>NW_012155285.1:3788366-3795051 GCF_000956105.1 Propithecus coquereli
AGTTACATTAACCTTCTAGCCTAGCTTGTAAATATTTCTCCATGTCGACAGACGTTCTTCAACAACCTGCTTTTCAGTGGCTACCTATAATTTCTTTAAGTGGATATGCTGAATTTAACTAACCACGCATGTGCTGTGAATATCGAGGTTGTTTCCGGTTGAATTTGCTCATCACAGGCAATGCTACAGGAAATATCCTGGCATTTGCAATCTGATGTACCTCGGGTTACTGCCTTAAAACAAATTCCAAGAAGTGAATTGCTGAGTCAAAATAGATTGAGTTTTTTTTTTTTTTAAAGAAACGTAATTACAAAAGATCCCCAACTCCCCCACCCTCTGAAAGCACCTCACAGAAAGGCGAAGGCCATCTGAACTTTTTCAGCCAAAGACCCTAAGAATTCAGGAATTAACTCTGCAGGAGGGAAACAAAGTAATCATACCACGGTTTGGTGGTTTACAAAAGGCAACATAAACTTGAGGAATATTAGGACTAATAACATGGACTGAGCAATTTCCATCCTTCCATTCTTTGTTAGATGCTGTGATACAAGTAATAATATAATTAGCAAGAATGGCAAAATGCAAGTTTCCCACAGTAGATCCTTCAAATGGGATAATAGTTATGAACACAATAGACATGGCAGGTCTCTTAAGGAGGAAAGGATGTCAACTCTTGTTATCTATGTGCTACAACTAGAATGCAGCCAGATAGTGGTACCATTATACCACTGAATCTTCACTGAAGCCCTTTGACGTTTGTTATGCACTGAATGTTTGTATCTCCTCCTTCCCCCAAATTCGTACGTTGAAGTCCTAATCCCCAGTGTGGCTGTATTTGGAGATGGGATCTATAAGGAAGTAATCGGGTTGAATGAGATTATAGCGTGGGGCCCTGATCAGATAGAATATGTTCTTATAAGAAGAGAAAACAGAGAGCACGCTGCCTCACCACTTCCCTTCACTCACACAGAGGAAAGTCCACATGAAGAAAGAGCGAGAAGGCAGTCATCTACAAGCCAGGAAGAGAAGAGAGCCCTCGCCAGAAACTAAATTTGCTTACACCTTGATCTTGGATGTTCCAGCCTCTAAAACTGTAAGAAAATAAATTTCTGTTGTTTAAGCCACTTAGTCTGTGTTTTTTTTTTTTTTTTATATAGCAGTCTGGGCAGACTAATACAACATGGGTGTTATCATCACCGTCTCCATTATAGATGAGAAAAGCTAGCGGTCTATACCAAGTCACATAGGGAGTGGTAGCCAGCTTTTGGACTCACCTCTGCCTAATGCCGAGGTCCATGTTCTATCTGCTTGATCACCCTGACTCTATGAGGAGGAAAAGTTGGTGACTTCCCTTCAGAAGTGATTTGAGACACTCCATTCAACTGTTCTATGTCCCAGGACATGTTCTTTATCATCTGTCTCAGTTTCTGAAAGTTTGCCATTAAAGAATCTTTGTCCAATGTTCCAGAGTCTTTTCTCTCTTTTTTCTGAAACCTCTAAAAAGAATAATATGTTAGGCCAGGGAATCTGACATGTAGTCCCCTCCCCAGAGGTACAGCCCACCTAAAGTTTTCAAAGCATCACCTTTCTCTAATAATCTAGGCTGTGAATAAGCAGACCAACCAGGCCTAATCAGTTGTCCATCAGTGCAATTGTGTTGCAAACAAACGTCAAACAAGCAGGCTGAAACCAATAAGCAATCATAACTAAAACTAAATGCAATTATTATATAATTTGGGGCTACTTAATTCTGTTATAATTACATCTTAAAACTGAGGTATAATGGTTCCTGACAAAAAGATGACAGAGAAGAAACAAAGCTTCCATTATGCCCTTGACTTTCTTTGTTTTTGTTTTTGTTTTTTTAGTCTCATCAACACTTCCAAGCCAGCCAGGCATGAACTTTCTCTAATCCCCTTGCTATCAATTCAATATTCTTGTGGACACTCTCTCTCTCTCTCTTTCTCTCTTTCTCTCTCGTACACACAAACACACACACACCCCTCACACATACAAGGTTTTAGATTATGTGGCCCAATTCTTTAAATAAATGCAGACAACACAGCTACTAACTTTTTTGGCCACCATTTATTCATCCAAACTTGCTCTTGCTCTCATATTTCCTACCTCAATTACCATTCATTCAATTGCCCCAAACCAGAAACGTAGCAGCCATTCTTGCCTCTTCCTCTCACAGCAACCAATCTTAGTAAGTTCTGTGGATTCACCCCCATTTAAACTCCCTAAACCATCTGCCTCAGACGCTCTCCCACCTCATTGCAGGTGGACATCACCACCCCCTTCTACCAATGCATCAGCCTCCTAACTAGCCTGCCCACCAGTTCACTCATATGTAGGGTGAGAAACTTTAAGAATGTTGAAGGAATGCAGAACAGTAAGGTATTATTTTTTATATTTGCCATACTACATGTATGCATTTATGGTTTTTTTTTGACACATCTCATCGTGGTCTTTTATGCACACTCAGCATGTTAGTGCTGTTATCATGAAAGATCTTAAATTCTTAGGATCGCAGATTTTTGATGTTTTATGATTTGAGGATGAGTCACTTAACTTCTTTGAACTTTGGTTTCCTTATCTGTAAAATGATATTACACCTTGATGATACAGTTCTCAAATTCTAAGGCTCTAAGTTGTCTTGAATAAACTTACACACTAAGATTTTATTTGCTTTTATAATTCACTTCTGCGGATTCACTGTATACATCGGTGAGTGCGTGCTGCTGTGCTTGCAGACTGCTTACTACTCCGTGATTAAAATCTGGTTTTCTTTGGTATTATGTGTTCCACAAGAGGGCGCTCACTTTCTGGCAAATTGGATATTGTAGCCGTAATTATTTTCTTAAATTTCGGGTAAATCCCCGAGAGCACAGGATTATAAACAATTCAAACTACACTTGTAACTTACTTAAATATTTCAAAAGATAATTGTTAATATAAATTCCTTTCAAGGTTTTAAAAGAGTTTCTCCATAAATGGGGTGAATTGGTGATTTTTCCTTATGATATTTAAGTGATGAAATACGTGACCTGTGTATGGAACTAGATTCGGAGTTCTAGTCAACACTACAGAGAACACCTAATTCCATAAAACTTACCAACTGTCAACTTAATAGCCATGCTTCCTAATTGCATCTATGGTCCATTTCAGAGGGTTTATGGAGGTTACTGCAAAGTATATGAAAATGCAGGAGTTCATTACAAAAAAATCAAAACTCAGGTTGCGTGTTATATTTGTAGGGGAAAAAGGTAAAACAAAATCATAAAAGATCCAGTTTTTCATCTTGAAATGTCTTTATTTGAAATTCCCATCCAATAGATGAAAGGCGGCCACACAAATAGCACATCCACACTCAATAACATCATACTTTATATGCTACATGGCGGCTTTATCAAAATAAGGCCATTGAGTCAAATATTTTCAATAAAAATATTTTTTGGTATAATTATTCATAAAAACAACAAAATACATTGGAGAGCAAATAAGCAGTCTCCAGGAAAGAGTCTTGCAGTCATTGAGAAAATTTGACTCAAGGATCACGTTTACGGGCTTTAGGTAAATTATAATGGGGTTTGGTGAAGGAGATGGTGGTGGTGATGAAGGGAGTGGGGCAAAGTTGACAGGGACAAGGGCAGGGAAGAGAAAGGAGTTGGGAGATGGTGGGAGGGGGGACAAACACACTGAGAGACCCCATAGGCAGGAAGATGTTAAGTCAGCACTTCAGACACCAGACAACAGCTCCGAGGCAAGCTGGTGTTGGGGCTCAGGAAACAATACCCAGAAATGAAGCCCTCAGACACAGTCTCAGAAGCAAAAGTTTTTCTCTGACCTGCCCCCCTGTCTCTCAATCCCATCCTTCCTTGAGTCTAGTCATAGAAACTAGAATCCCTCTTTCCCAAGGCAGGTCATAGAAACTAGAACCCCTTTTCCTGAAAGCCAGCCTTAAAACCTAAAAATATTCAGCGTAAAAACTGACCATAAAGAAATTCTCTGCTCTAGCTTGTTTGACTGTAGGTCACAAGACCCCCGTTTCATAGAGGGCCCTACCCCATACCCAGAAGGGAGGAATGCTGCTCAGAGAGGCCAAGAAGAATCCAGACAGACAGGCTTGCTGGGTTTCCCCACTCAGTCAATTAGCATCAGATCATATCCTTTTTGCCCAATCATATTTCTACATGGCTGTCCGTACTTTGTTGCACATAAGCATAAAAATGACATTTTCCCCTGTATCATTGGGTCTTCATTCTGAAGGCTCCTGTGTATACACGTCGGTTAAATAAAGTTGTATGCCTTTTTTCCAATTAATCTACCTTTTCGAGTTGATTTTTCAGTGAAACTTCAGGAAGCCAAGGCCCTTGTCCCCTGCACTGTACACCAGGAGGACTCAAAAAGTCACATAAAAGGCAAAACAGCCACCCAGAAGGCTGGCCAGGGCACCAAGAGAAGATGTGAGAGATGATGTCTACAAGAAGGACTTCTAACGTGAGGTCGTAAAGTTAGTAGAAAGAGTATGGGTTTCTCTTTCAATATGGGTTTCAGTGACCTTGACAATGTTAACATGTTTCTGAGCTTCAGTTTCTTCGATTTTAAAATGAGGATAATACTACTTACCCCTCAGTGTTATTGTAAAGATTCATTACATATAAAGCCACACATGGTGAGTCCTACAAAAGACAGTATCTCTGTCATCACCAACATCATTATCCTCCTCTCCACCCACGATCATCATTTTTATCTTTGTCATCTCATATTGTTTTTCTTCTAAGCCTTGGTGATGTAAGTGCTTCAGTGAATGTACCTGGTTAAAAGGCTTTTGTGCCTTCCCATGCATGGAAACTAAATTAAAAACAAAACTCTTTCAAAGTTTAACATGCATCTACCTAGTGAACAAGCAATTCCACTCCTAGATGTTTGCCAGAGAGACGTGAAAATATGTGTAAATAAAAGGACATGCGCCAAATGTCCATTGCAGTTTTAATTGTAATGTTCTCAAACTGGAAGCAACCCAGATGTCCATCAAGTCGTGACTTGATAAACAAATTGTGGTATATTCCTCCAGAGAATAAGCTCCTGACAGGGAACACATAAATAACACATAAATCTCAAAAATATTATGTTAACTGAAAGAAGCCAGACACAAAAGAATGCATACTAATGATTTCTTTCTAAGTTCAATAATAGGATAAATTCATCTATGGGGACAGAAATCAGAGCAGAAGTTGCACGGCAGAGGAGAGAGAGAGATTGGACCGGAAGGGATTGACTAGACAGGCGCAGGGAGAAAATTTCTCGGGCTGTGGGCATGGTCTAACCCCGCGTAGGGTGTGGATTTCACAGTGTACACGTCAAACTGTTCACTTAGGCTGTGTGCATTTGACATATGTCAGTCATACCCCGATAACACATCGGTTCTTTGGAAAAAGAAGGCAAAACAAACATGGCTGTGAGACTTAACTAGCCAAAAATGAGCTCACAAAGGGAAGTTGAGCTACCAAGACAAAGTGTAAGGCGACATTTACAGAGGTAGCTTTCCTGACAAACGGACAGGAGCACACAGTGACGAATGAAGCAGGAGCAACTTTCAGAAGAGTGGGCACAGCCCTGGCTATTCAGGAAAACCATCAGCTAACACGGGCCACCCAACAAAAGGTTTCCCTCTGTGAAAGCCGAATCATCATCAGGCACAATCAAGGCCCGTGGAGAGTTCACGGGGCATATCCTGAGCATTTGTCTGCTCCGCTCTCCCTCCAAAGCACGTCCATCATCCGGCCGCTCCCCAGCCCCTTCGCTGCAGCCACTGCAGCCCAATCCACCGTCCTCTCTGGACTGCTTACAGTAATAGCTTCAGTTACCGGTTTCCCTGCTCTCACCCTGGCCTATTCCCAGCACAGTAGCCAGAGACATTCCAGTCAAGGCTCTTCAGTAGTTTTCCACGATGCTTAACACAAAATGCCCAGTGCTTGCCTTGGCCTGCCCAGTCCGCATGAACCTGCTGCTGTCTACCTCTCTAGCTTCATCTCCTTTCCTGAGACACTGCCCACCCCTGCGTGATCCACCCACAGTGATTCCTACTGCAGCTCAGATATTCTAACTTGTGTCAGGTACAGGGTCTTGTATGTGCCGTGCCCTCCACCCGGAAAGATCCTCCTCCACGGCCTCTGCCGTTTACTTCAGTTAGGCCACTGTTCAAAGGGCCTGTCCTTAGAGACACTTTCCCTGACCTTCCCTTTTAAAACAGCACCCCCAGTTATCACCTTCCCCAATAGCCTGTATGATGGTGAATTTTATTTATCAACTTGACTAGGCCACAGAGTGCCCAGATATTTGGTCAATCGGTATTCTGGGTGTTTCTGTGTGGGTGTTTTGGGATGAGATTAGCATTTAATCAGTAGACTGAGAAAAGTATATTGCCCTCCCTAATGTGGGTGGGCCTCATCCAATCAGTTGAAGGTCTGAATAGGACATAAAGCTGACCCTCCCCTCCCCAGAGTAAGAGAGATTTCTCCTACCTGATGGCCTTCAAACTGGAACATCAGCTCTTCCTGATTCTGCAGCAATCTGCCAGCCGACAGACTCAACCTGGGACATCAGCTCTACAGATCTGGGACTTTCTCCCCTCCATAATCATGTGAGCCAATGCCCTATAATAAATCTCTCATATATA
>NW_012155285.1:3797969-3800317 GCF_000956105.1 Propithecus coquereli
TCTGTGTGCAAAAAAGCCACAAGAACTGCTAATATATTAGACTCTCGTTACCCACATTCACAGTTGACAACAATACTAAATTTCAGTTAGGGCTAGTAAAAATAAAGATTTTTCTCCCCAGAGAAATTCCCATGCATCCTAAATTCTATGCAGTCATAGGAATCTTTGGTTTGGAAAGGATTTTAGCAGTTATATGGCTCAAGGGTTCTAAATCTGGATGGAAATCACAATAATTTAGTGAATACTGAAAAAATAGACATTTCTAGGACCTAGGCCTGACTTATTAAATTAGACTTCCAAGGTGAAATGCAGGAATCTATATTTTCTTTTATAATTTCCAGAGATGATTCTGATACATAGCCAATTAGAGAATCCACTAAACTAACCCAGTATTTTCCAATGATTTCTCTACCAAGATATGGTATTAATATATATTCCCTTTTCTACCCTCAATTCTCATAGAACTGGTGTTTTGAAAGGCTTTGTTTCACTATATGAGTTACCATTAATTCTTTCCCCTAAATTAAAACAAATATTTAACATGTACTTAGATATAGTAAAATTTATACTTTTAGTGTACCATATAGTCATGTAAGCACTACAACTATCAAGATAGAGAACAGTTACATCACCTTAAAAAAATTACCTGTGCCTTCCACCCTTCTTCCCATCCCCAACACCTGTCAACAACTGATCTGTTTTCTGTACTTTCAGTTGTGAATTTTCCAAAATGTCTCATCAATGGGTCATATCGTATGTAGCCTTTTGAAATTGACCTGTAAATTTAACATAATGCATTTGAGATTCACGTATGTTGTATGTATCAGTAATTCATTCCTTTTTATTATTAAGTAATATTTTATTGTATTGATATGCAAAGTTCGTTTATCCATTCGCCAGTTGAGTACATTCGGATTGTTCCTAGTTTTTGGCAATTATGAATAAAGCCACTATAAACATTCCCACATGGGTTTCATATAAATGTAAGTTTTTACTTCGCTTAGGTACAGATATAAAAGTGGGATTGCTTGGTCATGTGGTAAGTGTATATTTAACTTTATAAAAAACTCCTGAGCTGGTTTCCAAAGTGGCTATTTAATATATTTTTCACCAGTAAAGTGTGGGAGTTCCAGTTGCTCTGCCGTCTCAGCACGTGGTGAGCTCAGCTTCAGCTTCTTCTTCTTCTTCTTCTTTCCTTATTCCATCCTAACAGGTATGTAGTGTATCTCATTGTCATTTTAGTTTGCATTTCCCTTATGGCTAATAAGGTGGAGCACTTTTTCATGTGCTTATTTGCCATCCATGTATTTTCTTGGGTGAATTGTCTGTTCAAATCTTTTGCCCATTTTATAAATTATTTTTATTATTATTGAGTTTTGAGCTTTTAAAAAAATATATTCCGGATGCAAGTCTTTTATCAGATAATATGTTGTGCAAAGATTTTCTTCAAGCTTGTGGCTTGTCTTTTCATTTCCTTAACAGTGTGTTTTGAATAGCAGAAGGTCTTAATTCTCATTTTTTCCTAAGATAAATCATGCTTTTGGTGTCACATGCAAGACGTCTTTGCACTCAAAGCCATAAACAGTTTCTCCTTTGTTTTGTTTTGTTTTTTCCCAAAAGTTTTTAAGGTTTACATTTTATTTTCAAGTCTATGATCTATTTTGTGTTAATTTTTATATTTGGTACAAGGTATGGATTAGGTTCATTGTTTTGCTTATGAATATCCAATTCAAACCATTCAAACAAACAGTTCCTACACCATTTGTTGAGAGACTTTCCTTCACTGAATTCTTTTGATGTCTTTATGAAAAAAATATCTATTAACTATATCTGAGTGGGTCTATTCCTTGACTTTCTATTCTATTCCATTGATCTATGTGTTTATATTTTTGCCAGCACCACACTGCCTTGGTTACTGTAAGCCTTGAATTCAGGTAGTGTGACTCATTCAACATTGTTCTTCTTTTTCTAAATGATTTTGACTATTGTAGCTCCTTTACCTTTCCTTATAAATTTTAGAGTCAGCTTGTCAGTTTCTAATAAAACACCCTGATGGGAATTTGATTGGAATTGTATTGAATTTACAGAATAGTTTGGGAAGAACTGACATCTTAAAAATATTGAGTCTTCTAACAATGAGCATTTATATCTTTCCATTTATCTAGATCTTTAGTTTTTTTCATCAGTTTTTATAGTTTTCAGTATACAGATCTTGCTCATATTTAGTTATATTTATCCTTAAGTATTTCATGTGGTTTTAAATGCCGTTGCAAATGGTACTTCCTACATTTTTCAATTGCCAATGTTCATTACTAGCATATGGAAATAGGATTGTGTGTGTGTGTATA
>NW_012155285.1:3800737-3803226 GCF_000956105.1 Propithecus coquereli
TTCTTTAGTCTGTTGATAATGGCAACTTGCACTGAATGGTTTCTGAATGTTGAACCAGCCTAGCATTTCTGGGAAAAAAACTACTTAGTTATGATGTATTATCTTTTTATATATTGCTGGATTTGATTTGTTGCATTTTGTTAAGGATTTTTGCATCTGTGTTCATGAGAAATATTGATCTTTTCTCATAATACTTGTGTCTGGTTTTGTTATCAGGGCAATACTGGCTTCATAAACTCTGTTGGAAGTGTTCCCTCCTAGTCCATTTTCTGGAAGGGTGTATATAGAATTGGTATTACATTTTCATAAACTGTTTGCTAGAATTTTCCAGTAAAGCCACCTGGGCCTGAAGTTTTCTTTCCTGGACAGTTTTGACTATAAATTCAGTTTTAAAAAATAGCTATAGAACTATTTATTTCTTATGAGTGAACTTTGACAAATTGCATCTTTCAATATATTTTCCCATTTCCTGTAAATTGTCAAATTATAGACATAGAGCTGTTCATGGTATTATTTTTCTAGCCTTTTGATGTTTGTAAGTTTACCCATTTTTATTAATCAAAAAACTGTATCAAATTTGTACTCACATAGACAGACTAGTATAAAGAAACCAGGGTTAGTTCACTGGATTGATATAATTCTAGAGCAAAGCAAAAATTAGATGTTTGACTTAGGTCAGTTTTATCTAGTAAGAAAAATTGATTTATTTTGGTCATTTTGAAATATTACTCTTTTAGGGTCCTCATTGGTATATATTTCAATCCAGTGACCTAATTAGTTCTAGTACCTTTTTTCTCCAGATTTTTTGGGATTTCCTATGTAGACAATCAGGTCAGCTATGAATATCATATATATGACAAAGAAAATTGAGATCAGAAATGTTAAGTAGTTTGCCCAGGAACATTTTGGATGAAGGTTGAGAACCAAGAACTCAGCTAAGTTCAAAAGAAGACAGCATTAGAGACCTATAAAACAATATGCTTAAAAATTGGCCAGGTGTGGTGGCTCATGCCTATAATCCTAGCACTTTGGGAGGCTGAGGTGGGAGGATCTCCTGAGGCCAGGAGTTCGAGACCAGCCTGGGCAATAGCGAGACCCTGTCCTTACAAAAAATATTTTAAAAAATTAGGTGGGCATGATGGCACATGCCTGTAGTCACAGTCATTCGGGAGGCTGAGCCAGGAGGATTGCTTGAGCCAAGGAGTTTGAGGTTGCAGGGAGTTATGATTGCACTGCTGCACCCTAATCTAGGTGACAGAGTGAGATCCTGTCTCAAAAAAAGAAAAATTATCGGGCACAGCAGGTGGTTTGGAATCCTGCATTAGTAATCTATTGATTGTTTGATTCCAGAAAAATAACTTCATTAAACTTCCATTTCTTTATCTGTAAAAATACTTATTAGGTCTGCGTGATGTTTGGAGAGATTGATTCAGAACACCTGGCATATACATGGTCAATGCTCAGTAAATACAAGCTTCTATTATTTGTCACTGCAACCAACTCAGTAACTTGGGTTAAAGTTAAACTTGTGTCAGTTTCTAAAGACTAAGCTTGGAAGACAGAAAGGTCAAGTTCCTCCAAGTTGCAAAGAAAACCATCTTTAATTTCTCAAATACTCCACTTAGGTTCTATGAGGATTTTTCAGTTTTAGGGGGGAAAAATCCTTCCTACCCTCATCTAGAAAACGCTCAGCGACTTCATTTCAGTGAAGAAATGTATACTGACTGAGCTTACACGTATGTAACATTGTGCTAAGCTCATTGGGAGAAATGAAATAAGTATTATATATGTAGAGCCCCTGCTTTTTACAGAGCTTAAAGCAGATCCAAGCTAAAAGTAGAGGAAAATAATATCCATGAATCAATTAAGAAGAAAGGGAACCACATTGTTAACAATTTAATTAGAACTCAAAGCAAGACTAGATAAAGTAGGCCTTGTATTCTCTGACAAAGCTTCCTGGTGGAGGTAGACCCTGAAGGAGGAATAGGGTTTGGAGAGGCAAGAGGGAAGAGCAAGAACGTCTAGCAGAGACAACAGGAACCAGGGCCAGAGAGACAGGCAGAGTAGCACACGGGTATGAGGCTAAGCCGTGAAGCCAGATCACGTAAGTCCAAGTTCCAGTTCTGTCCCCTGCTAGCTGTGTGACCTGGGCAGATGACCTAACCTTATCAACCCCTATGTCCTCACTTAAAATAACATCCACCTCAAAGAATCATTGCGTGGGCATAGTAACAAGTGTTGGGAACAGCACTTGGCACATAATGTAGCTATTACGAGGCAGGAAGCAGCCCAGCTTGGCAGGCACAGGGGTATACAAAGAACAGTTTTAGGAAGTGAGATTAGATTAGGGGATTGGGATAAGATAATAAAAATTCTATAATTACGCATAACTTTTCTTTCTATATTAACTTAATTTTTAAAATCTGCCTTTTCTCTGAAAATTGTAGCCCCATCTATTCAGGACTGTTCATGATCAAAGTGGCTTTAAG
>NW_012155285.1:3803276-3805733 GCF_000956105.1 Propithecus coquereli
TCTCTGTAGAACTCTAACTGATACAATGTGCTTATCACCATCTGACATACTGTTTTTCCTCATTTATTTGTTTACTGCCTGTCCCCCTCATGTAAGTTCATGAAGAAAGGAACTTTGTCTTATTCTCTGCTGTAGATAAGTGCCCAGCACATAGTAAGTGCTCAGTAAATAATTGTGGAATGCATTCTACTTGAAAGATTTATTCTACCTGAAAGCCTATTTAAGAATACATATAAGGCTTTCACCCACAACGCTGGACATCTAGGGGAGTGGTTCTCCACTTTGGTTACACGTGAGAATCAATAAGAAGCTTTTATGTATTTTATTTAATGCATTTAAAACATGATTCTGAGAAGTGGTCTATCAGCTTCACCAGACAGCCAAAGAGTCCATGGTACAAAAAGGCTAAGAATTACCCAGCTCGATTAAAGTGGCCTGAGGACAGGAATAATGTTTTCATCTTTAGTCACAGCACTTTACACATTGCAGATGCACAATAAATATTCATTGAGCAGAGCGAGAGAGGGAGAGGCCTTGGTGGGTCCCTGCTGCCCAACAGCTCGCCTTTGCTGAGCACCATCCTGGTGCCAGGCACCGTGTAGAATGCTGTGCCAGCCACTTAATTCTCACAGTAACAAGCCATTGAGGAGGGTGTCATTATTCTCCCCAACTCACAGATGAGAGAACTCACCGATGAGAAGTGTAGAGTTACGTTTCGAAGGTAAGCAGTGCTCCCAAAGTGAAGGCAGTGCTCTTTGATCCAACAGCCTGACTCGGGAATCCCAGCTCTTACCCGCTGGCCCATGATGCCTCCCAGTGGCATCTCTCACTGGGTCACTCCAGCCGTTTCCCAGTTGGTCTCCTTGCCTCAATTTTGTTCTGTTCCAATATGTTTGCAATGCCACTGTGTCACAACCAACTTCATTTGAAGCTCTTCAGAGCCTTCTAGTCGCCCTCAGTATACCATCCAAGGACACCATATTGTGGCATTTGTGACCTTGCTTCACGTGCTCTCCAACGTCAGGTCCTCCCCTCCCTGTCCCAGCTTCCTTGCACACGCCACACTCCAGCCTGGCCCACCTTGCTCTGGTCCTCCAAACTCGGCACATGTTCCCTTAGTTCTGGGACTCCACAAAGCAGCTCCCTGGCCTAGAGGGTGCTCTCCCCTCCACTTCTGCTTAACTCTGGCTACTTAACTCCAGTTTCTGTTTGGATGCCACTGTCTCCAAGAGGCCTCCCCTGACTCCTTCAGACTACATTATGAGCTCCAGGTAAGGACTTCCCTTCCACACCCCACCTCCCTTTGTTGTTTTTGATGGGTTAATTTCCTGCTTTCCCACCTGGACAGGATCTAGTCTGTTTTGTCCACTTTAGGGAAAGCACCTAGCACCTACCATAGTGGCTGGCACATAGTACATTCTTAATATGTATTTATTAAGTGATTGAATAAATGAGTCATAGAGATGTGATTATGTGCTCTTAAGAGCTCACCTATTCATTTGCGTGAAATGTCCAGGAAAGACAAATCTATAGAGATAGAAAGATTAGTGGCTCCCAGGGTCTGAGACTAGGAATGGGGAGTGACCACCAATGGGCAGGAGGGATCTCTTTAGGGTGATAAAATTGTTCTAACATTGGGTTGTGGTGATGATTGCACAACTATGTATTTCTACTAAAAATCACTGAATTGTACACTTAAAATGAGAGCATTTTTTGGCATGTAAACTATATTTCAATAAAACTGTTTTCCAAAACATGGGCATTATGCCTTCACGTTGGCCAGTCTTTCTGTATTTCCACTGGGGAATTTTTTTCCCCCTCGGCCATTAACATCTTTTACAGCAAAATGGAACAAAACAAAAATAACTCAGGGTTTATTCACTCTCGCATGAGCAAAACTCCAAGTACAGTGTCCAAAAAGAGAATAAATAAACTCTGTGGTCCCCCTCCCATAGAGCTTAATTTTACTGTCTGGTTTTGTGCACATGTGTGCATATGTATGTATTTGTTATTCCATAATATCTGTTTGCTTTCACAAACCACTGCCTTTGAACTCAGCTGACACCCTTGGTTGTTTTGTTTGTCTTCTTCATTTTGTTTTACATGCCATGTTCTTGAAATGGTAGGAGAAGAGGAAGTTCCATCGGGGTGAATGAGTGTGGGTACAGGCACTTGAGTGCTAAGAGATTGCTCTGTCTCTCAAGACCCAAGGCTTGTTGTTCTCAAGCTATCAGTAAACACATTCTCTTGCCAGCCTGCATCAGTAGAGAGGTGTTATTTACCAGAAATACCTTAGATGATCCAAAACCCTGTCACCATTTGTATTTTAGACTAGTTTTTCCCCCTCTGCTTTCATTTAAATACAGGTGTGTCTGCAGTTATTAGAGCCAGAATGCTTTAAATAGAGAAGACTTATTATGAAAGTGCTTAAATGTTTTGTCTCATGGGTCCTTTTGG
>NW_012155285.1:3815835-3816370 GCF_000956105.1 Propithecus coquereli
TTTATTATGAAAATAATATTTCACAGATTCCTGAGTAAGGAGCCAGAACTAGGAATAAAAAGGTGTTGTCTATCTATTCATCTGTCTCGATCTCTCCATCTTTTGCATCAGTTTTCTTTTCCTCTTTGTAGAAGACCTCTCTGTACTTTCTCGGCCCTATTGTAGAATTAGCCATTCCGTACTTCTGAAGTTATCTGCTACTAGTCCAACATCTCATGAAGAATTCTGTTCAAATACCCAGGAGAAGAATTCTATTAGTCACTCTCAAGTCAGTTGTCTTCCGATGTTTGTTCTGGCTGGGGACCAACAAAAACGTGGCAAGCAGGATCCATCCTGTGAATTTCGGATAATAGAGAAAGGGATTGATTCTCAGGGGTAGGTAAACACTAGAAAAGGTATTCTCTGTAGCTGTACTGCTTTCCTATAAGATATTCAAGCATTTTTTTTTTTTCATTTCAGAACATTCAAACCAAGTATGGTCTGTATTAAACAAGCATTAATTGAAGAATGCATAATAAAGATGTTTAGTAGCTAA
>NW_012155285.1:3816439-3831827 GCF_000956105.1 Propithecus coquereli
TATCTTAATTTAAATATCTAGATTGGATGTCTGTGTGAATTCATCAGGAAAACATCCTGCTTTATCTTGGTTTCTTGACTGGCTAGGTCAGAGGGTCCCAGACTTATATGTGAAATCAGGATTAAATGTGATCTTAATCCAGTTCTATCCTCTTGTTTTACAGGTAAGGGTTCTTATCCCAGCATCACTGCCCACGGTCACATGGTCAGTTCCATGCCGAGTCAAGCCCAGAACGGCCTCTCTCCTCTCCACTGCCCTTTCTATGACATGGTGCCGCCCTTATTTCCTATACTGTGTGAACAGCTAATTCCTCCCAGCCTGTGAGGTTGGGAGAGAACAGATGAGGGTTGCAAATACCACACCCTCCACCTGCTCACATCCTCAGATCCACTGAGCTGGACTGGCCTCACAACAGAGGGAAGGCAGGACGTGGGAAGTTCATCTATTATTACCCATGCACTTTGCAAGGGCTGAGCCTCAGCCCTGAGGCTGCCTGGTGGAGAGCTCAACCTCAGGGGCAGGGAAATGGGTGGGCACCTGCATTCAGGGCTTTGATGGGCTTCAGAGAGAATACAGCGCCACAAAACTTTCCCTCGGGACTGACGCTAACACTTCTTAGCAAGCCTTTCTTCTCTGTTATATATCTGGGACATTGAAGGCTATGAAAAATACTAAGCACCACAACAATTGACATTTGATGACCCCTTACCGTGTGGAAGACATTTGTGCTAAATATTTGACATGTGTAATCTCATTTAATCCTCACCACAACACTATGGCATAGGCACTGGTATTATTCCCAATTTACTAGAAAGTTAAGCAACTTGCCCACGGTCCCAAAGCCTGAGGGTTAGCATTCCATCCAAATCCAGTCAGTCTTTAAAGGCTATACAAATATCAGCCAGATGGCCTAGGGCAAATCACTCAGCCTCTCAGAACTTCAGTTTATGGTATCAATTGGGGATAATAATACCTGCCTTGCAGGTATGTCATGCAGACTAGATATAATACATGTAAAGTACTTAGCACAGAGTCTATCTATATTGCATCAAATTCTTCATACAGAGAAGCTGTTTTAGTGTCCTCTTCCTGGTTGTTCTCATTTACCATACAAAAACTCATGGGAGAAGACATATCTCTCCTAATACCTCCTTAAGAATAAGCATGGAAGGAGGGCACAGTGAGGGCACTGGGAGGCCATAGAGTTGTGGACACAGTAAGAGATCCCAAAGGACACTTGACTTATCCCAGTTTGGTCCAGGTCTGTCCAGCCAATGGAAGACAGGCTATTATCCATGTCATAAAACTAGGCAAGGGATATTTATGGACTGGACAATGGAGATCCTCACTTGACTAGTCAAGGGCATTATTCCTGGACCCCACTGGGATTCCCAGGGGAAAACTGAGCTCACTTCTATAGTAATGCAATAGCCATGGCATGGAGCAGTTGCAGTGCACCAATGCCAGCATTTTGCATACTACTGTCCGTCTCATCCTCACAGCAACCCCAACAAATGGGGATTACTGTCTATTTCAACAGAGGAGGATGCAAACCTAAGTCTGCTTTATTTATAAGCCCGTGAGCTTAAAATACTGTACATATTAGAAAAGTCTGGTTGTAAGGGAAAAAAATCAATTCAATATACTATAAGTAAAGAGAAAATTTTATTATGAAAATAATATTTCACAGATTCCTGAGTAAGGAGCCAGAACTAGGAATAAAAAGGTGTTGTCTATCTATTCATCTGTCTCGATCTCTCCATCTTTTGCATCAGTTTTCTTTTCCTCTTTGTAGAAGACCTCTCTGTACTTTCTCGGCCCTATTGTAGAATTAGCCATTCCATACTTCTGAAGTTATCTGCTACTAGTCCAACATCTCATGAAGAATTCTGTTCAAATACCCAGGAGAAGAATTCTATTAGTCCCTCTCAAGTCAGTTGTCTTCCGATGTTTGTTCTGGCTGGGGACCAGCAAAAAACGTGGCAAGCAGGATCCATCCTGTGAATTTCGGATAATAGAGAAAGGGATTGATTCTCAGGGGTAGATAAACACTAGAAAAGGTATCCTCTGTAGCTGTACTGCTTTCCTATAAGATATTCAAGCATTTTTTTTTTTCATTTCAGAACATTCAAACCAAGTATGGTCTGTATTAAACAAGCATTAATTGAAGAATGCATAATAAAGATGTTTAGTAGCTAAAGACATTGATTTAGGCAGAGAAATTAGTGAATCTGGAATGTGGAGTAGCCAAGAAAAGTAAAACACACCAGACCAGTTTACTAGTAGGGTCTTTGTATGTTGTCTGAGTTCCCATAGCGGTGCTGTCCAATAGAAATAAAATGAAAATCGCATAAGTAATTTCAAACATTCTAGCAGTCACATGTTTTAAAAAGTGAAAGGAAAGAGATAAAATTCATTTTAATAATATAATTTGTTTAACCTGATATCCCAAATATTATTATTTTAACATGTAATCAATATTAAGTATTATTAATGAGACATTTTACATTTTTTGTACTAAGTCTTCAAAATTTAATGTGCATTTTACATCTCAGTTTGGATGCTATATTTTTATTGGGAGTATCTGATCTGTATTTACATTTTCAGTTGAAAAAGTAGACCTATAATCACGTTCCATTATTTGACATTATCATTAGTTATCTGGGATGAAATTAAACTAATTCCAGGGTTGCTAGTTATTTCTCACTGAGCTGGTTTATTGCCCAGACTGTTTCTATGTAGAGATGATCGTGGATAAAAATGTCCATGCTGGGATTGTGGGCTCCCACCCACAGAGAAAAAATAGCTAGAAACTGGAAAATACCTTTGTTCACGTCTTTGCTTGGTTTATGCAACAACAAATAATTTTTTTCATAGCTTGAACTGATTACATTGAATATTTTTGAGATTTTTGTTTTTACTTTTTTTTTTAACATTGAAAAAAATCAGGTTGCCTTCGGAAAACTCTTCCCTTGTCCTCTGAAATTCTGTAATTGCAGGGGAAGGAGGGTGAGGAGATGCTGACAGTGCGAATCACTGATGACAAAATGGTAATTCTTGCGGACAGCATTTTTTAGCAAGGAAATAACAGCCGCTATGGAGAGCACCCAGGCAAGACTTTCAGACTGAACGACGGTCATGAGCTTCCGGCAGAAGCCCGCTGGGTAAGGGCTGTGAGTAAAGTCACGTAAATATCAAAGATCGCAGGCGCCTGCCAGCTCCTCTCACAGTCTCCTGTCCTTGGGATTGCCGGGCCTGGGGGGGCCTTGGCTTTTCTTATTCCTTTTATTAGTGTTTCGATTCTGGGAGGGAAGAGACAGCTCCAGCTCCCTTTTCTTGGCGTCCCAGTCTCGGTCCCGCTCATCCAGAGGCAGCCCCCTCTGCAGGGCGGCGCGGCGGTGGTCCCGGCACTCGGGCTCGGCCCTAGGAAAGAAGGGGCGGCTCTGAACGCGGGAGCAGCGGGGCCTCTCCTCCACACGGGGCAGGGGCAGCCCAGGAGGAAGGAGGCCACGTGTGAGCATTTCCAAGGGTACACTTAGGCAGGTCTCCCACACCACAGAAACTACTCGGAGGTAGAGAAAACTGGTGTGACCGCAGTGAGATGTTAATAGGCTCAAAGACAGTCACTCGGTTTGAAAAAGATGCTGCTCATTCTTAAAGTGCTCACATTTATAAAGCAACCTGCCTATAACTGGGAGGCTGTTTTCCTTTGTTTGTTTTTAATTGTATTATTCCTAATTGTAAGAGTGATGTATGTTCTTTGTATAACATTTAAAAGTACAGAAACATAAGGAAGAAAATAAAAATCACACATAATTACGTATGTATTATATGTATGGATGGATGATGTAAAAATATAGATAATTGTAGATGGACGGATGGATAATAAACAGATAGACAGACAGACAAATGGATTATCATACACACATAGACAATGGGAAGTTTTGTATGTGAAGCCAAAGGTGAGTATGGGACTTGTTTGAAAACATTGGCGAAAGTCACTTCACAGAGATAAAATTTGAACAATATGAGGACAAATGGAATTTGAGAGGCTAGATGATGGTGTGGGCAGGGCAAACAGCATCTTGAGTGTAAAAAGCACAGTTCATTCAAAGCACAGCAAACCTGCTTGACCCTCACTGCCCTCTCCCCAAGCTGGAAATGACCTTTCTATCTTCAGACCACAAATCGTCCCTCCTCTGCCTTGTCACTCTCAATCTCGTATTTGTGTTATTTATGTAAACAAGTGATTTCCTCTCCCAGACAGAGAACTTCTTGATGTCCAGCACTGTACCTGACTTATCTTCAGGCCCTTTTTAGTGTCTTACTCAATGACCGCACATAGTAGGACTCAAAATTATTTGTTGCATGAGTGGTTTATCACTTAGGGAGGCTGAATCAAAAGTTAAATGGTTCCAGGTGATCTCTAGGATGTTCGGAGAATTATTAAATACTGTTTACGCTTCTTTTGAAATTCTCCTACGTCCTTTTTCTTCAACATCCTAGCCTGGGAGCTCACTTACTCACAAGGTGAATTGTTAAGAAATTCCTCAAGTGATCTCCTCGCCTGAAGTCTGTCTTCACTTCTACCTGCACAGCACCACTGGCACCTCCCCCGCTACACGAGTCAATTGCTAGGGCATCTATTCCAGCTCATCAGTCCCCTGCTGAGCTCACACTCATGTGCTTGCCGGGCTCACTATGGTCACCCACCCACTCGCCTTAACCTCTATTCCTCTTTAGCGTGAATCTCTGCTTAGCCAGGCCACTCATTCCTGCACTGTCCCTCCACTGTCCCTCTTCCTCCTCACACATACACACCACCTGTGCCTTCCAAGTTGGTGCCTTCACTCCAAATCAACAGTTTTCCTCCTTCCTCCATTAGCCAGGTCTTAGCTGTCTTTCAAGGTCCAGACTAATTTCCCCTTAATCAAGGATTCTTCTTTCTAAACCTTTTGTCAGAAGGGAAGTTCCTAGAGAGAGATGCTGGTAAGTAGGAATGACTGGCACATCATGTGATTGTCCTTTGTTGTTTCTGTCTGCTCATCCCTGCCTGTGTACTTTCCATGGCAATAGCACTCCCCGCTATATGTGGGGGAGCCACTCCTCCTCCGCTTCAGTTAGGCTGAAATCATGTATCATGTTCATCCACCCACAGGTCACTAGGGAGGGGTGGAGATTACTCAGAGAAAGTCAGTAGAGGACAGCCAAGGACAGGACCATGAGGAATTTCAGCATCTAAAAGGCATGCGAGAGTAAATCATGAGATTTATTCTTAGGAAAAGCATATAAAAAAATCACAAGACGTGATCAGAGAGGTAAAAGGAAAACGAAAAGAGAGCAGCATCAGATACAGCAAGGGAGAAGAGTTTCAGGAATATCAAATACTGAATTAAGTAGAGGCAAGATGTGTATTGAGAAGAGGCCATTGGGTTAGCAAGAAGGAACTCCCTGGGAACTTGGCTGAGAGCTGATTCAGTACAAGGATGGGGGAAGAAGTCTGAAAAGTGGGTGAGAGGTGAGAAAGTACAGATAATTGCGCAGATTGACATGCAAGTAGCTTAGATGTATAGGGAGGAAGAAAGACACAGCAGAAGTTAGAGGGGCCTTTGACTTTTTGTGTCTTTAACAGAATCTGTTTGAATGTGTTCACACACCAAAAGGAAGTCAAAGGAAGGAACAGAAAAAACTAAAAATGCAGGAGAAAGAATAAAAATATAACAAAGAATACATGAATGATGGTCTTGTAGAACAGCGGTCCCCAACCTTTTTGGCACAAGAGAGTGGTTTCATGGAAGACAATTTTTCCATGGACAGGAGTGAGGGGGCTGGTTTGAGGATGATTCAAGTGCATTACATTTACTGTGCAGTCAAACCTCTCTGCTAATGATAATCTGTATTTGCAGCTGCTCCCCAGCGCTAGCATCACCACCTCTGCTCCACCTCAGATCATCAGGCATTAGATTCTCATAAGGAGTCAGAAACCTAGATCCCTCGCATGCACAGTTTACAGCAGGGTTTGCACTCCTATGAGAATCTAATGCTGCTGCTGATCTGAAGGAGGCGGAGCTTAGGCAGTGATGCGAGTGATGGGGAGCAGCTGTGAATACAAATGAAGCTTTGCTTGCTCACCCACCATTCACCTCCTGCTGTGTGGCCCAGTCTCTAACAGGCCACTGATGGGTACCAGTCCATGGCCCAGGGGATGGGGATCATAGTTGTAGAAGACATAAAAGATTTGATCAAGGGTCCATAGGAAGGTATAACACTTTTCACAGGAGGGATAGGAAAGCAAGAAGGAACTGATATTGGTGTTTATAAAATCTATAGGTTGAAAAATGTATCCCCCATGGCTTCAATATTATCTCTGAAGCAGAAGACTTACCCTCTGAGAAGCTCAGGTGTGATGGAAAATTGTCAAGGAGAATTGGAATTGTCAAGGAGAGAGTATGACAGGAAGAGACAGCCAAGCTACTCTGAGGGCTCCACTAAAGGTGGAAATCATAAAACTTCTGGGGATATCCATCTACTTATTTGTGGGATTATCTCTAGCTGACCATGCATAGGAGTGGGGAAGATAGAGATTCATTCAAGGTTGGGAATTCTGGATTATATGCTACAAAAGGACCAAGGGTTGGGAAGTTAAGACTAGCAGGAACAGAGTGGAAGAAATAGTGTATCATGGTGTCCAGACAGCAAGGGGAAATTAGTGACATCTTCAGGCAGGTGATAGATTGGAGAAAAAAGACAAGTTGGATGACAAGAGATCTTCAAAGACCTATGTGATGACGTAGGAACTGATAAAATGAAGGGAGTTACGGTCACATAGTGGTATGTCAGCGTTTTAAAAAGTTCAGAGAATAATGCTGATGCCGAGGTCCACAGTGGATGGAGATCATGGAACGTGGGGGATAACAGCAGAAATTGGGGAGAAGAGACAGTCTGCGAGTCAGGACTGAAGGTTCTTCCTCTTTACTTCCCAAATCACCTCAATTGTGATTTTGGATATTTTTATTGTGAGACACCACCTTTAAGAGAGGGTCTCTTGGGTTACTTCTACAGATAACCAATCTCATCACAGGCAAAGATTTTTTTAGTTTAACATTCTGAAGATAACTGTATTTTGAAGTTCTTAGGAGGGCATTTCACTGTCACCCTCCTCCCCCACCATGAACTGCCCCTACACATAGATTTGCTGTCTGTCTCATTTGGTTTCCAAGCAACGATGCCCTCCCTCTGTTACTCTCCTTTTTCTTGTATGAATTACTTGTTGACCCAATCAAATTATAAATTTCTAAATTTTATTTCCATCCCTCTCAGAGATATAACTGTTATATACATAACTGGTACTTAATTATGTTTGAATGCTCAGTAGAATGAAAAAATGAACAAATGCTAGACAAATTCCTATCTTTGGTGTGTGGATAGGTAGGGGGTTCATAGATGAACATAGAAGTTTAAAAAGATAGAAAGGTCCTGAAAAATAGAAAAAGTCTAGTTCACCAGCCTCATTTTAAACATGGGGAGACAAAGGGTCAGGAAGGTGACTTGACTTGCGCAAGGCCAAGCTAGTTTGAGACCTTTCAGAAGGCCGAAGGTCATGATTCTTGTACCATGTCCCATCTTCAGACTTGACATCCCCACTCTCTTATCTGAGATCATTTTTGTATACTCTAAAACAATAGGTCAATATAGTTTTCACCCACAAACTAGTCATTTCAATGAAAAAATTAAATAGCTCAACTAAAAAATCAATAAAAACAATCGTCCATTGGCTGAATTTCCTCATTTCATTTTCATTGACCTGAGACCACTGTGTCAGCCAAGACCTTGATCATAGACTCTTGTTTCTCTGTCCCTTCTATAGGTGAAAAAAAAAAAAATTAAACTTACTTCTCCAGAAATGCCACACAGGCTTTCTGCCCATAGATCTGTGCGATCCTCTTTGGTGTGTCACCGAAGAAGTCTGGGGCGTCAATGGCCGCATGCAATGCGTGGAGAGTTCTGAGTACATTCAGGTGGCCTGACTCAGCTGCAAAATGAGCAGGGGTCCAGCCCACATCGGTGACCAGGCAGGGCCTGGCTCCATATTCTATCAGGAGGTGCACCACTTCCATTTGCCCTTATATGGACCAAGAAGAAACAGGATGGGGGTGAGATAAAAATGTCTCTGGTGGCCTGAGGCCGGGGCCAACCCGGGTAACACAATAGAAGGACTCTGGGGAGCCTTTGAGGAGCTTCCAGTTTCCTGTCACCATCCCCTCCTCCCTTCTGCCCCTTCTTACCAGGGACTCAGGGCCCTACCCTCACCCCATGAACCTTGCCCCACCCTGAGCCTGCACCTTCCCGGTGTTCCCTGTACTCCTCCCCTGTCCGCTGCCTCTGGCCCTGCTAGGAATCTTGCTTTCTCTCCCAAGTCACGCTCTACCTGCCTATTGCAAAGGCTCATTCTGCTTTTGGTAGTCTCAATGCTGACTTCAAAAACAAATGTTTTAAGTCCCACTCACATTATAGCTGGCACAGGTTAAGAGCACAGGCTTTCTAGTCAACAGATGTGAGTTCATATCCTGAGGATACCACTTGCTAACAAGTGGCACCTCGGACAAGAAATAAATGTCTGAGGCTCAGTTTCTTCATTTGTAAATTAAGGATATTACCTTGTTGAATTCTTGTGGAGTACAAGTGAAATCACAGGCCTAGAGTACAGAGCACAGTGCCCGGCACATAGTAAATGCTCACTAAAAGGCACTGTAGTATAGCTACCTTCACTTTGTACTTAGATTTCTGCAAAAATATCCCAACTAATTTCTCTGCAGCCAGTCTTGCTTCCTGCCAACCCATTCTCCATACAGGAGCCAAAACAAACTTCTAAAAAGCAAGGTTGACTACAACACATTCTTACTTAACATTCTTCAGTGGTGTTCTATGCCAAAGCCCTCACAAGCCCATTGGCTGAGTTTTTGCCACTATCCTCCTCCAATTCTATAACTGAGCCATGCCCAGCATGGCGGATTCTGTGATGAATGAGACAAAGACCCTACTCTTTCCCATGATGTTCCATTCCTGGCAGAGCTTGAGAGAGAAAAGGATTAATATTCAGAGCAGACTATATGACAGGCACTACACACACATTGTCTTTTTGAATCCCCATCACAGGACTCCAAGGTAGCATTCCTGCCCCCATTATAGAGATGAATAAACTGAGGCCCAGAGATGCTAAATCACTTGCTTAAGGTGCTACAATTAGTAAGTGGCAGTGTCAGGATTGAAATGTTCCATCTGGCTCCGAAAAAGTGTTCTTTCCACTCTTCCATACAGCCTACTGACTGATATCCTCATGAATGGTGGGCTCAGAAGTATGCCTCTACCTGGGCATTGCCCACTCACCTCTGATTGCAGCCCAGTGAAGTGGGGTCCGGTCATTCCAGTCCACATCCTTGTAGTTTGGGTCACAGAGACCTTTCTTCAAAATCTTTCTCACTGAATTATAGTCCCCTGCAGCCACAGCTTGGTGGAGCTTTGTCATGTCTGACATTTTGGCTAATTCCATGACAGAAGAGACCTGTGGGAGAGACATGCCACTTGGGAAATACCATACAATCCTTTATTTAGTGAGTGATCTCATGGACTTCTGTGTCATTCATTTTCTTTCCTGTCACATGACTTTGCATCTAGGGTTGCTTCCTGTGTGTGCTCTGCTGAGTGTGCACTTAGATCTTAGCTACTGTGGTTAGTGCATGCCAGTCCCCTATCCCAAAACTATTGATACATAGTTTATGTCTAAACTCATGGGCTGGCACTCTGCTCTCTGTCATCAAACCACCTCCCAGTGCTGTTTCTTATTACTACTTCAAAGTTCCAGAAGTGTTACCTTTAGCTAGTTGTATAATTCCATCCTAACTTTCTCATTTGTAGAATAAGTATAATCTGCCAGGGTTGTTGTGAAGATAAGTGTCAATCCACATGAAAAGTTTATACTGGATTTCTGAATCCAGTATAAACTGGATCCAGCACCAGCGGGTGCTCTGTGGAAATTAAATACAATTGCTACACCAGTTGGGGAGCTAAAAAGATGCAAAAATACATATAAATAGCCAAAAATAGTTATTAATGTTATGCCATAAACCAGTAGTTCTCAAACTATAGTCTATAGACCCTTAGAGATCCCTGGGGCTCTTTCAGGGGATCCAAACTGTTTTCATTATATTAAAATGTTACTGGCCATTTTCAATGTGTTGACAATTGTCCTGATGGTTCAAAGGAAATGGTGTAGAAAACAGCTGGTGCCTGAGCACAAAGCAGGGCAGTGACACCAAACTGGACCAGTAGTCATGCTGTTCACCACACACTTACAGTTTAAAAAAAAAAAGCCAGTTTCATAGGAACATCCTAAATGAAACAATTAGAATTATTTTTATTAAATCTTTACCTTTGATTCTATGACTCGATAAATGTTATTTTAAAATATTGTATCATAAACTGTGTCAACATTGAAAAATATTCATCACCCTGTGGACCAATATTTTCCATATTACAAGTATAGGATGTTACAAAATCATGCATGGGTAAAGAGAACCATTTGAGATAAACCAATGGATTTTAATTAAACAGCACAGAAAATGCACTGATATCATTTCAGATTCCACACTGCAAATGTAACCACACCAGACCAATCTGGCTCAACTTTAATGCAACAAAACTGTCAGTTGTTTTTAGTTGCCATGGACCCCTCAGGTTGAAGGTCACATAACATGAGCATGCCCAGATGAACCAAGCATGCAACCACGGGCAGAACCTTAGTGCTCAGACCAAGGAGTGGGGACTGAATTAAGAAGGGGACAGAGACTGTGTGATAGGATCCAATCCAATCACGCCTCCTGGCATCACCTCATTGCAAGATCCAATCAAATCACACCTCATTACCCTTTGTCTATAAACCCAGCCCAACCTCCTTGCTCAGGGACACACTGTTTTGGGAACTATCCCCAGTGTTATCCTTACTTGTATCAGCTAATAAAACCCCCTTGCTATAACCAACTTGGCCATGTCTATTAGCCTGACACCTGCCAAGTAAACAGTCCTCTCTGGGAGGTAACACAACTAAACTTTAAGACACTGCCACTTGTCCAATTTTGGTGTAGTGTCAAAGAAGAATATCCATAATTATCTAAAAACACTACTCCTTTTTCTAACTTTATATAAATATACTTATGTGTGCACATATGTGTATATATATAGACACACATATATAAAGATTTTCTGTATATACTTTGACAAAACAAAGCAACAAAACAACAAATGCAGAAGCAGATGAGAGAATTCAGCCATCTTCTATAAGCCAGGCATTAAAGAAATTGAGGGGGGCATGGAGTAAACCAATGCCACTCTTCATATTACTTTTATTTTGGAAAACATATTTTTCATAAAAATTATATACATATTATGGTATAATGAGTTTGCATAGTTTTTTAAATGAACTAATCAACATTTAAAATTTTTCTCAATTTTAATTTCTAAGAGAGTAAATGTTGATAGCTATAATCCACATAAACCAAAACTCTCTGGGGTTCTCAATAATTTTTAAGAGTGCAAAGAATTCCTGAGACCACATATTGAGGACTGCTGATATAAACAAATAAGGAGCTGAGATAGAAAGCAAGAGTGGGAACAGAGCCACTTGAGATGGGGCCATTGGGAATGTCTCTTTGATCTCAAGGTTTAAGTTGAGATCTCTAGAAGGAGCTGGAGTCACAGTTACCAAATGTGACCACCAGCAGCAGCAACATCCTGGGGAACTTGTTAGAAATGCAAATTCCTGGGCTCAACCCCAGATCTACTAAATCTGAAACTCAGGTGAGTCTGATATACACTGAAATGTGAGAAAGGCCCTGGAGGGAGAGAAAGAAAAGTAAACACAATTAAAATGCAATGCCCTAAGTGCCCAGGGGACAGAGAGAAGGAGCCATTCTGGAAGACCAGGAAATAAAAGGAGCTTTCCTCTAAAATTGACCCAGGCTGGGTCCTGAAGGGATGGGTAAGAGACACGTCGGTGACTGAGAGTGGTAGAGGACCCCAAGCCCAGGCGTAGATGTCTATGGCCGGGAGACGCACACTGCAAAATGCAAGTAGCTCCAACTTTAACGTGTAGATCAAGGGTTGACAAACTTTCTCTGTAAAGGGCCAAATAGTAAACATTGTTATGCCAAGAAGCAAAATTGAGGCTGTTATCTAAGAACTTAATAGGCGAGAAAACTCCTGTCCCACCTTGCCCCATTTTCCTGGGGTAGATCAGTCCACCCTCCTTGTGCCCAGCAGCCCTCAACTGGAGACATTCTCAGGGCAGGCCTAAGGGGGGATGGGCAGCTTCATTCTCCGCTCTAGTGACGCCCAGATCCCAGCCAGCAATCCCTCCTCCCAGAGAAGCCACCTCAACTTGGCAGGTGGCCAGACACGAGGCTGCTCACAGAATCACAGACTCCCATACTGAGATTTCACTGCTTGGTCCCAGCAGTTGCCAACAGCAGAGTCCCCAGTGTGTAGGTGGTGACCAGCAGGACCTTGGGCGCAGCCAGGCACAGCCGTGGGCTGCAGGGGCAAGTGCTGGGAGTGGATGGGGCAGCAGCGGCAGAGGGTGCTGCCTGGGCTCACTTCTGGCAGTCTCAGAGCACTAACCCACAGAGGCCCAACTCCTCAGGCAGTGGCCTACAAAAATGGGGTAAGGCAGATTTGGTCTGTAGACCACAGTTTACCAACCTCTGGGGTATACAACTCATGTGGGGATCTTATTAAAAGGCGGATTCTGACTTTGTAGGTCTGGGCCAGGGCCTGAGATCCTGTATTTGTAACAAGTTCCCACAGCAGCTACTAGTTCCTTCCCAACACTTTGAGTAGAGATCTCTCTTGGGCTGAGAAGTCAGGGATGGTCTGGCAGGCAGCAAGACTGGAGACCTGAGGAGGGAGTCAGGATGCCGCAGTTGCTTTCAATGGAGGGGCCACATGACAATCACCAGTATATTTTTTAAAATACAGATGCCCGGGCCTCAGCCCAAAAGGAATCAGGATCTTTGGTGTGCAGGACCAGTGTTATACACGTTATATGAAGTAGGTGCTCTATACGTACTCTGTTAGATAACAGAGAAGATAGCACAGACTGCTTTTTACTTTTAAAATATGTTTTAATGGAAAACCCTTACACTGGAGTATGTGATCAATGATAAACTGGTAAACAAAAATACTAGAGTGTTTCTAATTTGAAAATGTCACTAAAAACAAAACCATTTTTAGAATCGGTGTCTGGAAGCCTTTTTGCTTGTCCTTCATACAAGCCTTTAAGCAGGTTTACACTTCCACCAACCACATTTGTTCCACACTTGAGTTCATACCAAGGAGATTTCACAACTGCCCATGGGCGAGTTGCAATGCAAGTAGAAGTTTTCACTGGGCATCAAAATTTATTTCCAGAGAGATGAAAAAGCTGATCCTTAAAAATCATATGGAAATGCAAGGGACCCAGAATAGCCAAAACAATCTTGAAAAAGAACCAAGTTGGAGGACTCATGCTTCAGGATTCCAGCAAGCATGCCGGGACAATCCAATGGGAAAAGAAGAGTCTTTCCAACAAATGGTGCTGAGACAACTGGATATAAGGATGAAGTTGGTTCTCTTCCTCACAAAGATTTACTCCTGTGTTTTTCTCCAAGAATTTTATAATTTTAAGTCTTCTACTTAGGTCTGTGACCCATTTTGCATTAATTTTATACACGGCACACTTGTCAAAAAACAATTGGGCCTAAATGTCAGGGTTAATTGTAGATCCTCAATTCTATTCCATTGCTCTGTATATATCTATCCTCGTGCTAGTACCACGCAGTCTCAATCGGGAAAGTATCAGTCTATATACCCCAGAGAATGAAAACATATGCTCATATAAAAATATGGACATGAATGTTCATAGCATCGTTCATAATAGGCAAAAAGTGGAAACATCCTAAATGTCCATCAGTGGATTAATGAATAAATAAAATGTGAGACAT
The DNA here is from genome assembly GCF_000956105.1 of Propithecus coquereli. Classification (NCBI taxonomy): domain Eukaryota; kingdom Metazoa; phylum Chordata; class Mammalia; order Primates; family Indriidae; genus Propithecus; species Propithecus coquereli. Next base: position 3,830,473 of record NW_012155285.1, read on the forward strand.
CCATGTAGTAGAATATTATTTGGCAATAAGAATGGAATGGAATGAAGTGCTGATGCATGCTTCATGGATGAACCTTGAAACATGCTAAGTGAAAGAAGTCAGTCACAGAGGACCACATATTGTATGCTTCCACTTAGCAAAATGCCGAGAATAGGCAAATCTATAGAGACAGAATGTAGATTATCAGTTGCCTAGGGCTGGGATTGGGGTGGGGGTGGTGACTGCTGGTAAGTACAGGATTTCTTTTTGGGGCGATGAAATGTTCTCAAATTAGATTGTGGTAGGTGTCAGTTTCACAACTCTGTAATACCCACTGAATTGTACATTTTAAATGAATCCAATTTTTTGGTATGTGAATTATTTTGATAGAGCTGCTTTTAAAAAATAAACCACTATTATTAGAGGCTTTCTATGAAACAAAACAATTATTTTTTTTTTGCAGAAAATATGTACAATCCACTAGCCTATCATTGACTACTAAAATTTAGCAAACTGTCCTTTACATGAATCCCTGCTACTTTGGTTAATTGCACTTGATTTTCTATCTTTCTGGTATACGTGTCTCAATTTGCAAAGTAATCAGCAAATATAAGTTCTGATAAAGATGAGTGATCTGTAATAACTATAGTAAACAAGAGAGGGTAATGTAAAAAATACTTACTGTCTCAACGAAACCCAAGGAGCTCTGTACTGGCAGGCGTCTGAACTGTCTGGAGTGTTGCTGTGTTCACACCATGGAAACAGACCCCTCCTTCCTCATGAAAGCCACCAATCAACTGCAGCTTCCTAGATGTCTGGCCGGGTGGGACTGCCTCTCTCTGTCACATCCTAACTTTTCAATTCCAGTCTTCTTCTTTAGCCCAAATGTAGTGGTCATTACCAGGTTCTTTCAAATAGCATTTGATGAAAAAAAATTAAAATTTAAAAAATAGCCAATGATTGCCAGTCCACACGACACTGTGAAGGAGGTAAGCTGGTTAGTAACCATTTGTACATAGGAGATGTTTGACCTCCATGGAGTTGTGGAGACAGGAGACAGTGTGGACCCTTCACATTCAGAACCAGCTGTGAGATCTTGGACAAGTTTCTTAATGTTGCAGAGCTGCTTTTCTCACCAACAATATGAAATTTTAACATCTTTTTCTTAGGGCTATTAAAGATGATTAGCTGAAATAATTTATAGAGCACTTGGCACAGATTGAATGCTTAAACAAAAAGAACAACAATAAAAAAATCCCTACGTGCTTTCTCCTTGCCTCCTCTTTTTGTCCCTTGCTCTAAGCAAACATCTACCATATTCATGATGATGCTGATCTAAAAGACCCTCTTCCTTTTTCCTCCTTCTCCTCTTTTTT
>NW_012155285.1:3833776-3842669 GCF_000956105.1 Propithecus coquereli
GATCTTATAAAAATATTAACTCTTTGTATTCTACAAGTAGTAGAATCTGCTAATGGGATACTCAACTTGTCTGATGAATGTGTTTCAGCGCTGACCGTGTGACCTTGCGACTGGATAAATGTCAAACATCTATGCTCCAGGGTTTCCCGCTGACCCTGTGATAGGCCACAGAGGCCACCCGGGCCTGTATCTGTGGGCCAGCATCGATCTTTGATCACATTGGCTCAAGTACAGGGACTAAAATTTCTGGCTGAGTTGACGTCCACAAAACCTTTTCTCCATAGAATCAAGGCCATTTTTAGATCAGGAAGGGACTCTGGAAATAATGAGCCCAAAACTCATTTTACAGATGAGGATATTGAGAACCATTGACATTAAATTGTTTACTTAAAGTAACACCGCTACTGTGTTGTCATTCATCTCTTGCCACCTCCCCAACTCCAGCTAAACTCAGCGTGTAGAAATAGATGCCCCTTCAGGGACTGAGGAAGTGTGGGCTGGCAGCTTTGCCACCCCCTTCCGTATTTTCCCACTGCTGTTGACCCCTGCTCAGGGCACTGTGATGTGATTCTCTCCTACCTCACTGCAGTTCTAGAAAAGATGATAATAATAAACACATACAGGCATTGTTCTGAGCACGTTAACACACATGAACAAATTTAATTGTGTGGGGCAGGTACAACGATTATGCCTACTTTACAGAAGAGAAAACTGACGCACATAGTAATCAAGTCACTGGCCTCAGGTTACAAAGCTAGTGGTCGGACAGTCCAGGTAGTTTGGTTGCAGCATCCACGTTCTTATCAACTGTGCTCCACTGCCTCTAGACGTGGTAAGTCAAAGTCCCGTGCAAATGTGATTGAAGTTAAGACTGCTCCACCTGGGAAAGGAGCCAGCTTCAACTTCGAACCGACACTTCTTAAAGATGTAATACAGTGAGGTGGACAAAATGGGGACCTGAGAACTGAGAGTGGCAGGAAGGAAATGGAATATTTGTTAAATGCCTTTGGATTTCAGGCATTGTTCTACGGTATTTCATGGATATTATCTCATCAGTCCCAACATCAAGCCTGCACTATAGAGAGTTTGCAGGCAAGGAAACTGAGGCTCAGAGGGCTTAAGCATACTCAGAACAGGTCTCTCTACTTTCTTTTGAGAGTTTGAAGTAAGAGTACTGATCAAACTCAGTGCCTGCCTGATGGTGTTACTATCAGTGTTCAGATCCTGGGATGTGGGGGGCGGGTCCCAGCGTTCCCTGTATATGGGACAGGGAAAGTAAGAGTCGGGTTCCATTTGGGCTTCCGGATCATTTGTTCCTGTCTATATCCATCTTGCAGGAGCTTTCACAGGGCCTGCTAGTCAGGGAGGAGGACCTTGGTTGACATCTTGGACTACCCAGATCAGACTGGGGAAGGGGAGGTGCTGGATCTAGGATGCAGCATCACTGCTGATGAGCACAGCTGGAGGTGTGTGCCAATCTGTAAAGAGGCTTATGACATCTTGCTCTGGGGAGTTAGGATTTCCAGGTGCACCATATTTCCTCTAAGATGCTATTTTGCTACCAGAGACCACCTTTAGAGACATAGCTGTGGCTGTCCTTTCAGCCTCTCCTGTCTGCTGCACAACCTAGAGGTGGGTCTGTGTAGCTCCCTCACATACTAACTCCTGGATGGGGCTTACAGAAGTGCTCTGTATTACTGTCTTGGATGCTCACGTCCCTTCCACCTAGCGGCCCTTGTGCAGACATTTCATCTTCTCTGGCCTCTTCTGTGGACCTGTTGTCCCTGCATCAACTCACTTGAGTAGGTCCCTTTGGGGGATAAATTCACAACAAATATTTCCCAAGAATCTGACCACACATGCAAAAAAAGACCGTATCTCTCTACAAGGGGTTATTAATCTAGTTGAGGAGGTAAGATATCGCACAATAAAATGTAACTGAGACTATGTTAAATGCCATGAGAGACACTAAAGCACTTTCAGCCTGGTATTTAGGAAGCAGTGGGCATGCTGGACATCTTCCATTCATCTCATCAGATCTACTCTCCATTATTCTGCACCCTGGGAGGCCGAGCTGCGTGGACGGCACCCATGGGCTCCAGTGCTGCTGGCTTCCAGTTGGGCCTGGGCAATTTCCAGCAGTAGATTGGAGAGTGGATGGAGCACGGAGTCGGAATATTTAGTCCCTTGGCTTTCTTCCTGTCTGGCTGCCATGGATTTGCTGTGAAGGCCACGGCTCCTGTCAAGGGGTCTTCTCCATGGAGTTAACCTCACCAAGGCCCAGACATTGCTTTCTCCTCTTGCTCCTTGAAGACCACAGGTGGTAAGGGCTCTTCAGTGTTATTTGCCTAGAGGCACTGCACTACCCCTTGTTGAATTCCCTACATTTTGCTCCCCATTTTGTCCACAGACCCTTTATTAAACACTCATCAAATAATCCAGTTTTAGCATGCTGCATGCTTTCTGCCAGGTCCTGGACCAATAAAGGAGGAATTATACAGGCAAAGGGGGTGCCACAGCATGGGGTCCAGAATGGCTGAACATAAAGTTAGTTGAATGTGGGAGAACTGAATGAAAAGGAGATTGCAGCCAGATCCTGAAGGGACACAAATATCATGTCAGGGTGTCTGGACTTTATTTCTCCCTCTGTGCAATGGGTAACACTGACACTTTCCGAATGGGGAAGTAGAATGATCACAAGTCCACCACTTTTGGAGAAGTAATTTGGCCACAAGAATGTAAAATGTATACTTGGGGTGAAGGACACCCATAGAGGAAAGAGAAAGAGAAGGCAAAAAAAAAAAAAAATATGCATATACTCTGACTCAGAAAATCCATTTCTAGGTATTAATCACAAAGAAGTAATTAAAAGCATAAATAGAGATTTAATTGCAAGGATATTAACTGAAGTACCATTGCAAAAATTAAAAATTATAAACAACCCAAATTTCCACTCACATAGCCTTTAGAAGTAATGCTGTAGATGTGGATGTATTGGCTTGATAAAATGTTGATATTATACTGCTAAATGAAAACAGAACCTTATAAAAATGACTAATAGTTGCAGTATATAGACTGTTGTTTATGTGGAGAAAAGCTTTTTAAAAGGATATACATTGAATTAGTCATAAACATTATTTTTCCTATAATGAGCATGCATAATTTGTATAAACAAAAGAAACATTTCATAATTGTCAAGGGTAGAGCTTTTGAGGGCCTTGAATAGCATGGTAACAGTAGGAATGGGAGGAAGGATTGGATGGCATTGTGCATGTAGAATCAAATCACTCAGCAACTAGATAAAGGATCTGGGTGACTGAATCATAGCACCACTGAGAGAAACGTGGGAGGCTTGGACCCAGCACAATGCCACCTACATCTTGATTGAGGTAAGAAGGGGTGTTATCAATGACTAGGGGAAGGAAAAATGACCTGGAGCCCGGTTTGGCAAGCCAGATGGTAGAAACAATTACTGAATGCATACAAACAAGTCGATTGTGACATCCAGGGTTCTAGGGGCCCTAAGTGAACCATGTCCACAAAAGGTATTAAGGCACTGCAAATGAGAAATGAACACTAAGCCTAGCACTGGATAATAAATTGTAGAATTTGCTAAAATATCAAATAAAAGATGCTTTGTCTTCTTTCTTTCCTACTTCAGAAATTTAGGGGCATGGCTATCCTGGACCTGTTGTCCTCTGGAAGTGCTTCACCTCTGAGCTCTTGGACCTCAAATTCCATCCTCTGATCATGACATTCTACCTCCCCACTTCTGTCGCTCCTCCTGGGGGAGGTTCTTTCAACTCACCTGAACCCAGTATTTTTCAGTTCTTCCCAGTTATTCATATACATATTCATATATATATGAATTAACTCTTTTATAGGTGTAAATATAGTACATATGTATATGTATAATTTATATGTATGTGTTTGAGAAAATCTCAAACCATATTTTTTTGTGTGTTTGTTTTGTTTGTTTTTACACCACTACAATCATTGACACAGAAGACTTCTATGACTAAAAGTGTAGGCGTGGAGCTTCCACGCCTTACCCAGATGTGCTCCCCTCCAGGAACCTCCATATGTTCAGCTATCCAGAAGCTCCCCAAACCCCGTCTTTTTGGATTTTTATGGAGGCTTTATCACATAGGCATGATTGACAACCATGCAGAGATGTGATTGGACAAAAAGCACATGCTCTAAACCCAGCAAGGCCTGTCTAGACTTCTTGGCCTCTCTGTGCAGCCTTCCTTCCTCTAGGATATGGGGCAGGACCCTCTCTGGAATGCAGGTCTTTCGATGCACAATCAGATTAGAGTCCTGCCTTGGGCAGCTGAGAGGAGGACAGGAGAAGGTCAGAGAGAGAGATTCTGTTTCCAGACCTGCTCTCAAAGCCCACCACTTTTTTAGGTGTAGTATTGAACCTCCAACTTCTTCATCTGGTCATAAGCTCAAACAGAGGAAGGCCTTAGAGATCTTTGGTAGGGCACATGTATACTTTCTTAGATTAGTATTCGGGGGACAATTTTTTCATATCAGGTTAGTCTAAAAAGTACAGGAAAATATTTTAGACTGATATAGTTTTGTTTAAATTTCTATCTATTGTTAGGTTTAAATAAGCAACTGCTGCTTTACAGCTATTAGCATTAACCCACATGGAATGACTACTTCCCATGTGTCAGGATCTGTCCTAAGCATTTCATATGTATTTGCATTTCATTCTCGCAAAGTGCCTCTGACTGACTGACTTGGTCTCCATTTTATGCATGAGTACACTGAGAAGCAGAGATGAGGAAGAACTTGCCCACCGTCACACTGTGTAAGTGGGAGAAACTACCTACAACCCATGTATGCCTTCTTACTGCAGTCCTTGAGTTCAAAATCAAACAAATAAAATTTCATCTCACCAACAAACAAACCAGTATTTTTAAAAATATAAACTTTTAATAACACCACACATAAATTCAAACTACTCTCCCTGAGGGTCTAACTGAAGCTTTAAATGAATGTTTCTTAATTTATCACGGAGTGGATGGATTGAGGAGAAAGCACGGGAAAATGAAGAAGGGGGTTTTAGTTAAACCCCAAATAACTTTGTGTTAAACTGAACTATAAAAGGGCCCTGTCTAACACCGTTTTCCCCTAGATCATAAGCGCTACTCCCGATTGTCCTTCACTGTATTTCCTCGGAAAACGACGCTAGCACCAGGCAGGCCTTCCGATCTGGGGCAAGGTCCACAAGCCTTCTGAATGCGCATTCAGTGCGCAAAGCACTGAAACACGCAACGCACAGAGCGTTTCAGATCACAGACGGACACGGAGTAATTTAGTGAATTTAGAGAACATAGTGAAACAAGCGAAATGGGCCTGATGTGCGGAGAATTCGGCAGGGAGCAAGTATGCTCAGAGTCAGGTCTGAGAGCAGGACCTGGGAACGCCGCACCACCGAGGCACTGTCTGGATCCACCCGGCGTTGGGCCGCTAAGCTCACCCGCGGGGCCAGGTTGGGGGACCGGGCCCTGGGGAGGACGCAGGGTGCGCCCGAACACGCTCGGGTCGGGAGCTGCCGCGGCTGGTGGGAGGCCGGCGGTCGCACGCTCCTCCCCGGTCCCTCCTCCCGCAGCGCCGGGGGAGGGGAGGGTCAGGGCGAAAAGGCCAAGCGGGGCGGGCCCAGGGTACAGCCCACCCGCCCGCCGATAGCCGGAGCTGTCCCGCCGCCCGCTGGCCTGAGACCCACAGTGCCGGCGACCGGCAGCATTCGGGTTTGGCGCGCTCGGGTGGCGTCGGCGCGCGGCGGAACGTGCCCAGGGACCCGGGTTCCCGCGAGCAGGTCAGCGCAGCGCCGGAGCGAGGCCGGAGTGGGAGGACGGGCGCGGGGCGCGCTCCGCTCAGGCACTGTCGTGAGCGACAGGCCGAGCCCCAGAAGGGCGACCGGCCGGAGTGGGCCAGCTGCGACTGCACCTGCCCTCCGGGCCGGTCCGGGGCTCACCGTCCCGTCCCCTCCGCCCCCAGAAACCGCTGGGATCGTTGCGCGGGGAGGTGATGGAATTCGAATCCAGTTCTCCCAAACCTTTTCCCGGGGACGCAACTCTAAGAATTCGGAACTCAGAGGCAGAATCAGGCCAAAGGGACCGGGAACACGGCGTTTTCCTATCTATAGGTCTCCTACCGGGACACACGCACACCCTCGCTTTGGGGAGCATTGCTGCTCCTGAAGCCCAGTTCCGGGTAGCTCCTGTGGGGACAGATCACAGCAACACGTTCCCTGCCGGGAGCGTGCCCCCTGCTGGCCATAGAAGATCGTGGCTGTTCAATTTATTCTGAGTCAAGGAGGAGCCCCGATTTTTAAAAAGTCAAGTAAAATCAGAAAACAGAGGACATCGTCTACCTCTTCGTTTCCTGGAGCTCCTAATAGAAATTTTCTATGGCGAAAAACGAAGAGTTCAGGCTTTCATTCTGGCCTGTGGTTCTTGGGATCACTGCAGAGGTGGTGAGGGAGGAAGGAGAGGGGTGTGTGGCTCATAAATGGGAGCTTGCTACCTTTAAAGGCGCACGGAGTCAGGTTTGGGAGGGACCTGTTAACAAATGAGTCTTGCACAAATTGCCTTTGAACCAAGTGAGAATGCTGAGCTGGGAGAACGGTGGGTGAGCAGGAGGTGGAGAATGAGTCCTCTGAGGTGCTGGCGATCCCAAGAGGCTGACACTGAATTCGGGGATCTGGGTATTAAGTATCGGCATGACCAAGAAGGAGGTGGCCTTCTGGCCAAGAGGCACTGCTGAGCTGCCAGCACCCAGGCAGGTCTCTTCCCAGAGGGGGTTCTGGTGGCCCTGCAGAAGGTGGTGAGAGCCCACTGACTTGGCATTTTCCAGAATGCGTGCTGTTTGCACGCTGGCATTGAGGGTGCTTTCCCTAAACTGCTGCTGGCCACGCGATGATGCTCTTCATGGAACTGAGCCCTACACACTCCAGGCCGGCACCGCAGCCTGTCACTGGCAGTTATGCCACTGAGACTGAAGGAGCAGCAGAGTGAGAAGAAATGTTCATCTGGTTCAGCCACACATTTTACAGTTGAGAAATCCTCTGCGAGGTGTGGAGGCCTTGCCCAGCACTGCAGGACTTTTCCCGGAAACAGAACCCTGGGCAGCTGGGTCCTCATTTGCTCGCCATTGTTTCTCTGTGCCCTTTGTGCTTTAGTCCTGAGGAACAGGCACGGCCCCCACCACAGTCCCTCACCCAGTCACATTTGCAGAAGAACACAATTCATCACCCTCTGGAGGCTCTCAGCATAGAACATTAAGAAAAGGGCAAACTGGGTACCTGAGCAACTGGAGTGGGAGCCCTGGGAGTGTCGGATGGAGTTTAGGGGTCCCCTTCATCTATGTTCCTTTCCCTGACACCCAGAAGATGGATATTTCCTGGAAAGGAAGGTGATCGTCATGTTATTTCTGTTGTCATTCATCTTAAGCCTGATTTTTTTTTTTTTCAAGATCTCTGATAATGAACCCGACTGAACCCTCAAAACGTTGAGAAATTTCCATTAAAGTAAAGCATTGAAGAGAAAGTATTGAGTGAAGAGAAATTGAAGGGGAACATTTCGTTCCAAAATCACATCATTCCAGAATTCTGGGGAAGCGTTGCGGCTTGAGGACATGAGCGGTGGGTTCTTACTGCCTTTCTTTATGAAGCCAGTCACTTGTTACTGTGCTCGATTTTATGGGAGTTGACGCATAACACACTAATAGAAACAGGCTAATCATTATAGGTATGTCGTTTTTTAAATAAACTTAGTAGTTGAGGAGAAAGGAAAAGTCTACTATAAAAATAGGTAGTCATTGAATTAAGTGGGCTGGCTGACTCCTAGTAGAAGCTGTGTTCATTCACTCATTCATTCATTCCAGAAAATATTTATTGTGTAGCTCCTGTGTGTGGGGCACTGAGTGTAGAGTGGTGAGTAAGACAGATACAACCTCTGCTCCCATAGAGTTCACATTCTCAAATCCAAGGCTGAGCAAGGTGAATTCATACAGTGAGAAATGTTTTGAAAGAAAGCAGAAATAAACAGAGTGCTATGGGAGAGTGTTGGTGTGTGTGTGTGTGTGTGTGTGTGTGTGTGTGTGTGTGTTGCATGGGTGGGAGGGGCCCAGCTTCTTGGATTCTCTGGGAGATGGCCTTGAGTGAGACCCGGGGAAGATGGACAGACGGTTCCAGCAGAGGGAACCACAGGCACAGAAGTCCTGGTCCCGGAGACAAGTGGCATGTTGGAGGCACAGTTGGAGGACCAGTGTGGCTGGAGTTAGGTGAGCGAGGAGGAGAGTTGGAGGAATGAGGTTGAGGGGCATGGGCTAGTTCAGGCAGAGCCTCGTAGGCTGAGCTAAACAGTTTGGATCTTATTCTAAGTGCAGTAACAAATGAAAAGAGAGTTTGGGGGAGAGGTGTGACATAATAGATTTACATTTTTTGAGAGATTACTCTGAGTGCCATGTAGAGAATGGATATAGGGGAAGAGGAGGGTACATAAGGAAACGAGCTCCAGTTCACTGATGGTCACCTTGTGGAGGGGGAGTAGAGGAATGTTGGCTATTTCTTGGCGGTGGACTGGGAAGTTTACTTAATGTTTCTCTGTCTCACATTTCCCATCTACAAAATGGGGATGGCATTGCTACACCTGGCCCACTTGTAAAACCCAAGAAGCTACTGAACAGGCTCTTAAGGGCAATGTAAGATTTTATTGCTATTATTATTTGCTAATATTGTGTCACATTGAATTCCCTGGGCTTTATTTTGAAATTTGTTCCAATGAATTTTAATGTCTTTTTATTTATTTTATTGTTCCTTTATCTTAATTCCCTTAGAGCATTTCAGAAATGTTCTTTTAACAGGTTTTCTCAATCC
>NW_012155285.1:3842719-3877744 GCF_000956105.1 Propithecus coquereli
GGGAGATGGCCTTGAGTGAGACCCGGGGAAGATGGACAGACGGTTCCAGCAGAGGGAACCACAGGCACAGAAGTCCTGGTCCCGGAGACAAGTGGTATGTTGGAGGCACAGTTGGAGGGCCAGTGTGGCTGGAGTTAGGTGAGCGAGGAGGAGAGTTGGAGGAATGAGGTTGAGGGGCATGGGCTAGGTCAGGCAGAGCCTCGTAGGCTGAGCTAAACAGTTTGGATCTTATTCTAAGTGCAGTAACAAATGAAAAGAGAGCTTGGGGGAGAGGTGTGACATAATAGATTTACATTTTTTGAGAGATTACTCTGAGTGCCGTGTAGAGAATGGATATAGGGGAAGAGGAGGGTACATAAGGAAATGAGCTCCAGTTCACTGATGGTCACCTCGTGAAGGGGGAGTAGAGGAATGTTGGCTATTTCTTGGAGGTGGACTGGGAAGTTACTTAATGTTTCCCTGTCTCACATTTCCCGTCTACAAAATGGGGATGGCATTGCTACACCTGGCCTACTTGTAAAACCCAAGAAGCTAGCTCTTAAGGGCAATGTAAGATTTTATTGCTATTATTATTTGCTAATATTGTGTCACATTGAATTCCCTGGGCTTTATTTTAAAATTTGTTCCAATGAATCTTAATGTCTTTTTATTTATTTTATTGCTTTCAATAAACATAATTTATTGTACATAAAAAATATTTTGTTCTGTTCAGAGCACTGGCAACCTTTAACTAAAAGTTACCAATAAAACACACCATCATAGAATGTGTTGAAATGGATGCTAAAATAATAGCTGGCTTTATTTTGAAAGTTGAATGGGCTCAGGTAAAATTCAAAAATAAAATATTTGAATCTGGAAATTGGAAAAAAAAATTTTAACTTTTAAAACTGTATTTTTTTAAATTTTTAGGTAGATTAGCATTTGTCTTGGATATGGCTGTCCAGATTTCTGTGGATAATTGAAAATATACATGTGACAGCAGAATTTCTGGGGAGGGCAATAGAAGAGAGTGGAATAGGATTGTTGCCCTCAGTGAGGCATGCTCTCTCAGAGGAAACTCTCGAACTTGCCCTAGTTGATCACTGACTAAGTTTTAGAGAGTCAGGAAGAATTTTGAAGTTGTTCATCAACTACCCTAGGGTTGCCCCTTTGAGGGATAGAACAACTGCCACAATGAAGCAATCTTGTTTCTCTTTCCTGACCCACTTTGACTGTTCAGCTTACTAGAAGATGCATCTGTTTAGAGGAAGACAGGCCCTTCCTCATTTACATTGTGTGCAGTGGAAACTTCAGCTCCTTGTGACTTAATGCGCTCTGGGTTATTTCCAGTTGCCAGAGCCCATTAATGATTTATCGGTCAGTGTGTCTGAATTTCAGCTTGAAGTGGCCAGTCTGGTAATTCAAATTACAGACAAAATGTGATAGTAATTTTGGGATCTGTATGGTTTCTCTTTGCCATGTCTGCCATCATAGTTCCTTAGGGTTGGGGGGTGGTTGGGACATCTTTAAGGGAGAGGTTACAGTTTCTCATTGGGGTCACAGATCTATTTTGTTTGACTCGTAAAATGTTTCAAAATGTTGCATTAGTTGCTATCCTTTAAAAGCCAGAGAATTTTTTCTTGAAAATAATCAGAAGATCTAGTATCATGGAGCTGTCTTTCCTACACGGGAGCAGTCAACTGGAGTAGAGTGGTGGTTGCCTCCTTTTGGATGGTTCAGTTTGCCACAGTCCCTGCTAGTCCTTATTCTATTACGTAGGCCTGTTTGACTCATTTAAGTTACCTGGCTGGCCCTTGTAGACTTTTGGTTTTTAACCTCAGGTTTAGGGCTATCTCATCCAGCCTGTCCCTTACCCTCACCTGATATAGGACTCCCTATTCCTGTACCACTACTGGTGTCCCCAGACCTGTACTTTTACTGCTCCTTTGATGAAGAGGTTAATGCTAATTGTCGAAAAGCTCCTGTTAATGGAGGTCTATAGTCTGGGTCCACATAGAGCATGTCTAGGACCTTTGCACAGAGGTGTAGCTATCACATGCCATCTGGGTTTTCCCCGTAGTAAACTTCCCTCATTTCTTCAGCAGCTCATTGTGTGACTTGCTGCCTTGTTCCCTCATCATGCTGATTGTTGCTGGGTTATTGTCCCTTTGTATGACCTTTCACTTGTTAAAATCCCTATAGTCCCACCAATTCAATAAGATGTGGTCTAACTGGTGCAGAATACGGTAGGAGGGTGGCCTCCCTCTCTCTAGGATGTTATATTTCTGTTACACAACCTAAAATATCTTTAGAATTTTCTTAGCCAATCCATTCTTTTTTTTTTTTTTCTTTTCTTTTACTTTTAGGGCTTATTTTCCAGTTAGATTGTTCCTGAGGGTTTACGGGAGATCTGTTCAATATATAGGTTGAGAGCAGTTGTTTTCAACTGAGGAGGATTTTTGCTGCCCGCCCTCCCCAACCAGGGTACGTGTGGCAATATATGGAGACATACTTGGTTGACACAGCTGGGGTGTGCTACTGACATCTAGTGAGTAGAGGCCAGGGGTGCTGTTAAATATTGTACAATACACAGGACAGCCCCCACGACCCAGACTCATCAGCCCAGAATGTCAGTAGTGCTGAGGTTGAGAATCTTTGTTGTAGAGTCAGGGCCTAGGTTCAGATACTGGGTTAGCTATTTCCTATCTCTGTGACCTTGGGCATGTTATTTAACCTCTCCTTCTCCATTTTCTCATCTGTATATTGAATAGATCTGAGGACTCAATGAGTTCACTTATATAAGATGTTTAGAATGGTGGCTGGCACAGAGTAAGCTTTCATTATTGCTACCAGCTGTGTAAACACTATCTTACTTTTCCTCCTCACTTTATTCATTTTGGTTTGTACATAAGACATCAGATGAGTGAGTTGTTCAAGGTTGAGTGATGGCATTTCATTTCTAACCTTGCCTATGGGAGGTGCACTGGTACATTTGGATGTCTTAGGGAGCTAACAGCTCTTCCAAGACTGCCTTCCCTCTATGGCCCCATTATCATTTTTCGGATTCTTTCAGTATTTTAATCTGTACTGGGGCATATATGTCAGGTTTAATACTGCAACCCCCATTTGGAGGACATGAACATTGAGTTCCTGTCATGGAAGAGGATCTATGCTTATTGCTTATTCATTACCAATTTCCTGTGTCCCCCAGCCTCCTCCACACCCGGTCACTGTGGCTTGCACCTACACGGCAGATTTGGAGTAATGATGACATTCCTCTAAGGGCTCACATCCCTATAACAACTGCATCATCAGGATTCCCCTTTGAAAGATGAGGAAAGGGAAGTAGAAAGTAGGTAAAAACTTAGCCACTGTCACCAAACCAGTAAGTAGCAGATTCAGGATTCGCTAGAGCTAAATTTCTAAACCACTCTATTACTCTGTCACAAGGGAGATTTTCTCAAGGAGTATACCCATGACCTTGACCTAACCATCAGGTAGCCATTTACGCATACAACTCTCAACAGATCCAGTTACTCTTACTCTTATAAGTAATATTACATACATGGGGTATGTATGTATGTTTCTTGTGACTCTGCTGCATTTCATTTGTGTATCATTTGGTAAGGGTAGGGGTTGATTGTGGCTTTAGTTTTTCATAATTCAAGGATCTCCAATCCTTTAAGGCTGCGGTCCCCAACCCCGGAGTGTGGCCTGGTACAGATCCTCGGCCTGTTAAGAACCGGCTGTGCACCACCACCTGAGCTCTGTGCTGCTACCCCCACCCATGGAAAAATTGTCTTCCATGAAACTGGTCCCTGGTGCCAAAAAGGTTGAGACCTGCTGCTTTAAGGAGAATCCACATTTATTCTTTAGGAAAATCATTCTTTAGAAATTTTAAGCTCACCGAAAGCCCGTGGAGAGTACCATAGCTGAGGTGTCAGTGCCAGGTTGGCCTATCTAGGCAGGAGGTTGGAGGATTGAATCAAAGAGTAAGATCAGGAACTCCCAATATGGCAGCAGCCTACCCAGTGATCTTAGTGATCTTAGATAATTTGTACCCTTTTTTGCCTTTAAACCATATAGGGCACCAAACATCGGACATTTGCACATTGGATATAGGTAAGTTCCCATTTTCAAAATTGGGAGTAGAAGCAATGAATTCTATTTTACTTGTAACTTTTAAGTACAGTACTTGTACTTATAAATGGCTGTGCTGTTAAACTACTTCTACAACAGGGAACTGTTTCTTATTTTGCTTTTTTGACCCCACCTCTTTTCTTAGGTTGTGAAATGATTATGCAAGAGTTATATCTACTGTGCCCCAAATAAGAGGATTTAGACACTTCTGCAGAAGTCACTTGAGTGTTGTACATTTGCGATAATGTCCAGATTAAGTTTTGATTCCATTAGCTAATATGGCAAAGAGAATATAATGTTAATAGAGTAGGTATTATCTTTTCTCTTTTTTAGTTTCAATATTAGCAAGTATTGAGTAGGAAATTATTTTAGGGATGCTTTTAAAAAGAATCATATATCTTAGATAAAGATGAGACCTCAGAGGCCAAACACACCCAAATGCCCATCCCTTTTTCAGCATACCTGGCAGGGGCCAGTTAGTAGTGTTTGAATTCTTCTCATGACAGGGAACTCTCTACCTTGTGTGGCAGACATCACAAATGAGCCTAATTATCAAAACATTCTTCCTTTTATTGTCCAGGCATCTGCCACCCTGTAGCATGTTTCAGAATGAACCAAATATTTCTTCCTTATTAAATGAGGATAGAGTTGCCCCAGCGTTCTCTTAGACCAGAGTTTCTCAACCTCCCCACTGTTGACATTTGGGGATAGTTCTGTGTTGGGGGGGATGTCTCGTGCACTACAGAATGTGCAGCAGCATCCCTGGCCTCTACCCCTACATTCCAGTAGCCTCTCTCTCCTGGCGGAACAACCAAAAATGTCTCCAGGTATTGCCAGTGTCTTCTGGGGGAGTCACTACTATGGGGTGATATTGTAGCTTTTTTCTCCTGCCTTCATCCTATTGTACAATAAGATATCCAAAGTAGAAGATTTTATCTTCTTCATCAATCATTAAGTCTGGTAATGGGTCAATTTTGAGATATTTAAACCACTTTCTTTGAAACTCAATTGGCCTATTATTTGTTCTTTAGTCTCATTCTGTCACTCTATGTGCCCCATGTTAGTTTTCTATTGTTGTTCATTCAGACCTCCTTTTCTGCCATCCTCTTCCACTTTTAAGGGCCCTTGTAATGACATTGCGCCCACTCAGATAATCTATGATAATATCCCTATTTTAAGGTGGATTGATTAGTAAAATTAATTCCATCTGCAATCTTAATTCCCATTTGCCATGTTATATAACATATCCCTATATTCTAGGGTTCAGAATGTAGACATTCGTTGGTGTGGGTGGCATTATTCAGTCTGCCACGTGTTCTCATTCCAAAAGTTAATCAGAAAACAATTGGCAAAGAGAGTACTGATACTTGTGAAGGAGCATGTTCTTTTCTGACTATTTACCAGTAACAAAAGAGTTGAGGCACGCCTGCCCTAATCTCTTGCCAGGACTGGGTTTTACTGGGATGGTTTATTTGTCAGCTCTTGATAGAAATTTCAGAATTGAATATGGACATTTCACCTATTGTTTTGGTTTGTGTTTCATTTCAAAAATGGAAATTATACCTGAAGAGTATTTAACAGTGACAGATGGGGGAAATCAGGATTAGTGGCAGTCACGGTAGTAATATGGTGATCTCATCTGCGGTTTGAAGAACAAGTAGGGAACTGTGGTTCAGTGAGAGACATGAAGTCCACAGAATAGAGGCAGGAAGGTGGTATCTACTTTTAAGTGGATTTAAATAGAATGTGTCATCTTAGTGCTGATTGACGTGTTCTCTTGATTGCCAGGATGATACTCTAACTAATGGTCAAGGGGTCAAAACTGAAGAAAATTATTTTTGAGCTTTACCATTTAAAAAATTATTGATTTTTAAAGTAAACATTCCCATTGATTTACAGTATTGAAAAAAAGAAAATGAGAAAGAAGTATAAAAAAATTACCTTTAATTTCTAACTATATAAAACTCTCCAAAGAAGATAAACTTTGTAAACGTTTGTTCTTTCTTTATATTTATTTTGCTGCTGCTGCTGCTGCTTCTTATTCTTCTCTTTTGTGTACCTGGGATCATGGATAATTCTCTTAATTCTCTACATGACGTTTTACTTAATATTAAACATAAACACTTTTCATGATCTCAATGAAAAGGGACTTAACTGTCCCTTTTAAAATTATTTATTGGTTAAGGAATGCATTTTCTTGTAAAAAATGTGAAATATAATGGGAAAAATGCCCCTAAGTCTATCACCTTTTATATATTAATTCTCTTTTTAGTATGAATTTTTACATGGCAATTTTATATATTTTTTCAATTAAAATGCATTGTAAAGAGTTTCGTAAACCATGAAGAATTACTTTGTAAATATCATGTTAATAACTGAATAAAATCCCATTGACGGTATGCACTGTTCGACACTTGTGGTGTTTCCATTGTAGGTATGTGTATGTGTACGTCTGGCTCTTAATAGAGCTGGAATAACTATTGTAGTGCATTAAGTTTTTGGAGTTTTATTTTCCTGTATAAGATATTTTTCTACTAATCCTAAAAATTTAATTCAAAAGTTAATTAAGAGTATGGACAATTTAAAGCTTGCCAAATTGCCCTCCTAAAAATCACTGCATCCATTTATCAACCCATTGGCACAGTCGTTTCCATAGCAACAATTATGTAGAAAGTATAAAGTATTTGCTTAATAAATACCCTTTGACGGAATGACTGCAGATGTGGTGTTAGTCAGAACAGGCCATGCTGTGCTGCAGTAATGCAATAACGACTTCACCTGGAAATTTCAGTGGCTTAACACAACGAAAGTTTATTTCCTATTCATGAAAGGTCCTATGACTTGGCCGGGCTCTCTATTCAGTGACTAGGCAACCAGACTTCTTTCATCTTGATATTCCACGACATCACCTCATCGCTTCTAAGTTTGCCATATTGAGGAAAGGAAGGAATAGAGAAGATGCAGTGACTCTTAAGTGTCTCAGACCACGACTGTTCAAATTTCCATTTATCGTGGTAATTCGTCCCATGGCCTCAATCCAGCCACAAGAGAGGCCAGGAAATGTGTGTGTGTGGGGGGGGGAGGTAGATATTCAGAGTACTAATTGTCTATGCCACACTCCTATATTATATCTTCCTGCAAAATAACTATGCCAGCTAGTTAGCATCTTAGTATCAGTGGGACCAATACTCACATGGATCATTAAACTTGGCTCAGTTTGGGTTAGTAACCGTATGTGTTAGAAACTACTAGGATTCGGTATTTATCCACTCAGTAGGCATTTACCGAGTGCCTGCTGTGTGCCAGGCACTAATCTAGGTCTTGGGAATACAGTAGGGGGTTGGGGGTAGCACAGTCAAAAGTCCTTACACTCCCCAAATCGAATTTCTAGTGGAAGAAGATACACAGTTAACAAGATGAAAAAGCCTTCCCATAAGAGGGAATGTGTGCAAAGACCCCAAGGTGGCAATGGGGGGTTGGCGCAAAGCACCTGGTGTGTTTGGTGAATGGCAATGTAGCAAGTGTGGTTGCAGCAGGTGCGCGAGAGAGGACAGCGGCGGGATTGGGAGTCTGCTGAGTAGAGACTGCATAGTGCCTTCTGTGCTCCTTTAAGGTCTACGGCTTCTGCTCTGTAGCATTGAAGGCCTTTAGGGGTTGAGAGAGGAGGAGTGACAGGATCACTCTGGCTGCTATGTTGGGGACAGACTGCAGAAGCAAGGGCAAAAGCAGGTAGACCAGTTAGAGTTTACTGCCAAAATTCAGATGACAGATGGTCGTGGCTTGGACCATTTCCATCACTCCAAAAAGTTGGACAGATTTTAAAGGGGGAAATTGATCCACAAATACAAGACAGTTTTTGCCAGTGAGATGTTAGCATACAGCCTAATTGTAATATACTTTATTATTACCACAAGTCCGATATTCTGTTGTTTCATTCATTGATTCAACAAACATTTATTCAACACTAACTGCCTGCTAGGCCCTCTGTTAAGCACTGGGACAGCAAATAAGACATGACTTCTGCTTTTCAGAAGCTTACAGTGCAGTAGGATTATAGAAATCAGCAAAACTATAATATCATTAACACCAAAAATAACCACAGAAGCAAAAATACAATCACTGAATAATTATGTTGGAAACAACCAAAACTTACTAATTATTTACTTTGTGCTAGAAATACCTATAGATATTATTATGATGATAGATGTTTGTTATAATTGTTGTATTTTGTTGCTATATTTTATAACCAAACTAGACTGTTATAGAGTTAGAAAACTAGTGACCAGAAACCTAATATAACTATATCTGTGCTCTACAATCCAGCATTACCAAGGATTTTGCCACCATAGTGCTAATCTAAAACCCAGCCCAGAAAATGCATGTTTCATTGTTTCCAAATGTTACTAGTACCTCTGCTTCTCTGATTTGTCAGACTGTTTAAGTCCTCTTCATTGCATGTTTTTTTCTTTTAACCATCTGCTTCGAAGGAGATTAAGCTCAAAACCACTGCTCAGCTCCCAAGATGGTGCCACCCAAATTGCATGCGCTTTTCTGCCTCTGCAGCTGCCTTGCGCTGGTTCATCCTTTTGACTGGCAAGACCTAAATCCTGTTGCCCAGATTAAGTCATCAGGTAAGAGGTATATTTATTTGTTCAAGGCTTGAGCAGCTGCTTAGTTGCCAGACTCCAAGTAGCCCCAGAGAAGCTGCACGTCTGTACTTCTTTAAACAAGTCCTCTTAAGAAATGTTCATGGAAGCCCTCTGTTCTCCTGGGGTAGAGGAGAGGGCCACACTTTTTCCTCATTTTAGCTGAAACTGAAGAAGCATCTGTATTCTTCAATATCATGACTGCTGGACAGACCAGGATGCAACATTCTGAGACACAAGCTCAGCTTGCAATCACTGTGGAGAACTTCCTCAGTGCCACCCTGCTGTCCCTACTTTCCTAACCCCTCCCACCCTAGCACAACTGCCCTGGAGTTCACACCAAGGCAGCCTCAAAACCTGCTTCCATGAAAGGGAGAAGAGGCAGGTGTCTGGATCAAAAGGCGTAGTCCTGGATAGTAGTGGAGGGTGGTATGAGAAGGTTACAATTTAGGATATTGGGATCCAAAGGGGAAACAATCTCTTCTACCTAATAATGAGGAGAAGTGGGGACCCTGAAATGTTCCCCGTACAGGTAAAGTTTAAAAAAAAAAAAAAAGGTATTTGGGGAAGTACCTTGAAGTTTGAATTTGCCGGAAGGGAAAGTGGTATGTTCCAGATTAGATCTGCTAAAACTTCTCTAAGGAATTCATTGTGAATTTAGCTAGCCAGAGTTAACTAACTCTGGGGAAGGGATAAATAATATCAGTTGCCTGCCTTTTATGTGTTATATTCTGTGCCAGGTACTTGATCTTTGTTAACACTTCACCCTTACAACTGTCCCATTTTATAAATGAGGATCAGAGAGGGGAGTAAATTGCCTAGGCCAGAGTATTATAGCTTCAAAGAAGTACACCTGAAATAAATCACCTGGCTTCAATACACCTGAAATAGACTCACCTGGATCCAATACCCAGAAGCCCAACACCTGAAATAGACTCACCTGGATCCAATACCCAGGGTCCAATACCCAGCAGCCCAACACCTGAAATAGACTCACCTGGATCCAATATCCAGGGTCCAATACCCAATAGCCAACACCTGAAATAGACTCACCTGACTTCAACACCACATGCCTTCCTTGGAACTACCTCCTACCATTTGACCATGGATTACCAACCTGTGTGTCAGGCCAGGTGGTTTGGTACTTCAGCCCAATGTTTCTTAAACTTTAACAGGTGCACCTTTTCTGACTCGGTGGAATTGGGGTGAGGTCTGAGAGCCTGCATTTCCAAGCTCCCAGTGGTGCCAGTGGTGCTGGCCTATGGACCAGCTGAGCAGCGAGGCCTTATGTATTGACAGGTTTCATCATGGGCAGGTGCTTCGCACATGAGTCACCAATGTGGAAGATGTAAATAGGTTTCTTCTCGTGACTTGGAACCTTTCTGGGCAATGCCCACAATATTGATTCAGGTGTCATGCCTAACATAGCTCCTGGAGTCTGACTGGCAGAGGCAGAGTGTGATGGAAAACACGAAAGTCTGTCCAGCAGAGTAATAAACCCCCACATTCTAATAGGGGGAAGCGGTGGGTGAGCTGAACGTACCAAGAAAAGTGAGAGTCTGGATACATTGATATTTGGGCTCAACATCTTGAAATGAAATATGTATTTGATTGGGGTTTAGAAAGGAAGAGAACAGATAGACTGCAGGTCTGGGGAAGGGTTTTGGTACCAGAAAGAGAAAAGGAGTTTCAGGAGTGGGTGAGTAAAAGACTGCATATGACGAGACGTTTGAAAGAACAGGAGAGACCAGTGGCAGTTCAGTTTAGTTCAGCTCATTTTCACAAATATTTATTGAGCACTGACTAGGTGCTAAGCAGTCCATTAAAATCAGAGGATACAAAGACATGGACATGGCTCTTAAGAAACAGCCTAGTGTAGGAGGCAGCATGGAGACACATAATTTTAATATAATGTGATAAGAAGAATGATAAATGTATGTACAGGGAATCTGTGTGCTACTGAGGATGAAATGATTATGTTTATCTGGGGAATTGGGGCAGGCTTCAGAGAAGACAGGACATTTGATCAAGGTGTAACAGGTTGAATAGGAGTTGGCCCAGGGGATTTTAAGCACAGGCAGTAGCATGTACAAAGGTGCAGAGGCATCACACAGCCCAGCGTGTAGCTCAGGAGTGCTGTAGCACAGGACGGGGGATAACTTAGGAGGAAGAGGCAGAAGAAGAATCTGAGACAATGGGCATCGACATCACAGAGGGCCTTTCCTACAGTGCCCAGGAACTTGGGATTTAACCTGTACACCTGTGAGCCTCAACATGTTTCCACCCCCCTGGAAGGATAGGTCACATTGTGCCTCAAGGAATAGAGTATTTGCTTAGGAAGGCACATGTAGACTTAAATACCTCCTGCAAACTGCCCTCCAAAAAGCTTCTAATACAGTCCCCCTCCAAGTAAAACCACCTGCTGATAGGAAGCCATTGAAGGATTTTATTAATAATTGCCCAGTGAGATTTGTGCTTTAAAGGATGCGTTTGAAGGGGCCAAGAGCCAAGGTGGATAGGACAGTTAGGAGAGATGGCAACTGCCTGGTCAAGAGACAGTGAGGGTGAAAGTGAGACATTTGAGCTACAGGGTCAGAGATAAATTGGGGAGATAATTCTAAGCTAAAAAGAAACGTCAGAAATGGAGACTTGGTTGAATGTAGGGAGTTGCTGAGAAAGGTAGGATGATTCCCAGGTTTCTGGTGTGGGACGCAGGAGATGGGGGACTCTTGAGTTACAGGCTGTGTGGTTGGAGGGAAGAGGAGGAGTTGGGAAGTGGTCATTTAGCTTCATTTTGGACCTTTGGCTTTGACGTTTCTATGGGAGGGACATCAGGTGGACATACCCAGTAAGAAGTTGTTGACACAAATCTGAAATGTGAGATAAAGTTTATGTTTGAAAAAAACAGATTTGGGAAGTCATCTTTAATACTATAGGTAGAAGTAGAAGTTGAGGGCAAGGCTGTAAGTATCAGGAGATGATAGTACTAGGCCTCTTGGGAGAAGGGCTACGTCTCCCTCTAGCTTTTTACCTTCCAAACCCCCACACAGTGCTTTGCACCCAGCAGGCCCTCAGCAATTATTTGTGTATTTTACCAGTTAGGTTAAGAAATGAAGGAGGCCAGGAACTATGGGCAGTAACTTGATTCCCTTGCAATTCCTTTGCATATTAAAATCTGGGGTGTAATGGGTGACAAATAAGATAACATTTGCCTGTTTTTCAGCATGGATCAATAAAATACAAGCCCTGATGGCTGCAGCAGGCTTTGGCCAAACTAAAATCCCCAGAGGAAATGGACCTTATTCTGTTGGTTGTACAGACTTGATGTTCAATCACACTAAAGAGGTAAGGCTTTGATTAATACAACTTACCCTCACAGTTCGATGTGGACTGTCGCTATGGCCCACTAGAAGGTGTTGAAACCTGACCTTGCCCTCACCTGAGAATGACTCCGTCTGCCACTTGCTTGTTTTTTATGAAGCCATTCCCCAAGTCTTTGCTGTTGTCCGATTGATTCATCTATAAACTATCTTCATCTCCCCCTTCCTTAATGGCCAAAGCCAGCCTGCTTGCATTTTCTTTTCACTGAGAAAACATATTGTTTTATTTCTCTCTTCTTTCATGACTGCATTCCATCACCACAGCAGCTTATAAAGTTTCTAGACCTCTTTGTGAACAACAGCGGTATTTGGGTCCCCACTAATGAAATATGCAAAATAGTTGCTGGAATATGTTTGAGAAGAAACTTTACTGAAAGTGCACTCATTTCTTTCCTCGACAGGGCACCTTCTTGCGGTTGTATTATCCATCTCAAGATGATGATCGCCTTAACACCCTGTGGATCCCAAACACAGAATATTTTTTTGGTCTTAGTAAATTTCTTGGAACACATTGGCTTATGGGAAAAATTTTGAGCTTATTATTTGGTAAGATTTCTGTTGATTCTACTTTGTAGGCTCTAGTGTATAAGAAAACCTTGAAAACAACAAAAATTTCAGGCAATTAAGACCAAAGTAGATTTTCTGCGGTCTGAACTTCTCCTACGATGGCAAGGAAAGTATTTCTTAAAAGTCCAAGCAACTATGACAGAATCAAGAATTCTCATTTTATCCATTTTGAATGTGATGGGGGTGGCTGGGAACATCAGACTGGCTCTAACGTCTTCCTCTGGCTGCTCTTTAGTTTTTCTTCCTGCATCCCATGGGGGGAGCAAGAATGTGTGAAGTTCTCTGGGGTGACCACTACCCTGCATGCTGTGTGCTAAAGTCAGACACAAAGAGAAAGGAAAAAGAAGCCGCCATAACTCTCCAGATCCAAAAAAAGGAGACAAAGCTAATTTCTTACTTGTCATAAATGGAAAGACTTTCCTCTCATTCCCATCACCTACCCCTGAGGGACCAGCCTCTCTCACTAAGGCAGTTTGATGTGCCTTCATCCCCTACTTTGTACACTAATATAGACTCTTCCTTCCTTATCTGTTGGACCAGACGCTAGTGTTGGGCTGATGTTAACTGTGCCTTCAAATTTCTCCTTCAAAACTGTCTACAACTTTTGAGATTCATGACAAACCTCTCCTTAGAGTTTTCTTAAAAACCACTTTATAATAGAAATGATGAAAATACCATAACTACACATCTTTAGGGTGCTGAACAACTTATAAAGCACTTCCATAGCAATTGTCACATTCTGTCTTCATGACCACATTTCCGTTTTCTAGATGGGAAAATGAAACACGAGTAATTGCTAATGATAATGATGACAATAATAATTGGGAAGAAGCGAAGGAAGAGAAGACAGTATCTTCTCGTTTTTGAGCCTCTTACAATGTGATTGGATAGGTGCTTTACATATACTACCCAATTAAATAAAACTCCCACAAAAACCATATGAAATAGATGTCATTTCCTCAGTTTTGCAGAAGAGGATTCTGAAGCTCAGAGGGTGTGAGTAACTTGGCCAAGGTCAATAGTTAGTAAGTGGCTGAGCGGCATCCAAGGCCACACCTTAGTATGAAGTTAGTGGTTTCTCCACCTTCCACTGGATCACGACCAAATCATAATGAGAGGAACCTCTGATTATCAGATTCTGGCTCTCAGTGTAACATTCCTGAGGTTTACTGGATAGTCTGGTTTCCAAATACTCCCTCTAAAGTTCTTCCAAAACCTGGGAATGGTGGTAAGTATTAGCCTTTGTGGATACATCTGTAAGTAGGAAAATCTCCCACCTTAAGTGAAGAGCTGGTAGTGAGAACTGATAACTATCCTACAGTCTGAAGAACTGATAATTAATGATCTTTCAGTCTGAGGAAAGAATGCATGATTGGTGGGTATCTAGTAGCAGACCTTTTGATGAATTTACTAGGAATCCATAAAACATGGATATAAATTCCATGGGTCAGGACTTTATGCTAAGGAGATGTAAGTTAAATTAACTAACAACATTCAAGCCGGAGAAAACACTAACTATAATCACGCACTGTTGTCTAGGTTCAATGACAACCCCTGCAAGCTGGAATTCCCCTCTGAGGACTGGTGAAAAATATCCACTAATTGTTTTTTCTCATGGTCTTGGAGCATTCAGGTAATGTTTGAGAGGTTGAACAATTTTAGCCTCTTAGGGATCAATGGCTATTTTTTTTTTTTTTTCAAAAAAGGAATAGAGGATTTTGGAATGTCATGCTGGCCCTTGTCCTGGAGGAGTTCAGATTCCTCAATATTTCACTGTGGTCTCTTCATTGACCTTAGCTCTGTCATGTCAAGTAGTTTTTTCCCTTCTACCAGCTCATGGGGATTACCCTCACTGCAGAGAAGAGAGGGTGATGCAGTTTTGCTTATTGTCTTTCTATATTATAATATTTACGCTCTCAAAGCCATCCTCTGTGCAGTTCAGATTGTTCAGGAAATGGACACCAAGAATGGATTATCTGTGAAAGACATTTATGGAGAGAAATACCTTTGCATGGATAGAGGAAAAGGAGCAGGAAAGGTTGGGGAGAGCTCTCAGACCATGATGCAGGTTGGACGCCTGGAAAGGAAATGGGGAAGGGAGAAGCCCTGGGGAAGAAGAGTCAGACTGCAGCACAGTTCTCAGAAAGATCGGGGGGCCAGTGAAGGGAATGCTTGACCCCAAGTGACTTGTCAAGAGTCCTGCCTCTCACAGGAACGGGCCTACATTAGGACCCAGGCTGTGCCAGGTCACTGGGAGCAGCTCACAGGAAGCTTGGCTTCCACCTGAACATGGTGATGGGTCCAGAGGGGCAGGGAGGGATGGGGCGGTTAGTAAGCTGTGCTCTCTGTAGCATGATATCTGAGTAGCCATTTCCATGACAAGCACACCCTGTCCATTTATACCATCTTCTAACTGTCTCCCCTCCATCTACCTTGGGAGATTATAAAACTTTCAGAAAACAAAAGGTAGCTTTTAGCTGGGAAGAAGTGGGGTAGCACCTGCAATAAAGAATTATCTCCAGCATTTTAATTGTAGTGCAGCTACTTATTTGATTTCTACTACACTAGTGATTGGCAAATTAGACTCCAAGGGCCAAATCCAGCCCTGTGCCTGTTTCTGTAAATAAAGTTTTATTGGAACACAGCCACACCCATTCATTTTTTACATTGTCTGTGGCTACTTTTGTGCTATAACAGCAGAGTTGAGTAGTTGTGACAAAGACCGTATGGCCCACAAAGCTGGAAATATTTACTCTCTGGTCTTTAACAGAAAAAGTTTGCTGATCCCTGTGCTAGACCATTTCCCCCTTCTGAAGACGTCCTGTATCTTCAGCAGAAGACATGATTCCTAGTCACCTCCTTTTTATTCTCTAGGGATATTTCCATGATATAAGAAAAAGATTGTGTAGAATGAAGACATAGAAGAGGGTATAAATGCAGTTGCTTAGCACATGATTTTTTCACCATTTCACCCAGTCCAGTCACTTAAATAACAGCTAACGTGTTAAATATTTACGCTGCTTCAGATATAACTATAAGTACTGAAGATGTATTAACTCACTTGATCCTTACCTGTGAGGTGCCATACTGTTATAGCATCACCTTTTTATGCATAAGGACCCAAGGCAGAGAAAAGATAAGGACGTATCCAAGGTACACAGCTAATAAGTGGTGGAACCAGGATTCAAACTCAGTGGTCAGACTGCAGGTCCCATTCTCTTAACTACCATGCTGTATTGCTTTCCTACATATATTATTATATCTTATCAAAACTTTACAACTACCCTAAAGTAAAGGCTTTATTATTAACTCCATTTTACAGACGAGGACAAAAATTCAGTAATTACCTGAAATCATATAGCCAAGTGGCAGAACTAAGATTAAACACCCCCACCAAATCTCAAAGGCAATAATGGTAATCACTGCACCACCGTTTCTCAACCTCAGTACTGTTGACATTTTGGACCAGATAATCTCTTGTTGTGGAGGATTGTTCTGTGCATTATAGGATGTTTAGTGGCATTCCTCTCCCCACTAGATGCCAGTAGCACCCTCCCCCCATTCATGGTAATAAAAATATTGCCAGACATTGCCAGATATCCCCCATGGGCCTAACTTACCACCCTCACTTGAGAACCACAGCTCTCCACTCTACTGCAGGGCACCTCTACAGGGATGTAATGGCCTCTGTGCTCCCACTTTTATTAGTGGAACCAGCCTTGCAATCATGACGGGTAATTGTAATGCTTCATTCTCTTTGTTTTGAAGGACAATTTATTCTGCTATTGGCATTGACCTGGCATCTCATGGATTTATAGTTGCTGCTGTAGAACACAGGTATGTTACCTGGTGTATAATAACTGGGCTCTTTAGCCAAATACAGGGAATGTGAATGCCTAGAACCATGCCTCTAACTTTCATAAAAGTTTATAAAAAATGTTGATGGAATTTTCAACTGTGATGACATTAAAAAAAGGAAATCGTGTTAGATTGTTAAGACTTAAAAAACAGCTTACATTTCTAGACTGTTTATTGCATGCCATGTACTATATGCTAAGTATTTTTCATATACCATCTCATTTAGTCTCATAACAATCCTATGAGATAGTTACTATCTTCATTATTCTAAGAAAGAGCAAAATGAAAGTAAGAAAGGATAATTTGCCCCAAGTCACACAGCTAGTAAGTGGCAGCACTGGGATTTGGTTCCCAAGGGTGAGTTTTCAACGTGGCTAACGTTGCCTCCCAGAACCGTGAAGATAGATCGGGCTGAGTTTACCCATAACTTTTCGACAATAAACAGTAAGGTCTTTTTTCTAGAACTTCTTTTGGGTCCTTTTTAATTAAAGAAAAAAAAAAGTAGAGTGGAAGAAGAAAGAGAAGTTAAAAGATCAGAGGAAAGTTGAGCGAGGGATAGAGTTGAGGAGCCTGGGTCAGATGAGGAAGGGAGGGAGCATGTGTAAGTAATGAATTTTGCTTGTATTATAGAAATGGATCAGCATCTGCAACTTACTATTTCAAGGACCAGTCTGCTGCAGAAATAGGAAACAAGTCTTGGCTCTACTTTAGAACCCTAAAATCAGGTGACGATGTGAAATCTGAACGAAATAAACAGGTACATTGCAGTGAGAGGAGAAGTGGCTTCGCAAGTTAAAAGCATGTACAAAATGACGACATTTGCTAATTTAATTTTATGTATGGCATGATATGCTACCTCTCCTATCTCCTGTTCCCAAAAGATCTGTCAGTAGATTCTCTAAGTAATAAAATTCCCTTAATGAAATATCTGGTTCATAGTCAAAACAAAGGTAAACTCAAAAATCCTGGGTGATAACAGTGAATATTCAGGATTTTCTTGCATTAAAACCTCTAATTTTAGAATCTCAAAAGTGCTACAAAATAAACTAATAAATTTCCTCTCAGAGGCAATATAAAAAAAAAATCCTACTTTCCAGAGAGGTGGAATACAATAGCATTAAGAGTATAGGCCTTCGGATACAAGTTTCTATGTTTGAATCCTGGCTCCATTGCTCTGCAGTGGGGTGATCTTGGACAAGTTAATCTTTGCACTTCCGTGTTTTATCTGTCACTAAATAATGACTAATGACAGTATCTGTCTTACAAGGCTATTGGGATGATTAAGTGGAATAAAGCACACTGGCTGCTTCATTACAGGGATGCCTTACGTATGTTATGGCATTTAAGCCTTCCCACATTTCACTAGAGTAGGCATTATTATACAATAAGAGGAAGTTCAGAGAGGTTAAGTAAATCATCTGAAGTCATGCAGTAGGTAAGCAACAGAGCCAGGATTTAGACCAAGCTATACCTATGTGCGAAGCCGATGCCTGTGTCATTATGCTACCATGTATTGTAATCACGGACCACTTAGACGTTTCCAGTTTATAATCAATCAAATATTTTTCTCACATGCAACTTCTATACAAATTTTGAAATAATTGTTATAACTTTTCACTTTGTTTTTTCCTTCTTTTAATAACCGTATTAGTTACGTCACAGAGCAAAGGAATGTTCCCAAGCTCTCGATTTGATTCTTGACATTGATCATGGAAAGCCAGTGAAGAATGTATTAGATTTAGAGTTTGATGTGGGACAACTGAAGGTAAGCTTAAAAAAAAAGTCGTTTTTTCCCCTTGTCCTGTAGTTCTTTATTGTTCTTTGTTGTCTGATTATCTGCTATATTGCAAGGTACAACATGATGAAAGGCTGCAAAAAAAAAAAAGTATTACAACAAAGGGGAATGTATTTGGTTAAACTGTGCATGAAATTGCCACTAGTCAGTTTGGATCTGCAAAAATGGCAGTGTGGTATGGTTCAACTTTATACCTCCAGTGGAAGTATTATAGTTTGTTGGCTGACTCCTGTGTGTTTTTGAGCTTGATCTTGAAAAGTTGGTCAAAAGTTTTGGACAAACATTTGGGAGAGGGTGGAAGAATATCAGACAGAGTGGACAGACAGCATGAGCAGAGACTCAAAAATGTGTGTGGCATGTGGAGTGCAGGGAGAAGAGGATGACGGTCTGTTCTCCAGATACAGTGAAGAGTTTGTTACCCATCACCCAGCTACTCTCTCCTGTATCCATGCCTTGGTACATGCCCCCTTGACCTGACACACCTCTCCCCTTGACTAGCTCCCACCTAATCTTCAAGACTCCAGTTAGACATCACCTCCTCCAGGAAGCTTCCATGGATCCCAGTGCCCACCCCTGTGCCGGGTTCGCTATCTGTCATATGCGCTTCTTGGCACCCCTGTATTGTATTGCAGCATGTCTCTGTATCACTGTCTTCCTGGATAGGCGGTGAGCTCACTGCAAGTGAGACTGCGGTGCCTGGCACAGAGCAGGTGTTCCATCAATACTCATGGAATGAACTAACTAATGAATGTGGGGTGGGGAGAGGCAGAACTCAGAATTAATGTCAAAGTTGCAAGTGTGGGTGACTAAGAAGATCATTAAGTTTACTTCTGAACTTTTACATATGTGTTATATAGAGATAGAAAAATGTTTTTTTATATATATGTATATATGGTGAACAATAGATAGATATATGTGTGTATATGTATGTTCTCTTTTATAAGAAATCAAGGTCCTTAGCTGTTCCCATGAAATGAACGAACCATCATTGTATGATAGACAAAGTCATTTAGTCTGTTCTTCTAATACCATGTGAGATAGTTATGAATTTATATCATGCTTTTTCACATAGGACTCTATTGATAGGAAAAAAGTAGCAATAATTGGACATTCTTTTGGTGGAGCAACAGTTATTCAAACTCTTAGTGAAGACCAGAGATTCAGGTAAGAGAACAAGACAGATAAAGCAAAAGGGCAGTAAATTATTGGGGGAGGGGCAGTGATAACACATAGGAGATATCATTGTTTATCAGATTCTTAGTGAAGAAAGGAGCCTTTGAAGTTTATAAGTCTATTCCTTTGCTTGCATCAAGTGTTCTATGTAAATTTTCCTAGGCAGAAACCACCTACTACTCCTGCTATTAAAAACTCTCCCTACCCTTATATCTTTTCCCTCATTATTCTTACTTTTTTGCTCAGGGCTTAACATTTTTCACTTAGAAATACATCTCTATATATGTTTTTTCTAATGATAGTAATAATAACATTGCCATCTTACAGTACTGCCAGGCTTCCCCAATAGGTAGGACATTTTTTTAATCAGTTTTTTTTTCCCCTTCCATTTTTAAGGTGGAGCTGAATCTCAAATGACACAATCATTTGTGTAGGAGTGAGGAGCAGACCCCAGTTTTCTAACTTGTAGAAACATTTTTTTATTCTTGAAGTATTTCATTGCAGACTGATGAGATCATGTAAAACTAACCACAGAGAAAGTGGGCAGAATCAATTTGTGACATTTCTCCCTGAATTTCTTAAAATCTATTTCAATGTAAGGGAATTCTCTTCTTTTATTCATTTAGCAAAACATCAAGAAACATAGGATAAACTTAAAAAGAAAGTTGTATTTTCAAGTGCCATGCTTCCTATATTTTTCTTCAATACCCAGACAGTGTTTCAGGTGAAGCACCTCTCACTGTAAAGTAATGAGTCTACTGTTACTCTGAAAAAGGCATAATCCATACAATACAGAATGCACAAAAGCTCTGGAAACACAGGGAAAATGGTGCATTTATTGTACTTTTTCAGATACCCCCATGGTTTTCAAGAAAGTATTACTTATTTTAAAATTTATTTTAAACAATATAACTAAAAAATAAAATAAAAATGTTAAGGATATATGTTCTTAAAGGTTGCAATTCCTAGAGGCCTTCTAAAGAAAATGGTTGTATAATTGCAGGGCTGCAACCTTATAAAGCTAATCAGATCCCCTTTCCATATTGGAGTAGAATATCTCTTGCCCCCAGCAAGGTAACCCATAACAAACTGGTGTGGTGTATGTCTGCTAATCCAAGAATTACTAGAAAGTCCTGTATGCTGGCTAGTGTGTAAGCAGCCTTCTTTCCTTATTGTTGACGAATGCAGGTGTGGTATTGCCCTGGACCCATGGATGCTTCCAGTGGGTGATGAGGTGTATTCCCGAATTCCTCAGCCTCTCTTTTTTATCAACTCTGAACGGTTCCAATATTTAGATAATATCAAAAAAATGAAACAATGCTACTTGCCAGATAAAGAAAGAAAAATGATTACTATCAGGTAAGTATGAGAGACTTATTTCATCATCTGAAACAGAAACTTGGATAAATATCAACAGATATTATTTGGTAGCCAATACTGAATTGCTGAGTTGGTTGTTTAGACTTCCAATAAGCAGAACATTAGATAATTCTTATTAGATAATCTCAGTTTTTGAGTACATTTAGACTTAGTCTTTTTAAAATGGAAATGTTTTAGTAGTGTTAATGTATGAATGCATATACTAGTAATTGATATTAGCCTTATACTACATGCTACTTTTATCTAAACACCAGAACATACCTACACATTTATAGGCGTGGAGTAGGAGGGAAGTATTTCATCATTAGGCTAGACTAGGAACTCTTTGAAGAAAAAGTCATATCATCTATTGAGACCTGCAATGTATTTACCTGTTGGGAAAGAATATGAGTTTACCCCAAAACTATACCGGGGTACCCTTGAGCACTATGTTTATATCCTGGACATGAAAAAGAACTCCTTCTAGGGTTGTGAACTTTCGTGAGATATTCCAAAGCAAAGATAGAACTCACCCCTCTCACATCTGATACCTAGTCTATTTAGGAGAAAAAAAGAGGCAGGAAGGAAACACATAGAGTATAGGCCTCTTTGCTAGGCTCTCACCATATCCTTTTTCTTCCCTTCCCTGCCAGAAACTTTGAAAAAAATAGCATATGTTTAATATTTCATGTGCTTACTTCTATTCGCTCTTTGACTCTTGTGGTCTAGCTTCCTGAGCCACCACCAGCGTGTGCTGAAACTGGCCTGCTAAGCACACGAAAGGCCTCTGCACACCTCACCTGCAGCCTCAGCCTCTCTCTCCACATCCGCTGGACACTTGACTAGCTCTGTTTCTGCTCCCTCGGCCACCATGACCCTCCTCTGCGCGGCTTCTCCTATCATTTATGTGCTCTTTCCTTTTCTTCTCCTCAGGCCAGTCCTCGACTGTTGACGGCCTTCAGGTTTCTGCTCTCAGCTCTCTCATGACCCTGACTCTGTTTCCCTTTCTTTATGTTTCTGACACTCAAGTTTCAACTAGAATGTGGGGAAGAGTGAGAGGGAGTCAGGGTGGCTCTGTTTTCAGCTTGGATGACCAAAAGAATGATGGTTTGCTTATAAGAATCAGCAAAGTGAAGAGGAAGAGTTGCACTGGGTGGGACGGGGAAGATGTTGTCTTTTAACCTTGGAATTCGGTAGCTTGAGAACTGGGAAATCTGGATGGAGACGTCCGGCCACAAATTGGACGAGTACAGAATTTGCATGACATTATAGATGAAACCCTGGACTAGATGAGACTGCAAAATGAGGAAAGAATTGTTCTGGGAATAGAATCTTGAGGAATGCCTACATTTAGCCACTGAGAGAAGGGCGAAGGCCCATGAAGAGCACAAAATGGTCAGGGCCAGAAGGGAAGATGCAATGTTGAGGCAATGAAGAGGAAAAAAAAAAAGTACAAGAAAGACATCAGATGTTAAATGTCCCAGAGGTGGTAGAAAATGAACATAAATAAAAGGCCATTCCATTTGATGTTAGGCTATGGATGAATGTAGAGAAGTTATATCTCTATAAACTTTATACAGTTTAGTATGGGAAAAATTTTTAAAAAAAATCTATTTAATTCAAAGCTTAAATCCAATGTGTTTTGAGTTGCATCAGATAGATATCAAGTTCCGTGGTGAGGGCAGGTGGCAGGCTGTGGCTCTGAGTTCAGGGCCTCTTTAACACAGAACACATTCCACCTACTCAAATTGGAAGTATTCTAGTGTACTAAAAAACAGGAATCATTCCTTTTAAAATCAAGGTACCAACTAAGACAGGATTCTTTGAATTGTTTTTCTAGAGGGAAGATGAATATACTGTAGGATCCCTAAGGGAACAGTCTGTGACCCTCAAATATTTAGGTTATTAAATAAGAAATGTCCAATTTCCTTAACTACAGTTGATATCTCTGACATTTCACTTTGACACTTCTTGTTTTATTTTTATTGTGAAGGTACATCCTAATTTTTTCAAACACATGGTTTGGCTTGTGATTATCTTTCAAATTTATTTTTTAGAGCAATTTTTTTGAAACAATGGATAAGTCAAAAATTCACATCATTTTCAAATATGAGTTCTGTCGTGGAACCAATGCAGTACAGACAGCTCGAAATACCAACATAGTGTTTGAGAAGGATGTGGCTAATGAACACACTGTACATCGATGGTTTGAGAAGTTCCGTTCTGGTGATTTTAATCTTGAAAATGAGCCAAATGGGCGACCTGAGACCAAGGTGGATAATAATGAGCTGAAAGCTATAGGGTAAGCAAATCCATCTCAACCTACGTGTGAATTAGTAAGGTTTTACGCTACTATTCCAACAATATTGGACCATTTGAAACAAATCGGCAAGGTCAAGAAGCTGGATAGATGGGTTCCGCCAGAATCAAACAAGTGTCAGAAGAAAAATCATCTTGAAGCTTGCCTTTCTTTGCTGTCATGACATAAAGGTGAACCATTTCTATGCCGTATTGTTACATGTGATGAAAAATAGATTCTTTTTGACAATCACCAGCATTCGGCACTATGGTTGGATAAAGATGAAGTGCTGAAACACAGTCCAAAGCCGAATATTCATCAAAAAAAGCCAATGGTGTCTGGTGGTCCAGCACTGGTATTATCCACTACAGCTTCATGAAACCTGGTCAGTCATTAACTGCAGTCTGTAATCTATTACTGCAATCTACTGCAACCAGCTGGACAAAATGATGAGGATGCTTGCAATTAAGAAGCTGAGATTGGCCAATAGAGACGGGCCAATCTTCTTGCAAGACAACACTCCACCACATGTCATACAAACAACGCTGCTCAAACTACAGAGGTTGGACTTGGAAGCTCTCTGTTGTCCATCATTCTCACCAGACCTTGCACCAACTGACTACCACTTCTTCCAGGTTTTGGACCACATCTTGCAAGGAAAAATATTCAATTCTCAACAAGCTGTTTTTGCAATTTCATTGCCACTTCCTCTCTAGGCTTCTTTGCTGCTGGCATAAACAAGCTACCGTTAAGATGGCAAAACTATGTTGATAGTTTAGGCGCATACTTTGATTAATTGTACTGCTTGTTTGAGATACAATAAACTAAACTTGTGATTTGAAATTCGACAAATAGATCTAAGGCAATCAAATTACAAGTTTTATTTCCATGCTTTTGAATAAATAGGCCAAACAGGCCAGTATCTTTCCTATACCCTAACTACAAAGATAATTTTATCAAACAATGTGATTTTTTAAAATACTTCATTTCTCTTTTAGGGGTTCAGTCCATCAGAATTTTGCTGACTTCACTTTTGCAACTGGCAAAATATTTGGACACATACTCGCATTAAAAGGAGATATAGATTCAAATGTAGCTATTGATCTTAGCAACAAAGCTTCATTAGCATTCTTACAAAAGCATTTAGGTAAGAAACTAATGTTCTTTCTTGATAAACCCGATGAATCTCAGGACAAAACTGTCTATCTTAACACTTTAGTCCCATTTTAACTGTTTCCAGTTGGTTTACAGTTGAATAAAGCAGTAAATCAGTTTGAAAGCAAAATTTGACAAAGTTAACTGTGCTGCTTTACAGACTATGTATCATGCAAAGCAAGTCTATCTGTTAAAGCTTATAGTCTTTCTATGAAGCCTGGGTTGCACTTCCACTTGGAGAGTTCTGACAGCTGGGGTCCTCCCTCCATTCTCTAATTTGCAGGCAGCTGACAGGATACACCTTGCCTCTACAATCATTATGTAATTTATGTAATTCATAATTCTGTTGTACCACCTAGAGCTGCAGTCCCCCAACCCCCAGGCGGCAGACCGGTACTGGTTCCTGGCCTGTTAGGGACCAGGCAGAAGAGTTCCACCACTCCCCGCCCCCCATCCGTGGAAAAATTGTCTTACATGAAACTTGGGAAGGGGGGCGCACAGCAGGAGGTGGGCTAGCAAGTGAAGCTTCATTAGTATTTACAGCTGCTCCCCTCCCCATTGCTCACATCACCGCCTGACCTCTGCCTCCCCCACCACCCCTGTCCATGGAAAAACTGTCTTCCATGAAACCGGTCCCTGGTGCTAAGAAGGTTGGGGACTGCTGACCTAGAGGCACTGAACTGTTTAATGCTGTCAAAAGTTTAATATGTTTATTAACATTTATGTTTTTCAGGACTTCATAAAGATTTTGATAAGTGGGACTATCTGGTTGAAGGAGAGGATAAGAATCTTATTCCAGGGAGCAATATTAACACGACCGACCAACATGCCGCTCTGCAGAACTCTACAGGAATACAGAAACAGAATTAGGATTAAAAGAGCTTTTTAAAAAGTCTTGGTTCAAAACTGTCTAACATTGTGCGTGTGTGTGTGAGAGAGATTTTAATGTATTTTCCCAAAGCACTCATATTTTAAAATGTAGGCTATACTATAATAGTGAGTGAGGCTTGAACTAAGATTTTTTCATTTAAATATGAAGAATGCAGAATACAAAAATCATACCGGCCTAAAATTTAATCTTACTAAGATATCTTTTTTTAGTGTCAAAGTTAAAAACTGCTTTTATATTACTTTAGTAACAGACAGGTATATTAAAAGAGGCACCATGCCCGTGAAAACTTGTTGGAATGACATAATACTGCTTAAATATACAGTAAAAACAGATTTTATTGCCTTTTATTCTCTATTATGAACAGTATGATTGAATTTTAGCAACATGATATTCTAGGTGGAATTTGACAGCATTTCTCTTTGACTTTTAGTCATGATAAGAAAAATTAGATCAAGCTAATATTAATAATAAAGCCATTGTTTGAGCACAGTATTGGTGATACTGTACAATTTTGATATGATGACTAAATGGGGAAGGGACAAGGGTTAAGAATTTTGGAGACAAGGCAGAGGCAGTGGATATAGTGGATATAGTGAGTGAGGCTTGAACTAAAAAAAATTGGCAATGTTTTTGCATTTTCTTTAATGCTTTGTCTCTGATGCATTCTACTTACTAAAGAAAGGTGCCATTCGATTATAGCATATAGCAGGGATTCCAACTATAACACATTAGTTATTCACCCTAAGGCTGTACAGGAAAACAAAGGAAACATTCAGAATTACATTTATCTTCTTCATTTTCCAATTAATTCTATTTAATAGATATTTTAAATTCTATATATAGTAGTAAAAGTAGTATTCTTTTATTATTTAGTATCATTTTATTCCATTTAATTAAGTGGAGGTAAAAAGACAGCTTAAAAATATATACACTTACACATCTGGGAATCATGGAAAATCATTTTTTTCCCTGAGGGATATAAGAATTTATGCCAATCATTAGTTAAGTATATACTTTAGTCTAAGTATTATCTTGTTCCTGTGAATTCTCCATAATTAATTTAGCCTGTGTGAACAAGGTAGTCAGTACTTAGTAAGCAAATCTGGTTAACTGTTTCATCTCTATCCCTTTTGCCCAGCTATTAAGTTTACTGTGTATCCTGATTTTGTACCTCAGGCCTAGCTTAGTGGTGTAAGGGGCAGGATCACTCATTCTGAGAAGTTTGACTTCTCTCTCCTATAGCCATTCAGATTAAATTTTTCAAAATAGGGAGTTAAACTCAGCTTGAAACTGAAGGCTTTCTATAATCTGACCCTAATGCATCTTCTCTGACCTTCTGTCCTGGTAATTCACAATTACATTGTCTATATGAGTGAGTCACACTCGTCTGTTCTTTATCCCAGGAATAAGTAATATACTCATCTACCTCAATTATTTTTAATGCAAAACCCTTTCCTTTCTACTTACTGAAATTATACTCAGTTCTTAGTTCATTTCTATTAGGCTTCAGGGTCTGATAATGTTTCATACACATAACATCTTTTCCCCAGTCTCATTTGGCAAAGCTTCTCCTTACTCATTTCAGAAATGGATAAACATTCCAATTGTAATGATGTTCCATTCAAGAACAATTTTTTTTTTTTACAATCCTTTGTTGGTGGTATATGCTGATGCTGAATGGAGAAAACAAGTTCTGAAAATAACCAATAAGTTAAGGTTAAAAAAAAAAAAAACTAGCATAGTGCACACTTAATTTTTTTCAGGAAAAAGAAACATTTACCAAATGTCTACTCCTTTTCTGGTACTTTAAATAAATTATGTCTAATCTTAAAAACACTGTAAAAAAGGTTTTATCATCACCATTTTACAGATGAGGAAGATGAAGGCTCAAAGATACCACATAACCTGCCCGGATCTTGTATAACTAAGTAGCATGTAGCTAAGATCTATACTCTGCAAAATCATGTTTAAAATCATGGGCTTTGAAGTTAGATAGGTGTGGGTTTGGTCAAGCCTCTGAGAATCACTAGATATCTGACCTTGGGCAAGTTATTTAACTTCTCTAAAAAGCTTCAATTTTCTCACCTATAAAATATAGATAATATTAATATGTATCTCAAAGATGATGGTTAAAATGAGAAAATGTATTTAAAGTACCCAGTACATAAGAACTAACATTTACTATTACTTTGCTTCCCCCAATCTCTAATTACAGAGGAGAGAGGAACCACGGATATTCAAGAATCCTATTTTCTTTTTAATAAAATGAGACCACCATGCCATTAAGGATAAACTTTATTCAGATCTTATATCACATTAGAATACCTCCAAATTCGAACAGAATATTAGTCAGATGTTTTATTAGACAGGCAGCCAAAGTTTCAAAATCAAAACAAAAATTCTGAAGGCATTACTGCTAACAAAGCTACCCTCCTAAGTAGCCTCGTATCATGCACTTGTCATGAACTTATACTTTTCTATTTTAATTTAAACACTATATTCAAAAGATATCAAAATAGTTTTTTCGAAATGTGAGTTATGAGTTAGTAAATTGTTTACCAAATAAATCCTCTCGACTGATTAGAAACAACACAAAGCAGAGGAAAGATCCTAGATCCATACAGACAGCAATACGACTACAGATACACTGCACAGTCAACCTGAGACCTATTTCGTTTTCCACTTATATCAAAGTTTTTGAAAATGACAACTTCTTAGCGTAAAATGCTTTCGATTTCCTCAAATACTCTCTTGGTCTGGGTAAGATGCCACTTATTTAAGAGCAGCTTCTGACTGATTGGCCACATCTATGGATCCACGGTTAAATCTACATCACCTCCAGACTCCTTATCTGAAACGAGAAGAGAAAAACCTCAAGCTGAGAAAGAAATATAAAAACAAAAAAATTATTTATGTGGGT
Organism: Propithecus coquereli; assembly: GCF_000956105.1. Classification (NCBI taxonomy): domain Eukaryota; kingdom Metazoa; phylum Chordata; class Mammalia; order Primates; family Indriidae; genus Propithecus; species Propithecus coquereli. Next base: position 3,870,883 of record NW_012155285.1, read on the forward strand.
GCTGCTATGACAAATTTAATGTCCTCTAAAAGGAGGGAAGGGGGACAGATCAGTATTCTAACTATTACAGTGAATTATTCCTATAGAAATAGGTTTTTTTCTTCTTTTTAGTATTTTGGTTCTTGCACTGTACCTATCATCAAGTCTCTCTAAAAGATTATGAAATTGGAGTATTATATTTTGCTAGAATGATGTTAACAAGTCTAATAATCAAGGCCGAGCGCAGTGGCTCACGGCCTGAAATCCTAGCACTCTGGGAGGCCAAGGCGGGTGGATTGCTCAAGGTTAGGTGTTCCAGACCAGCCTGAGCAAGAGCAAGATGCCATCTCTGCTAAAAATAGAAAGGAATTAGCCGAACAACTAAAAATATATAGAAAAGAAATTAGCCAGGCATGGAGGTGCACACCTGTAGTCCCAGCTACTCGGGAAGCTGAGGCAGGAGGATCGCTTGAGCCCAGGAGTTTGAGGTTGCTGTGAGCTAGGCTGATGCCACGGCACTCTAGCCAGAGCAATAAAGCCAGACAAAAAAAAAAAAAGTCTAATAATCAATGAGTTCTTTGCTCTCTTTGATTAGTGTGTATTTTTCACATAATACTAAAGTCACCAAGAGCTAATTTTATCCTCAATGTGCCTCAATTCTAAGAACCAACATGCTATTTATGAGCAATATAAAATAACCAAGAACATCCAACAAGCTAAATCTTATGTAAACTAAAAATTCATAAATCCTAAGAGATTATTTTAAAAAGGTCATTTGAATATATAAGCTAATTAACACTAAGAAAATCCTTTAAAATATGAATTTATCAAACTCACCATTTAACTTTCAAGATTAATTCAATCAACAAACAAATTTCTTGTGATATATCAAGAAATCCTCCTTTTGGTTATTTATCCCCATAAGCACATTTAAACATTTTTACCTGAAGTGGTTTTTCCCCCCCACCACTAACATCCAGAGAAATTAATTAACCATTTTTGTTTGAGAGATTCAGCATAATGGTATCTTTAAGACCTGGCAATTCTGGGTGATAAAAGTATTTTGTTTTAAAAACACAAGTTACCTTGAATTATGGTATCATCCGATGACATGAAGTAAAGATCTTTTCCCACTGTTTGGAGTACAACCTAACAAAAGGAACCTTTGGATTACTACCAATTCTTTAAGTACAAAATAGTTTAAATCAGAAATAGGACCCTGGATAAATCAGAAAGAAAGTAAACAGTAAGAAGTATTCCTATTAAAATTATGGCAATCTAATTTTATAGTGAAGAATCACTTCAAGTGCATTTTCCATTATTTAAATACTCATTATCTGGAACATCTCCACTGGAGCACTCCACACAGGGAGTAAAGTACCCTGTCTCAGTTGTGAGCTCTCAAACCCTCTGACAAGTCTGGTTTTGGTGAAGGCGGGAGGGACATCATTGTTCAAGGGGCTGCTATTCAAACACATTATCTACGATGAGCCGCAGATCCTTTGAAGACAAGGGGCAGGGATATATTTCTCCTATATTCTTTTCAATGTGCGTGCATGATGTGATACAGAAACTAATTAGTGAGCTATATTCTTATGGTAAAATGAAATAGCTCAGAAAAAAACAAATACTAAAAAATTATAATTAGAAAGACTCCCAGATCATAGTGACTTGATATATCATAAAAAAATAGTCATGCATAGTACTCACAATATTCACTTTTTAGAGAAAACTAGCTCATTTGTAGGCAGGCATCCTTATCTAAGAGCTTACTCAAATTTGAGGAATCTTTAACTCCCATTAGTAATCAAACCAAAAATGTAAAGCTTTACTAGTTAGTTTCTATGTGTCTGCTAATTGGCTTAAGGCCAGAGGTAATTGTGTATATATTATTTTATGTCCACATTAAATAGTCCCAAATAGTTTTTTCCTATTTACCAGGTAATAGGGTACTTTGTCCAAATAGAATCCTGTATGTACATATGTATGTGTTTGTCTGTGGACTCTTCACAATTAATAGATGGAGACAATCAGAATGTAAAAGGAAGGTTTAGTAAATACTGATGCAAAAAACTATCAGGCTATTCTTTTTGACAAGTACACCAAAAAAGAACTAGCATAAGAAGGTGAAGAGAGATGTTCCATATTTTTAATACTAAAAATTTTAAGTGACCTAAATACCCAACACTATGAGAAATTGTTTAATGCATTATGGTTCATTAATGCCATGAAATATTACACAGCTATCAAATTGTTATGGCCTTCTGGTTGCAGCCAAGATGGAGTAAGCTTACTGCAACCTCTCTCTCTTTCACTTTCTCTTTTCTGATTACAACTAAAAATTCTAGACAGAATATATAAAGCAACTACCTGAGGACACTCACAAGTAAACAAGGATGGGAAGATAAGGGCTAAAGTAAAAACTTGAATAATGACTCACAACAGGGGTGAATTTTACAGGGTTTTTGGTTTTGTTCTTTCTTTCTTTACTTCTTTGTCTCCTGGTTTTGACCTTAGGGTAGGCTAAATCAAAACTTCCCAGCTGGGGGAAAATGCAAAACTCTGAGAGAAATCCCCTATTTCTAGCCAGAGGATTGGGATAAAGAGCCCCTGAATTTTATAGAGCAGCAGTTCCCAATCTTTTTGGCACCAGGGACCCATTTCACGGAAGAAAATTTTTTCACAGACGGGTGGTGTTAGGGGAGAGGGAAGTGGAGCTCAGGCAGTGATGCAAGCGATGGGGAGCGGCTGTAAACACAGACAAAGCTTCACTTGCTCACCCCACAGCTCACCTCCTGCTGTGCGGTCGGTTCTTCACTCACTCTGGGGTTCAGGACTGCAGCTATAGAGTAAGGAAGGGGTAGGAAATCCCACTACTATTATATTGTGGTGTTGTTGTTGTGTTGTTGTTTTCTCATTTTTCTTCTGGCCTTGTCCTCAGGGGAGCCCGAGTTACTGCCTGGTGACAGCAATGGCAATGCAGGTACCCAAAAATGTGAGAGATGACCTGTCTCTCTGGCCAGTGGAACCAGGAAAAGGTCCTCTGGCTATCTGAAGAGTAGGAGGAGGAGATTATTTTCATTCTCTCTTTATCTGCTTCACTCCAAAGGCAGGCTCAGCCAAACAGAACTTCATGACAGAACCTTGAGAAAAACATATTTCTGGCCAGAGAACAGAAAAAGAGGCTATTGAGGGCTGGATAAAAGAGGAACCCAGGAGTCAAAAAGTATGGAGGAAATCTCAGAGAGGAAAGAAGTTGGAAATATTTAACACCCAATACAAGGAATTAATATAAGTCCCAGGATCATCCCTGAGCTATGCACATGCAGAACAGGACCAAATAAACACAGCAAAGTCTTTGATACCTGACTACCATATAAACCACTGACCGAGTCCCAGACTAACCCGAATGGCTTATATACTGGGCAGACCAGAACAACACAGCAAAGGCTTTGCAAACTAAACTGATGTGGGAACCACTAGCTACAGGAGAGACAGAACTTGTGGTATGAACTTAAATAGGATGATCATCTGCTAAAACAAAAACTTTGACATTCTCCAGATTTCAATGAGACCCAAAGTCCTATAATATTTTCAATGTCCAGGATAGAATCCAAAGTTACTCAACATACAAGAATCAGGAAAAGCTGACCATTTCTCTAAGGAAAAGACAACCATCAGGTACAAACCCTGAGGTGACCACATATTGGAACTATCAGACAAACACTGTGAAATGGAAGTTAAAGAAGCTCAACAAACCCCAAACAAGATAAGCTGAAATGCCCAGATACCTCATATTGGCATGGGAAGTTGCCCACTACATAGTCTTAAATGAACAATATTAAACTACATATAGAATGAAATCAATTGTGTCCAAAATATGTAGATTAAATACTTATATTCCATATAAACAGAAAAATTATGGAAAAAACAAAACTGATCAACCTGTTTGTCTTTGAATGGGTATATTACAGGTTATCGTTACTTTCTTATTTTTAATTTTGCCATATTTCCTAGATTTTCTGCCTCAAGCATGTATTTTATAAGAGTCATGAACACCAATCAATTTTCATTCTGTAAGTGAAAAGCAAGGAATAAAACATTAATTACTAGTTTTCTCAAAGGGATACTTGGCTGAAGTCCAGAAATATTGATTTTGTTACTGCTGTTCTTAACTGTTGTTATAACATTATTTTTTCCCCATTTTTCCTAATACAAGGGCTTTGGAAATAGTTTGTTAAATAACCTTTCAAAATGAAGACCAATGTGCTCATTAATTAATTACTATTTATATAATTCCATACCTCAGATGGACTCTTATCCAATTTGGGTATGCCATTCCAGACATTCTCAGGGTTCACTATCTCCTCCATACCATTTGAAAAGTTCATAACCTATAAGAGAAAACAGAAAATTTTAAAAATTTGGCAACTTCCAAAAATGGTAATTGACTTATGTACCATAGCTATCTTTTTTAAAATAACATATTTCAAAAGACAATGAATATGATGCTATTAAACTTCAATCATATGTTTCAAACTCAATGCTACTTCAGTTCAACAAACATATATGGAGTATCTATGCTTGGAGATTAGAGATGGATAAAATTCAAGTAATTCAAAATCTGGTGGAGAAAAGACCTCTAAGCAGATAATTATAATACAATGCAGGAAGTACAGACTTCTGCAGTAGCAGGTATAGGAATATAATACAGGTATAAAGCTTTGAGGGGGAGGTGAGGAAGGTCGAGGACAAGGAGAAGTTTAGAAAATAATGTCTGTGAGTCAGTGAATGTTTCGTGGAAGGGCCAACAGCTATAGAAATCTTTAAAGATAAATGGGAATGAACCCATTTGGTAATGGGATGGAATATAGGCAAAAGAGAACTGCATTATTAAATACACCAAAGCAGCAAGAAAAAGTGTGTATATAAAAGAAGTTAAGTGAACAGATGTCCATCTAATCTAAAGTACAAAATATATAGAATTAAGACCTATGGTTGGAGAGGTACATGGATGCTCAATTCCAGAGGGACTCCTGCATCATGTTAATGACCTTGACTTTTACATTCTAGATCAGCGGTTTGCCAATATTAACAGTAGAAGAATGCACATTCCAGAATCCTAACCCCAGAAATTCTGAATTGACAGGCCAGGCCAAGGCTCAGGAATCTACAATTTAAGAAACACATCTGGTGACTCTGGTACAGGTGGTTTTCAGAACAGAGGAGAAAGACAATCGCCTGGAAATCCCTAGTAGAAATCACGTCGGATTTGCATTTGACAAACTTCACGCTGGCACAGTGGACAATCAATTTGAGGAAGACTAGAAGAAGTAAACCAAATAGAAGGTTATTAGAGTAATGTGAAATTGTGAGTGTTGTGAAATCAGGGACTCAACTAAGGTAATAAGTGGCATTAGGTATAAAAAGGTCCAACTAAGAATAAGTAGAAAGTGTAGAACTTGATGACTAATAGGATTTTAGGGGTAAGAAAGATAGTTGAAAGAGTAGGATGATTTTTTTTGCTAGGATTCTTTTACAAGAACATTTCAAATGATTTTTGCACTACAGCAAATTACCAAGGGGAACAAGCAGGTAAATATCTGTTCAGTTGCATTCTCTGGTCTAATAAAGTTTGGTAAAACTTCCTTAACAGGCTGCAAGTACATTTTGAGATAAAGTACTTAAACTTCACTTACCCTTGTGCCTTCCTCAGCTATTTCCAAGATCTTACATTTAGACCACGTGTTTCTTTGACTTGACCACACAACACATTTGGATCCAACAGTAAAGGCTTTCAGAGTGTAGGTGTTCTGTGGCTGAGCTGCCAAATTCAATAGAGTAAGACTCAATGTATACCTCTTAATTCCTTAATGTGAGATGCACAAGCAAAGTATTTTCCTTAGTCTGCATTTACTATTCCTACATAATCAAAATCATGTAATTAGTATTGTTAATATGTTCTAAGTCTAACTCCTTACTTCAATTTTATTTTTCTAGTGCCCTCTCCCCATATAATCCCCTACTGCTTTCCTAAAAAAAACCAAAAACAAACCACCATCATAAGAATGTGAATCTGACTTCTAACACTGAAAATTACTACAAAGTGCTGGTACTATTACTGTACGTGATATTGTCTACAGTAGTTACAACAGCCGTTCCTATAGCAAAGGAGCATGCTGCAAGTGAGCAAATATTCTTATCACGAAGCTAATACTTACTAGTATTAAAATGTGAAAATGAGGAATAAATATCTAATGCAAGGGTAATATTTAAATAAACTATGGTGTGCCCAAAGGATGGCATACTATGCAATTAAAATATTCTGCAAGTATTTCAAGGGGATTAAAATGCAGGATTCAAAATTGTATGATAGTATAATCTGTATTCAGTTTTTAAAACTGTATATAAATAGACATACACAAAGAACAAGAAGAAAGTATGCCATGGTGTTGACAGTGGTTATCTTGGTGGTAAGAGTATGATTATTTTCATTCTCATTATTCTATTACTTTCTCTATTTTGCACAATGGTTCAAATTTAATAATATAAAAATTGACATTTAAAAAATATAGCACTGATTATGCAAAACTAAAAGCCATGTCATGTAACATTTAAGCCTCTTTAAGTAGCAAAGAAAATAGCAATAAAATAATTTATAAAAAGTTAATATAGGCCGGGCGCGGTGGCTCACGCCTGCAATCCTAGCACTCTGGGAGGCCAAGGTGGGTGGATTGTTTGAGCTCAGGAGTTCGAGACCAGCCTGAGCAAGAGCGAGACCCCGTCTCTACCATAAATAGAAAGAAATTAATTGGACAGCTAAAAATATATAGAAAAAATTAGCCGGGCATGGTGGCACGTGCCTATAGTCCAGCTACTCGGG
>NW_012155285.1:3878309-3888479 GCF_000956105.1 Propithecus coquereli
TTAATTTTTCTTCCAAAAAATTAATTTTAAAAATCCAGTTAAGAATTATTCTCTTTAAAAAAAAAACAAAAAAACAAATAAGAACTTTTGAAAGACACTGCGTTAGACTTAAAGGGAAAAATGCACATACCTGAGACATGATCTGGTAAAGCAATACTGTGCTTTCTTCCATCTCTGGATTCTTCCTCAGAGAATAAAGGCATCAATGCTGAAATGGTGTCCCTGTTTTTATATTCCATAAATTCTTCTTCATATACATTCATTTCAATCTGCATTTTAGAATCACAATTCCTCCCAGGTGGATGCAGCGGCACCCTGTGCTGGCAATCAAAGGGTTCCACACAACTCGGCTTTCTCATGTCCTCAGCACGCATGGATTCTTGGATTTTCTGACTAACTCTCAAAGACAAAGCATTCAGTTTGTCATCTAGAGACAGCTGGGCCGTAGGTAGTTCTAATTCTGGCTGTTTCGTGGCTTCACAGTTGAACGGCAGCTGCGCTGTGAAAAGTTCCAGGGTTGCTTCCGCGTCGCCGCCTTGGGGCAGCAGTACATTTGGTGGCTCCAGGCCCAGCTCTTCTTCTTCTTCATCCCGGACCAGAGAATGTTGCAACTCAATGGATTCCAGTTCTAAGAATTCTTTCGATTCATCGTCAGGAGAAAGTGGCACCTCAAGCGAATTTAGTTCTAGTATCTTCTTTGTTTCACTAACATGTGGTAATAATGTATCAAATCCTGCAATTTGGTATTTATCTTCAAACTTTGCTTTGTCAACCAAATGGCACTCTGCTTTGCCATCCAGTACCTCAGTACCAATTTTATCTTTGTGTGGGTTTTCAAAAGCTTCAGAAATGTTTTCAGTTTTGAGGGCATAGAATTTACTTGGTTTGGTTTCAATAATGTTTAATTCTTTCTCAATGCTTTCAGAGAGCTCATCTGTCTGGGGTTCCACATATAATGTTTCATCTTGCACAGTTTTATTACTTGGTTTCTTAAGTCCCACATCAGGACTGCGGGATGCGTGAGCTTCCTTTATCTCAGAGCCATTTGCTTCACAGAGAAGATTGTTCTTAGTAATATCAATCTTAGCATATTTCTTCATTTTCTCATTAATATTCTCACCTTTGCTTTTCAAGTCAACTATTGCTAAAGGGATATCACAAACATCCATTTTGATTTCTAATATTGTTATTTCCAACACATCTTCTGTTACTATTTCATAAAAATAGTCATTTCCCTCTTGAGGGCATACACCTTCTGAAACATTAAATCCTAAGAGGCAACATGGAAAGGCTTGCATGGGAACCAACAAAAGTTCAGAAGGAATGTTCCAGAGTGCTTTTGGGTCTACACAGTCTTCAATGTTTCCAAAGTCCACAAGCCTGACAGATATAAGACGATCTTCACAAATATTAGTGATAAGAGCCCTGTAATAGTGTCCATCTTCTCTGTATCTTACTATACAAGGATCTCCAATATGAGGAAATGAGATACAATTTCTCTGATCTACGACCTGTTCTCCAGCAGTTTGTACTTCTACTTCCAAATACTGAAGTTTCTCAGTATCAGCAAACTGACACCAAAAATACTCAGGTCCATCTATTACAGTAGCATAAGCTCTTACCACCTTAATTTTGGGATTATACCAGTTAAGAAATACTGAAATGTCATTGTCTGATTTGTTAACAGACCTTGAACAGGTACTTTTAATTATTTGGGTAGAAAGTTCTATTTGCGATTTTTCCCTGAAAGCATATCTGCTATTCATATCATCTGCTATGACCCCATGTTTATCTGCAAGAATAACTTCCCATTTGTCCTGAAATTTAACAAATTCACATGTTATTTGAGCCTCATCAGTCCTTCGGGAAAAGGAATGCATCATTTCCTTACAGTTTATGATGTCAGGAACCCAAAGTCCTGCTAAGGAGCAATGAAGGCACAATCCTGGTAATACTGCATTAACTAGGTCAAGCCTACCTATTTTGCTAGTGTGAACCACAGAAACATTGCCATAATCTATAAACTGTACAGAGAGTAGGTCTTTGGGTTGTTGTCCCTTGACCACAGCACGATACCATAAATTGTCTTCTGGGAAAATGGCACATATCACATCTCCTCTTTGCAAAGGTGGACCTACATGATATTCAGGCCTTGTTTTAACATCATTTAATCTCTCTGAAAGATGATTAATTTCAGCTTCATCTTCTGCTAGTTGAACATAAAAGTCTGAAAGGTCATTTATATGAGAAATATATACAGTTGTTTTAAAGCCAGGCATTATATTTTTCTGTGGGAACTCCCAAAATTTTAGAGGCAAATCTTTGTTACACAAATCTCCTATTTTTTTCCCTGAAACAGTGGCTTCTTCTCTTGTGGCTTTCAAAGGTTGCTCAGCAAAAATTTCTTCTTTCTTTTCTGTTGTTAATGAAAACACTTCACTATTTTTATTTCCTACAGAGTCCTGATATCGAGTGACTGAGTTCGTCTTTGTTGAACTTTGTAAGCGTTTGAGCTCCTTAAATGCTGCGTTGATCTTAGGTTTGTACGGTTCTCGCAAAATCTCTACACCGCATAACTTGTTCTCTACTGATTTACTTAAATACTCTGTAGATGACAACTTCATATTCTCATTTTTTTCTTCAACAGTTTCAGTTGTAGAGAGGAGTGCTTTACTTTCGTTTTTCCTTGTTCTACCCTTGCAACCAAGTAGCCCTAACTTCTCATTAATACTAGCATTAATTTGAATATTATCACTATACAGTTCTATAATCAGTCTTCCATCTGGATCTTTTGCTACAACTAAGGCCTTCAATGACTTATCTAAAATAGTTTCCTGAAACCATGTTGTAACTTCTTCTGGTATATGATCAGGAATATCAGATAATGAGCATTTAACAGCTTGCATCGGCAAAAGTAAGACACTATATGCATCACTAGGTATTGGAAGCAGATCATCGCTTGTTACTACATAAATGTTCCCAAAATCAACAAAGAAGACTTTATTTGGTTCTTTCTCTATTACCATCCCCCTATACCAGTTTCCATCAGTATACCTGGCAAGGCACAAGGCTCCAGGGACCAAGGGCGATGTTTTTAAATTCAGCAAAACTTTACTTAATTGTGTAATACTACACGACAACTGGTCCAAAATATCTACATTTCTTGCCAGCTGGCAATAAAACGTCCAAAGGTCATCAACATGTGTTATATACACTGATTCTTCACTTCCAATTTTCATATCATGTGTAGAATAGTAGAAGGAATGTAGCTGAACAGAGGACTCCAGAGGCTTCCGAAGTTTCACTCGTCTTGCAAATCTCTTTTCTACCAAAAAATGGCAAGCGCTCTGAAAGGGTGTTAGCAAATCCACAACATTAAACGGTTCTTCATCATGGATTGAGGCCAAAGCAAATATCGTGCATTTTAATTCTAGATTGTTTTGCCATGCATTACTTACAAAGTCACTAAAAGCTTGTATTGCCTTTTCATCCCAAACAAAGGGATTGGAACCAGTTGGTTGAATTAAATTATAAAGACTGCATCTAAAAGCCTGAGCCTTAACCTTGAGAAACTCTTCGCTAATTGAATAAATATTCTTCACAGATACCACTTCTTGGTCTCCATAATCTACAAATATTACTTTGACATGCTCTGAAGATTGTGTCCCACTGATCAGAGCTCTGGACCATTTTCCATCTACCGTTCGTTTTGCCAAACAAGCAGGCGTGGCTCCCTCATAAGGAGCAGCTGTATTTTTACAATAGTCCTGAATATTACACATTAGAGTTTTAAATCCTTGCATGTTCCTGGTCAGCTGGCACCAGAAATAGCCAGGGTTTTCAACATAAGACACTTTAACTTCTACTGTACTTCCAACTTTTATCTCTCCTTTACAAGAAGAGTCTGGCTTAATTTCCAAGAAATTCTGTATAAGAGGAGAATAAACAGATGTTTTTTTCTCTTTATTCGCCCCAACTGGTTCACTTGAAACATCTGTAACAATTGTTGTGTCAGTCAAAGCTTCTGAAACAGATGTGGCTTTATTATCTCTCTTGGCTCTCTGTTCTCCTTCTACCCTCTTGGCAGAAGGTATTTTGTTATTCTCACCAGTAAAATGGTTTGAACCATGCCCTGGGGAGTGGACATTTATTGGGATATTTTCCTTTGCTTCAAATTCCTGATACTTGGCATAACCAGCTTGAGCAATTACCTTACTAATGTTTTCTTCCCCTGTTCTTGATTGATCAAGAATCTCAATAATGTATTGATGATCCTGCTTATCGAGAATATGGATGACTAATTCTTTGTGGAGTACAGTCTTTTTAAAAAAGGAAATTGCCTCCTGGCTCCAGGTTTTTCCCAAAGGCCAGATATCTGCGAGAGTGCACCTCAGAGCCAATATTGGTAGCCGCCTAAACTGAGGAAGCAACATCCTTACGTCATACCAGTCCACATTTTCTGAATTGCCACGGTCAACTAAGAATACATCGACACTCTTGTCATCTAATCTGGTGACCATGGCCCGGTAATAGCCATTTTCTTTCCATTTGACACAGCAAAGGTCATCGGGTTCAGGTTTCAAAACGACCCCATCCAGCTTACTGGCTGAGGAATAGAAACTGCACATTCTCCTCATCAGCTTGCTGAAGGTACTGTTGTGTTTCCTCAACCTAATCCAAAACTCGGAAGGATTTTTAACAAACTCTACCTGGGCATCATAGAAGGCATTCATCTTTAACCTGATAGATCTTAAGGCTGGGAGTGAAATCTCTTCATCCACTTCTTCAGCAGGAGACTGAGACTGAGAAGCTGTTTCTGCTTCTTCCTCCTCTTCCTCCTCTATTCCTTGGCCCTGAAGGAATCGGTCAGCCAAGCAACAAGACTGTACTCCAAACACACAGTTAAGATTAACCCCATCTTCTCCATACAGGGTGACATAATACACATGCTCAAAGGAGCAATAAAATTCAATCTTTGCATTCACTGCCTGGCCCAGTATCAGAGCTTTCAGGTCACCTACTTGTGACCGAGACCAGCCTCTCCCACCGTCCCAGAGTCCATACAAAGCACAAGGGTAGGTCACCACAGGCATTCGAAAATATTCAGGCAGCAAGTACCGAAGGCTACTACAACTCACCAACTCCTTCCTTCCATAGTCTACGTGAAGCACCTGGGCACAGCGCTGGGGCCGAAAAGTCTCAAGCAAGAGTGCTCGGTACCAACGTCCATCCAATCCACAGGATGCACACGGAGAGCCCGGCTTGTCTGGGCTCTCCTCCCTCTCCTCCCAGGTGGCACCGGTAGAGTTCTCATCCCTTGTCCCTGTGGAATCCCGGTATACTTGGCCCATGCCCTCCGAGAGGCGGTGGATCTCCTGAGAGAGGCTCCGGAGCTGGCAGTGAATGCGGTGAGGATGGCACACTTGGGTTACCACTACGGGTTCCGTCACGCCCAGCTGCAGCTGGGGATAGAAGTAGTCCAGGCCAGGCTGCTCTTGCTTGGGCAGGACTCTCGGGAGAACCGGGACCCCAGGGCCCACCCCAGAAGTGGCCACAGTGAGCTGGCGCTTAAGCAGCAAGTGGAAGAGGCTGTCGGGCACCTGCCGAGCTAGGCCCAGCTCCTGCATCTGCTGGACCAGACTGGGCACCTCCAGAAGGACCAGGCGATGGAGAAGCAGCACGTCCAGGACCCGCCCGCGCACCTCCTTGCCCTGAAGGTTGCTGAGGAAGTCCACGGCGCTGGGCGACCAGTGCTGTGGCTCGCCCCCGCCCGCCGGCACCAGGCCGGCCAGCACGCAGCCCAGCACCTCAGAGGGCAGGTGGAAGAACTCGCGACGCCCGGGCGCCAGTGAGCCTGCGCCCGCCGTGATGGTGCGGCCCTCGTCCAGCAGGAAGACGCGGCTGTCCTGCGCCTGCCGGCTGACCACGCGGCAGCGGTGCCACAGGAGCCCCACCTGCACCAGGCACAGCTCGCCCGGCGAGGCCGAGGCGCCGCCCAGCGCCCACGGGCCGCACGTGGCCGCCGTTTCCTGGATCTCCTGGCTCAGCCGCACGTACTCCTCCCGCCGCTCGCCCACCGGTCCCCACAGCTGCACGGGGATCACCTCAGGAAGCACGTCCACGAAGGACACCCGCAGGGCCAGCGAGGACCCCGGCGTCGGCAGCCCCGGCGTCGAGCGCATCTCCATGGCGCAGCGCGGCCCCCTCTCCCCGAGCGGTCAAGGCCGCGCGAAAGCCTCCGCGCTGCTGGAAGGAGGCTCCCACCAAACTTAGCTCAAAGGACCCAGAGAATGGGAAGGACACCTGGCGAGGCGCCCCCTGGGAGAGGCGCCCGACGCAGGGCCTTGGGGACTCCTGCCGACTGGCGAGACCCGGCGGCCTGACCAACCGCCCACAGTTGAGCCGCCGCCGCGCAGGCATTTGCAGCGCGCGGCGCCCCCACTTCCGGCCGCGGGGAGTGGTCGGGGCCAGGACGAGGCCCAGGGCTGGGCTGAGGACAGCAGGGGCTTCGAGGGACGTTCATGAGGCCAAGCGGTGGGAGGACTGGGTCACAACCTGCTTCTCTCTAGAGCGCCCTCGACTCTGGAGGACGCAGTGCGCAGGCCTGGCAAAGGGTGAGGACCCCGCCAGAAAGTTATTTCCTTTCCGCCAACTACCAGCGATGGAGCGCTGTGTGCTAGGCGTGGTGCTAGCCATTGCAGTCACCCACGAAAACCGGGAATGGAGGCGCCAACGGCCGGTTCCTAGGCACTGAGCCCTGAACTCTGAGCGGGCCCAGGCGCTGGCGCCCCACAGCGGAGGGGATGCTTTAGCTCGCCCACTGTATCCGTGACCTCTGTTCTATGAACCTGTTTGTTCGTCTGAATTGATAGGTTTGTTATGAGGTTAAAATAAAGTTTGAAAGCATATGGTGACTGTTAATGTTTCCTTCCTCACACTTACCTGGCTGGTATGGGTTCCTTGCCACTTTGTTGCCTAGCTCTCGCATCCCACCTTTGAAGGCATTTTTCATTTACTCACAGAGCTAGTACAGAGCTGGACTCGTAAGAGGAGGTCAGGAGGAATGGAATGAACGTTCCTTTAAACCCAGCTGTATCTACTATAGCAGAGGGTCTCTTGCCTTTTTTCCATCACCTAGATCTTAACTGGGATAACCCTTTGAAACCAAATTTGTCAAACCTCCATTTGGAATGGAAAAGTGCAAGCAAACTATGAGAAGCTCCCAGGATATGTCTACATGAGATTTTTGTTCACTCACAAAGTTAGACACATCCCTGAGAGCTTATCATAGTTTGCTTGTACTTTCCGTTTCACTCCACCTTTCGAAATATCATTAAATACAAATACTATAAGGCATTGCCTAATATGACCCTGGCCTAACAGTGTAAATCTCAGAGTCTTCATCCTGTCCCGGTTAGAGGCTACCATGTGCTTCCAGATTGTCCTGTGCTTACTTTTTCATGCACTTTTCACATTGTATGGCAATTGATCACTTTGTCACTCCACCAGCCTACAAGCTCCTTTTGGCAAAGAACGTTTGTTGTATTCCTGGAATCTAGCACGGAGTAGAAGCAATGAATATTTGCTGAATGAATGAATGAATGTTGATTTCTCTAAAAGCTTTGATTTTTCCCTGATGACCTCATCCTTGAAAATCCAATTCCATTTTCCAAATTTTCTCTAATTGTTTCATATTCATTATGGAAGAAAAACATTTGATTTAAAAACACCCAGCAAGACCTAGCTCAAATGTCTCTTCCTCATGACTCTACTATTCATCCAGGCAGAACTGATTATTCCCTCCTTTTACAAACCTCTATATTATCTATTATAATTTTCAACTGTTTCTCTCTCTCCTTTCTACCGTGGTATGAACATCTTGAAAGCAGGAACCCTTCTCATTTATTTTTACATTCCCAATGCCTAGCACAGTGCTAGACGGTTAGCATCCAATAAATGTTTAACAAAAGAGTAAATAAACTAACACTATGCCCATACAGTGGAATGAAGTTCATTACAAAAATGGACTAATTTATCACTTGAAATTGGTTTATCATCACATGGAATAATGGAGATTTCAGTCCATCCTCTACTTCAGGTTCAAGCAGTATAACCAAACCCTTACAAAGATCACAGGGTTGTAGGTGGCTGTGATTTCTTTTTTCTATTTAATTTGGCCTCCAACCTCCTTCATGGCTCAGAGCCTTGATCCTAGGATGTCAGAGTTTATCATGTGGCCATGAGGGGCTGATAAGAAACCTTTCCTCCTGTCCTTCCAGATGTTTCTAATGTCCCACCTCTTCTGTATCTGGAGTAAGTAGCTTTACTTTGTTCTGCCTTGCTGTGCTGCTGGACAGGGAATTGGATCAATTTAAAAAATCAGATCATGGCACTGTGAAGATAAGTCTCCTATTACAATATCTCCCATGCTTTATTAAGAAAAATATCTTGAGTTCTATAAAGAATAAAAAATTTCCCTCTTGTTAGTTTTGAGAGGCCCTTAGCTTCAGAAAGGAGGGAAAGGGGATAATATCATTACCATAATACAAATACTTAAGAAATAAAGGACAAAAGAATGAGCCAGGGACGGGATGTGTCTGAGAGGTGTTTGAATACTGTATTGTGAGCTATTTCAGTATTTTTTATGAAAACATGATGCAGGAAAATTGGGAAAAACAGATAAATCGCATTTATTCTATGCTGTCTTAGACTTCCATATATAGAGAACTCTAAGCAGAAAAATAGTATACGTTAGAGTCTGCAGTTTCTACACCACTAATTAGCTGTTTAAGGATGCTTAGAAAATTACTGTTCATTGAGTATTTTAAAAAAACAATTCAAGTAAGAAATATCTTTTTAAGAGAATGAAAAAGTCAAGCCACAGACAAGAAATACTTGCAAACCACATGTCTGACATAGGACTCGTATCTACAATATATAAACAACTCTCAAAACTCAATAGTAAATATATATATATATATATGTAATTTGAAAATGGGCAAAAGAAATGAAGTGACATGTCATCAAAGAGGATATACCAATGACAAAAAAGAACATGAAAAGATTTTCAACATAATTAGCTATTAGGGAAAAACAAATTAAAACTATGATGATATATCACTACACACCTATGAAATGTTATCAGGGTCTAAGCATCCTATAATTTTGACATTGCATTTTTTCACAATTTCTACATCACAGAATGGCTTCCCTTTTCCCCCAAGTATATAAGCTACTTTATAAGGTGCTTCAGTGGCATTATTTCCAGGTCTTATTGCTGCTTGAAAGAATTGTTTTTGCTTTTGCTTTTCATCTTTTAATTTCTGAAATACAACCTTTTGTGCCTCTCCCTCTAATTTAAAGTATTTGGGGTCTTCATCAGTGTTATAATGCTGATGAGCACTGGATTTCTTTAAATGTTGATACTGCAGTATCACAGAAGCAAGCAAATCATCTTATCTTTAGCAAAAACAAGATAATACTGGCCGGGCGCGGTGGCTCACGCCTGTAATCCTAGCATTCTGGGAGGCCGAGGAGGTGGGAGGATGGCTTGAAGTCAGGAGTTCAAGACCAGCCTGAGCAAGAGCGAGACGCCATCTCTGCTAAAAATAGAAAGAAATTAGCCGAACAACTAAAAATATATAGAAAAAAATTAGCCAGGCATGGAGGTGCACACCTGTAGTCCCAGCTACTCGGGAGGCTGAGGCAGGAGGATCCCTGGAGCCCAGCAGTTTGAGGTTGCTGTGAGTTAGGCTGACGCCATGGCACTCTAGCCTGGGCAACACAGCGAGACTCTGTCTCCTCAAAAAAAAAAAAAAAAAAAATTGCAATTCCCAATCCTCATTAAACAATCTGTTTTCTTCCTTCGGCGTTCTTGTGGCTTTTCTTCAACAGGATGGGCTGTTAAGCAGACAGAATTAAAAAATACTGTCGAGCTGTGCAACTATTGACAAATTCCACTTCAAACAGAAACACAATGCACCATTGTCAAAAGCTGATCACAGACTGACATACTTGACTCCCAAACTCTCACCAACCAGTCTCGTGTGGTAGTGGCACCAGTCAGGCGGGGGAAGTTAGAACTAAATCAAAGTTAGGACTAAATCATGAGCACAGCGGCCATCAATTTAGCCTTTATGGCTTACTAATGTTCTAATTGTGCCAGTCAAT
>NW_012155285.1:3889746-3891357 GCF_000956105.1 Propithecus coquereli
TAAGATTTTTAAAAATAATCTCTAAATTTGTTATTAGCAATTTAACTCAAAACCATACCAGGACAAAACAAAACCCTTGATAACAGGCAATTAGGCACTTTAAAACATTTATTTTAAAAAATCAGAATAACACACTATATTTACTCACATATATTCCTGTTTGTTACCAGATATTTTCAGCAAACAGACATCTTTAAGCATCTTCATCTGCTTTTATCAAACCTTCAAGTGGCTCCTGCTGCTGTTGACAAATCACAGCAGCCTGTTGGGGGTAAAGTATGGGGAGAGAAAAATAATCATGTATTCCTCAAAACTCAGAAATAATAAAACACTTGAGTGGGTAAAATTTGCATGTGTATAGCATCATGAAGGCCAAATAGTAATATAATTTCCATACATGCTCTAAAATGAAGAATAATGTGAACATATCACATATTTATTATTTGTCTATGAATCAAATTTTAAATTATTTAAAACTATCAAATTCTAGATTTTGTAGAATAGCTATTAAACTGATGAAGATGATACATAAAATTATAATAATGATGTGTTTAAATACACATGATCTTTTAAAAATGAAGTTCAGCATTTAACATGGTAAAGAATCTCATGAAACGAGAAGTGTTATTGACCCAATATAATTATTCTCAAGGTAGGAACAAAACAAAACATGCCTTAATCATGTGTGTATAAATGTTTTTCTTCTCCCACTCCTAAAAGACTCTCAATTGAACAAATACCTCCCAAGCAGCTCCTACTTGATGTTTATGAGGGATATAGAGATGTATTACATGGTCCTTGCTTTCAAGCAGTTCATCCTATGTAGGGGAAGCTGACATGCACACCCATGTAGGAGAGAAAGCAATGGGAGCAAGGAGGCATTGAAGATACTGAAAGCTTCAGAGAGGAAGTACTAGGTGATCATTTTAGATAGTAAAGTAGGATTTAACAAATGAAAATAAAGATGAATGGGTGGTTGTGGTAAGAGGAAAATTAGGAGGAGGGAACAGAATGAACACTGCATGAGAAAAGCAGCCAAGTACAGAGCATCTCCAGGGAAATAAGTAGAGCAATGCATTTGCAAGCAGGTAGGGTAGAGGTATGTAGTGAAAGGCAAGGGTTAGAAAGGTGAGCTGGTGAGATTGAGAGGGTCTTACCATAGCATTGAAGATTTTAATGTTTATTATGTGTGTATGGAGGAAAGAATGTGGGGTGACATGCCCAGAACTGCCCACAGGAAAATGACTCTGTTTCCCTATGAAGGATGGACTTCAGTGTGAGAAAGTCTAGCCATATAAGAAGCTTTTATTATACTTGAAGATCCAAACAAATTTTTCCCAATCTTGAAATATGAGAAAATAAATCAAATCCAGAAAAAAACAAATCCCAATGAAATTTTTCAAATTCTAGTTTTTAAGCATGACATCAATATAATGGCACCCTTTAAGTATATTCAAGTTAAGATTTTAGAGTTCAATGACTTCATCTTATAAAGAAATGTAAATTCAGAGAAGCGAAGGGACTTGAATCTAGTTACACTGCTGTCAGAAGTAGAATCCAAAGTAGAATAAAGATCAGCAGAGTTCAGGATCAGTCTTTTTTCCATGTTAC
>NW_012155285.1:3892832-3903803 GCF_000956105.1 Propithecus coquereli
ACACTTGGGAATTTAAGCACATAATAATATATTAAATATATTTAACAACTCATTTACAGATTGACAAATGCAATGGAAAAATAAACCACTTAAAGATTTGAAGAGATTAAACTTCACATTCTGCAACTAGAAAAACAATAAGCTGTTGCATATTAATACATCACATTAAAGTATATTTTAAAGTATATGTTCCCCTCCTAAAATGGCAGTGATTATACATTAGTGCAACCCGCAAAGCACCTGTAAACTTTTTTCTATTCAACTTCATCCATGTCCATCAGAACAAATTATTTGGTTAGCTCCAAGGTCTTTCTTGGGCTTAAGCTTTTGTGTTTTCCTATTTAACAGTTACAGCTTTTACCCATAACCACAGCCATCCATCCAGAAATGCCCACTGTCTGAGGCTGGGGGAGCAGGTGCTACATAGGTGAATCTGAAGAAATCTCTTACCTTTCTAAAATAAGAATAGGGATTTGATTCAAAGATTGGATACGTAACTGTATACCGCAGACAGTTCATACTTATCACTTTTTTAGGCAAGAAGCTTTGTCAAACTGAATAAGATTCAGGCTATTGACAGTTTTAGTGTGATTTCTGAATCTGTCTCTCTGTCTCTCTAGAGCCCTTAGTGTTTAGGGAAAGGAGATAAAGGATGCATGTCAGAGTGGGCTAACTTCCTATCAGCCTTGCTCTTAAAATACCACTGAAAGGCTGATGGTCACAAAGGTGTTTTATAAAAGGACATAGACAGCTGAATTTTAATCAGATAAGTTACAATTCTTATATATTAAGATTCTTGAGAGATAGTGACATATCTGAGTTGTAACAGGATATGTAACAAGGCAAATTCTCTTCTCTGTTTTCATCAAGATTCAGAGTCTGTGGCTGTCAGGGAAAGTTATTAGCATATGCAGCAGAGTACTAACCAATTAACACAGATCTAATGAGAGGGCACTGACAGATCAGCTTCTTTCCTTGAAATCCAAACATCATCTCGACTTGATTTTTTTTTCCCCCTCCTTGTCAAGAAAAGGGACATCAACTTCCTTCAACTCTAGGGAAACTCAAAATGTTTATTCATGACTCATGAATTTCTATTCAGCTCCCTTTAATTTACAATATGTACACTTTAACAACAACAGAAAAATGAATTGTCGAACTTCAATTATAATACTGACATAATAGGTTAAACGTATTTCTTAAGCACTACATATATATTCTTCCACATTCCTATCGTCTACTTCAGATCTGAGATGCTGGCTCCCTCCTGGCACGCCTCCTCTAGGCAGGCTCTTCAGCACAGAATAGCATTTCAAAGGCCAAACCTTCTCGCCCAAGGTGAAAGTGGTCAGGGTTCGATTCTTCTTTACAAAATGCTGTGCTGGGTCTCATTGGGTGGCCTTGTGAGATCCGGCCAGATCACTTTTGGACAAACAGAGGAGCCAAAGGGAACTCGGGTTTCCAGAGAAAAATAAAGTGCTGCCCCCCTATAAATCACAGTCTCTGTGGAGTAAGGTGTCTTCCTAAAGAGGTAGAAATAACAGGGGGTGTGTGTTGCAGATGCCCATATTTCGACAATACTGAACACTGTATCTTTAAGGGCTTAAAATGGACTGACTCCACTCATCTCTCTGATTTTTTCATAAGTAAGCCAGAACACCAGTGACCAAGGGGTCTGAAAGATTAACCAAAGAAGTTAGTGCATATTTCAAAGCAATTATAAATATTCTACATATATGCATACATATCTTGAATGACAAAGTCATTTTGAATCTACTTAAACTGAAAACAAGTATTTTTGCATCTCACTTCATAAAGCACTTTATAATTTACAAAGCATTTTCGTGTTTTATTTATGGCAGATTTCTCTAAACAACAATTTACAATAGAAAGGTATTAATGTCCCTATTTTTTAGATAAGGACACTGAGGCTTAACAGTCAAATGCCTATTAGCATGTTGTAGAGATAGATCACACAGGCTTCTGTTTTCCATTCCCAGGGTTCTTTTATGAACCATTAATGGCTAAAGGGCTAGAACTCAGGATGCCTGAATTCCAGGCTGGGCTCCTCTACATGTAGTTTGTAATATGGAGCATGTCAATAAGATACTTAAGTACTTGAAAGTGAGGAAGGCAAAAGATTACCCCTTGAGAGTTAGGTCATTAAACCAACACCTGATGTCTCACAACTTATATATAAAAATTCACATTACATAGAGAAATAAGCTTTCGGCTCAGAAAGGCTTGACTTTAACTTCAATGAAGGTGCAACTATATCTAAAAGAATTATAAAAGGACAAGGATTAGAAGAAGATATAAATACTAAACATATAAACACTAAAGACACAGAGGGATATCACAGGGGAAACACTGGAACAGAGAAAGGGATGCCTTGGATCTAATAACACCTGTCTGGTTCAGTTCTGATCAACACTGATCAGAGAAGGACCCTACCATACTAGAGTAGAGAAATAAGCTTAAGCAATTAGAATGTAAAATGTATTTGGTCAGTTTGTAAAGCAATATTTATGTCATATATGTTTGGAAATATTGAGCATATTATATTAATAGACTGAGAATTTACTAAATAGTAGATTTAGGAGAACATATCTTGGTTAGTTAAATGAAGATATACTTGAAATAGGGATATAAAGATGTAAAGATAACTATATTCTTGTGACAACAAAAATGAAGTGAGCCAGGTATATAGCTGCAGTCGGATCAAGGAGGAGGAGGTCTTAGTTAAGAATGGTGTATGCAATCATTCCTTATTGCTGTGGTAATAGGTCTTCTTCCTCATGTTAATGATATAGCAACAAAACCATAGGCAAATGAAATAAATATTAATCAGGGACTGAGCAGAGCAAGGCAATACTACCTCTACCTAGTAGGAGGGATTGGAATGGAGTTTAGTTTTGAATAAAGAGAGGGAGATCATATAGCGAGAACATGGGTAGTATTATAAATAGAATTAACTGATTCTCTATGCAGGCATGCATGTGGGCACTAAGATCACTTGCTGACTTTCTCACTGCCATAACCGTGACCACTGTAAATGATTCGAGTGTATATGAGCCCACGTTGATTCCTCTGACCTGTCTTTTGCCATAAAGGCTGGAAAGAAGCAGAAGCAGAGTCCTTTTCCATGCCTATTACTGTGGAGCTGAACACATCAGGCCTCTCTTGGGTTGAAGTTCTTAAATATTAGGTTTACAAATAAGCTCTTCCTGTTGTGATTCTGTGTTTAGCAAGTAACTTTTTGATTATTACTTTGGTCCCCAAATAGCTTGAATTTAGGAGGAAACACATTGGCCCGAGGACTTGAGCATCTGGATCATTCACCAAATGTGTTGTACAATGCGAATAAACCAGATAGATAATCTGGCCTGATCATACTTTCAATGGAATCAGCTGAGGCGAGTTCTGTATTTCCAAGGCCGATTTACTTGGAAGTGCTGATGAGTCAGATTTCTGAACTCAAGGTCATACACTATGGCAAATCAACAAGGAAATAACACGTTCGGTGGTTAGCCAGCCTTTCTCTGATAATACCCCTCTTAACGACAAACTGTCTCTTTTAAAATTTCTGTGACTAGCTGCAGGATCTTGAGCAACTCAGTATTCTGTACTACAAAGGAGCATGGGGTTTTGAGTGGAATAGACCTGCAGTCAATTCCCAGCTCTGCAACATGCTAGCGACGTGAACTTGAGCAAGTTCCTTACACTCTGAGCCACGGTGTTCTCATCTGAAAAATGAGGATAACACTACCTGTTTCACTATGTTTTTATAACATTTTAAAAATAATTAATGTATGTAGAGCTTGCATGTGTTATGTACTCTTTTTTTGTCATTTATATTATACTTCCTGAGTTTCATGTATAAAGAGAATGGGTCAGATCAAGTGGTCTCATCCTCTGTACTTGGATATTATCCATGCCCTTCAGCCCCTAAACCCTGATTTTGTGTTTCAGCAATAGTCTCACCCATCCTCCTAGCCTCCCACACTAGAAACATAAAAGTATCCTTTTTTTTTTTCTGTCCCTCACCTTCCACATATAATGAGTTACTAACCTGTGGAGTTATAAATCTCCCTAAAATCTCTCTTCTCTCCATTTCTAAAATCATCCAATGGCTAGACCACTGCTAAAACTTACTTTCTTGTAACCTAGCTTTCACTGTATCTTCTATACTGCTTCCAAAGTAATCTCACTGACAACCAAATCTTAGCACATTGCTCTCGTGCTTAAGCAGGTGCTTGCTGACTATCGGATGAGGACACTGACTACAGGTGACTACAGATGCTTGTTGACTATAGGGTTACACCTGAACTATTAATACTAAGCTGGGTCCACAAGGTCCTGACCAACCTGGTCCTTAGGTATTTCTCTAGCCTTGTCTCCTACCACCTCCCCTCTGAGGACCTATTTTCCAGACACACTGAATTTTCTGTAGCTCTTCAAACATAACAGGCCTACACGTGGACATGATGCCTACGCTAATGTTGCTCCCTCATATTTCTCTTGACAAATGCCTACCAATGCTTCAAAGCCCAGATCAAGTATCAGTGCTGCGAAGCCTTTCGTGACTCCCCAAACACAGTTACAGCCATTTTTACTCTACTGTCTGTGTTCCCAGAGTATTGCTCACAACACTGGCAGAGCACTAATACAAACCCCTTAGTAAGGCTAAGTTCTCTGGCATCAGGCTGCCTGGATTTGAAATTCTGATTTCATACCCTAGTTATTATAATAACCACCCTATCCTGGTCAACTTCTTCAGCCTCTTTATGCTTTTGTTTCCTCCTCTATAAAAGAGGGATAGGATAGCAACCTGCCTCACAGATTATTGGGAGAATTCAATGAGTTAAGCCATAAAAGTGATTAGCAGTTTTGGCCATATACCAAGTGATTCAGTAATATTTATTATTTCTGTAATTTTAAATATCTACATGTTTAGTTTCTACATCTCACTGTAAGCCCCTCTAGTGCAAAAGCTCTTATTCCTCAGTGTTACCAACACCTATAATAGTGCTTGGTTCATGCAAGTCAAATCAAAATCTACCTTTCCAGTAAGAAACAGCCACAGTTTTGACATAATTTTAAAATATAATCAAGACCATTAATTTTTTTTTAACTTTGGTACACTTTTGTATCGGATATTGCCAAGGGCTTTGGCCATTAATTTCATGTTAATAAATAAATACCTACTATCCCTTAGTGATATTTATTACCAAAGCTTCAATGACCAACTATATACAGGCAGTACTCAAATCTAAATCTCCATCCCTGTATTCTCTCCCAAGATCCAGACCAATGTATTAAGTTAGTCATCTAGATACCTCTACTCGGATGTCTTATAGGTATCCAAAATATCATGTATCCACTTATTTTACCCCCAAAATCTTCTTCCCTGCAAATGATCCCTATTTAGGAAATTATATCATTATCAGTTCCTCACAGTAGGAATCTGGGAATAAAGCCTGACTTTTCCTTATCTTCTCCAACCATTCCCTCATCCCCATCCAATCAGTCATATTTCTATTTCCTTTCTACATCCTAAATTTCTTTTTTTATCATCTGTCCCCACATCATACTCTTGTTAAAGCCACCATTATCTCTCATTTATCACTATTCCTGGCCTTTTCCAATATACATGGCAGCCAGATGATTTCTCTAAAAATGCAGATGATATGAGGCTGGTGCCATCACTCTTCTGGTTCATATGGCCTTCCCACACTGATGTCTGTCTCCCTCCACCAGGTCTCTGTGCCTTGGCCTGCTTGGTTTCCTTCGGTTCCCCGAACTCATCGTGCTCTGTGTCCACTCCAACTTTCCCTTTAAAGAGAATATTTCTTTCTGTTCTCTTTACCTGGCTAAGTCCTACTCATTCTTCAAATCTCAGTTCAAAATCCATTCTCCAGCGAAGTTTTCATATCTCCCAGCCTAGCCTGTACTTATTTGCTATATATTTCTATAGCACCAGGCATTCTTCCCATAACACTCATCACTTATAGCTTCTTACTCAAAGCTAAGCCCTTAGTGTAGGGCTTTGCATGGCATAGGTACTCAATTACATATATATATATAAATATTACATTATATATAACATTATAATATATTATGTTAATTTTTGATTGTTTGAATTTCTAAACCCATAACTCATCATTCTTTCAAATGTTTTCTAACTTACAAGGGACATGAATCTTTGTTTTTATTTGCTATATTACTTAAGTCATCTAATTCTACATCTTAGTTCACTTCAATAAAAAATAACACCTACACCAAATAAAAATGACATAATAGTTTCTTTTTTTTTTTTGAGACACAGTCTCACTGTGCTGCCCAGGCTAGAGTGCCATGGCGTTAGCCTAGCTCACAGCAACCTCAAACTCCTGGGCTCGAGTGATCCTCCTGCCTCAGACTCCCGAGTAGCTGGGACTACAGGCATGTGCCACCATGCCCAGCTAATTTTTTCTATATATTTTTACTTGTCTGATTAATTTCTTTCTATTTTTAGTAGAGACAGGGTCTCGCTCTTGCTCAGGCTGGTTTCGAACTCCTGAGCTCAAACAATCTGCCCGCCTCGGCCTCCCAGAGAGCTAGGATTACAGGCGTGAGCCACGGCACCCGGCCGACACAATAGTTTCTTACTAAGCACAGTTTTGTGGTAATAAGTATAAAAGAGTAATATAACATTTGCCATCAAAGTAACAAATTTTGTTTGAAACAGTAAAATTTTCATAGGCAAGTTATCTACTGTAAAATTTGTATACCTCTCCCAAACTACTATATTAAAATATAACTAAATAGATTACTAAAGATTTTACATTACAGAAAATCTATCCACCTATTCATTAACGGATAGTAACTTATTTATTTTACCTTAAGCTACATAGGAAGGCAATATGACTTTGAGAAGAGGTAAAAGAAAACAAAAAAAGATTTAAAAAAGAGAGAAAGGACCTTGATTTTGGGGCCATGCTGCAAACCAGAAGAGGAAAGGGAAAATACTTACAGATTAAAAGTAATTTAAGCACAAAGAAAAGAAAAAAAAAAAGGAAGTAAAAAACCTAACTTTACCATTCTCAGCCAAGATGGTAAAAAGCCTTTATACAGACTCATGAATCCTTCACCTTGAACAGCCTGAATCAAGCAGTCTGTTGATGATTTATACAAAAGTCCCCTACAAAAAAAACAAGACAATTTTGTTAAATTTCTTCTGTGTAAAAAGACGTATAAATACAACAAAATAGTCTGAGGAAACTTACTATAAGTTAAATATTTTCTGTTAGTATAGAACAAATAATATTTGTGGTTCTATAGATATAGTTAAATTCTTTTGAGCTTAAAGATATTTTCAAGGTTGACTATTCTGATTCATCCCATCCTTGGTCTTATACTTAGAATTCACTCCACTTGATTTCTTCCAGAAAGAACACACTATTTTATACCAAATAAAAGTATCCATGTTACCCGTAAGTCTTAAGCTTCCAAAGAAAGTGCTCTGTAAATTCTCAGCAGATTATACTTTCAAAAACTCTTTGAAAACAATAAAGTCACAAGGAATACCTTGTGTCTAACTAATATAACTGTTAATTAGCTTATTTCCCCAAACGCATAGCACTTTTTCGCTGGACAAAGAGCAGATAATTGCATATAAACAATTTTCTCATTGAACACAAAAATATCCACAATAGACAGAGGAAAGGATCTTTAAAGAACAATATTATTATAGCCATTGAAGCACATGAATATTGAAGACTTTCTATCTACCTTCCTTGTTTATCTCGTGGTTGATTCATTATTCGGCTTTTGATGACATCGGCTGGTGTTCCCAGAATAGAAGCTACTAGTCCAGAACATAAACTATAAACACAAATAAATGAAATGGAAAGATAATATGTAGTAGTTTCTATTTTAAGAAAGAGTATTTGATATTTAGAAAGAATACCAAATATATTATTATAATATTCTTCATAATAATGCTCTTTTAGCTTAAAATTAATGCTAAATTAATTCCTTAAAGACGTAGAAGAAAATAAAAACAAAAAGAATGTCAGTCAAAAAGTATGCACTGAGCACCTGCTGGTGCCCGGCATTCTTTTAGGGAGTGAATAAGGGAGGTAAGACCTTGCCCTCAAGGAGCTTACACTCTACTTGGAGAGAGGCAGAGGAGAAATAAATAATTTCAGATGCTGATAAGGGCTATGAAAAAAATGGGGAATATGATAGGGAGTAACTGGGTGATAGGTAGTCAGGGAAAGGTTCTAAGGGCAACAGCAGAATTGAGTGGTGAAAAGGATATGTCTATGTGATGACCTGAAGGAAGAGTATTAGAAGCGGATGGAATAGCACGTGCAAAAGCCCTGAGTCAGGAATATTCTTAGTGTGTTTAAATATCTCCAAATATCATTGATTTGACATTATTAACGTACTTTTGAGATTGTCTAAATAGCATAAGGAGGTTCTAGAATTTAAGAAAAAGATCAGAAGCTAAATGAAATCACTATAACATCAGGGATAACAGACATTTATAAAATTACTCATTCTAATGGATAATTTTAAATTGTGTTACAAAGATATTAAGGTATTGTCCCTTCCTGGAATGCCCTTCTCCTTGTCTCTGTGAAGAGCCACAGCCCTTCAAAACTCTTATCTAATTCTATTCCTTTTGTGGGTCTTGCCAAGTGATTATGTTTTCTTCCTCCTCTGAATCCTATAGTAACTAGTCGCTTTGTTTTAGCATTTACTGCACAGCGTTTTAATACTTGGGAAGTCTCATGGGCAGGAGTTGAGTTTACCTCTTTTGTACCCACTGCAGGGCCCTGCACAGTGCCTTTAACATAAAAGGTGCTCGAGCATATCTGTTGAGAGTTGATCATCAGAGCCTGTTCCTTGGATGGCCCCATCAAGGTGCAAATATTTTGGGAGGTTTAATTCTGAAATATCCTGCAACTTTGCGTGTCTCGTATCCATTTTAACTGTTAATACACTTTAAGAAAATCACCCTTATAAATGTACTATAACCCTTCTCTAAGGGTGATACCACTAGATGCCTAATTAAAAGAGCCTAAATGTTAGAATTTATGCCAAATATGGAAGAAAAGGTAATATAGAAAAAAAACAGAAAAAATCAAACTAAAACCATCACTTACCTTGACAAACCATGAGTCATGATATTGTCCTCAAGTGGTGTATTCAATACCAAGTAGTGTTTCACTGTATCATAAGTGGTTAAATCTGGCAATGGAAAATGAAGGTTTAAATATTCATTCGTTCAACAGTAAGTATCTTTTGTGTCAAAAATATGCTAGGCTTGGGGCGGGAATGTGAACCAGGATGAAAGATACCACTCTTATTCTCAAGTGGAGGAAAGCAGAGCTACACATGGAGAGAGAGGAAAAGAGGAAGAGACACTCAACGGTATCATTTGAACACCTACATCCAGCTATGTCTACAGGCTGCTCAACCCCTGGGCCTTTCATTATTTGAGCTGATAAATTCCTTTTTTAGCCAGTTAGGTTGAGTTGAGATCCTGTCACTTATAAACAAAAAGTCCTGACCATTATTCCGTATTAACCCTTTTCTACTTTTTTCTAATGACAATAAAGAGCTATGGGAGGATTTTTAAACGGAGGCAGGGGTAACATCACAATGCTGGAGTTCTATAAGGACTACCCACACTAAAGTACAGGGAAGTAAACTGCAGTGAGCCAAGAATGGATAGGTACATTTGATCATTCACCAAATATGTGGGTGCATATGATGCACCTGGCACTATTCAAGGAACTGGGACAAAATGAACAAAAAAGTTCCTGCTCTCTGTTGGGGGATGAGACAATAAACAAAGCATACTACATGGCATTTCAGATGGTACTTCCTCTTAAAGTAAATGCTCTGAAGCCAAATAAGGCAAGGAAAGGGGAGAAGGAGTACCAGAGGGAAGGGAGAGCAGTGTACATGAATTTTAAGCAGGATGATCAGGGAAGGCCTCTCAATAAGGTAACACTTGGGCAGAGACTAAAAGGAAGCATGAGAAACTAACCTCTGCAAATATCAAAGAGAAAGTGTCTCAGGCAAAAGAATAGTATGTGTTCTAGCCCTGAGGCAAGAGGCAGCTTGGGAGATTAGAGGAACAGCCAGAAAACTGGTCTAGCAGAAACAAAGAATGAAAGAAGTAGCAGAGTCCAGATGATAGAAAGCATCAGAAATCAGTGGAGGGTTTTAAGCAGAGGAGTGACTACGCTGGGTACTATTTAATAGGATCAAATAGTTCTGTTCTGGCTGTTCTGTTAAGAGTAGATTGTAAAGAGACAAGGCAGATTAGATATGAGACTATTGCAGTAATCCTGCCAAGAGATGATGATGGCTTAGATAAGGGAATTGTGGAGCCCTGGTAGGATTCTGGTTAACTTCTAAAGGTAGAATCAACAGGATTAGCCAGAAGATTGAATATGGAGTGAGAGAAAGACATCAAGATGACTGCAAGGCTTTGAGTGTAAATAATTTAACACATTAACTGTCATGTGAGTTGTATTTAACTCACACTAGTTTTGAGCCAGGGGCCTCATGAAGCATATACAACTCACACATCTCTTTACCTTGGGAGCCGCGTGGTGCACAGGCAACTCACGCTGCCATGCTGTAGCATACACGTTACACGATGGGTGGCCCCCTGGGCAAAACCCTACAGTTAGTTTGTGAAAATCTTACTTGTTGATGTTCTTATTGTTATAATTAATATTAACAATTTAATTCTAAATATTAAATTGGATTAAATGAATAGAAGTCAATAAATTTCATTTTCCTATTTATGTTTACCTTTAAATTACACTTGAGCCTGACAAGTCAAGAAAAATCCTTTATCCCTATGAACTATTTTTCAAGTTTTCACATTACTTTTTACATTACTAATTTTCAAGTTTTTATATTACTTTTTAATTGAAAAAACACAGAAAACAAAAAAATAAC
>NW_012155285.1:3903853-3933547 GCF_000956105.1 Propithecus coquereli
ATATTTAACAACAAATTCTGCCACGATTCCAAAATTCAAAGGGTTGTGTACATCTCAGTCCTTATTATCTTTTCATTAAAAACCACTGTAAGCAATTACTAGCATTTTGTTTAATAATTTTACACCTAAAAATTGCACATAAAGCAAAATTTAAATACCATATTTTAAAAGCATTAGGGAAGTCTATTTTAATGAGATTTTATTGCAATTCATTTTGTAAAGCAAAGCATATTTGGATAATGCAAATAATTCCTCTAAATTGTCCTTTGTAAATTTACATTTTCATGAATAAATTTTGCCTGACACGAAGCATACCCTTAATGAATTTAAATAGTATCCTTACATTGTTGTTTCTTAAGCTTAACACAATTACTGAAATAATCATGCCTATTCATTAGTATTTTCCTCAGAAATAAGATCTGATCTCATTTTATAGATAAGAAAATTATGGCTCAGAGTAACTTGCCCCAGAGGAAAAAAGCCTTTGATAGCCAAGTTAAAATTAGAACTTAGAGCAGTGTAAAATGAGAGCAAGGTCCAGGACTTCTAGGTCCAACAACATTTAAAATGTGGTCCATGGATTACATACATCAGAATCATCCAATGTATCTATTAAAAATACA
This sequence comes from Propithecus coquereli, assembly GCF_000956105.1. NCBI lineage: Eukaryota > Metazoa > Chordata > Mammalia > Primates > Indriidae > Propithecus > Propithecus coquereli. Next base: position 3,904,477 of record NW_012155285.1, read on the forward strand.
AATTCCTCTACACAGGCCAGAATCTATGAAGGTGGAGCCAGAAATTCACTGACCTAGAAATGTTTGCATCTGGTTCACTAACTGAGTGGTTTCCAAACACTGACTTGAGAACCTTCACTATAAGGATCTTCTGGGGAGACATGGTTAAAAGATTCCTGACCTACTGAATCAACTGAATCAGAATCTTTGGAGAGTCTCCCAAGTGACTCCCAAGTTATAAGGATATAAGAAACATTTTCAGTATGCAGAATAAAAGATTTGATAATCATTAGAAAGTTTTCTGATATGCATTCAGATTTTAGAGTCACAATGCTATTTTGCAAGTTAAAATTTCTCTTTTCCCAAACCTAAATAATATTTCTTACTTCTCTGACCAAACTTATATGATCAACACTGAAAAAGGATTAAAGAAAACAGTTCACAAACGCACAAACACAATAGCTTAACACATTAACTGCCATGTGAGTTGTATTTAACTCACGCTAGTTTTGAGCCCAGGGCCTCATGAAGCACATGTAACTCACATGTCTCTTCACCTTGGGAGCCATGTGAATTATTTTTCAAGTTGCATATAACTCATGCACAGAAAAAACAAAAAAATAACAAATTTTTCATTAAATTAGAAAGGATCATATTGTGTTTTTGAAGTTTTTATTCTATTTTTGTAATAAAACACTGTGGTCCCAAGGAAAAAAATTTTTTTCTCGTGTGGCAGTCAACATGTTAAAGGACAGAGCTGTTATTTACGGAGATGGTAAAGATGAAAACCACCATGCGGTAGATATGGACAGACCAAAGTTAGGAGGCTTCTGTAGTGGTCTAACAGAAGGGGATGCATAATACTTGGACAAAGGAGTACCTCCAGGGATGGAGAGAAGTGTATGAATTTGAGATATATCTGAAAGATAGAACTGACTAGACTTGGTGACTGATTGGATATAAGGAGCGAGTTAAAGGAAAGAGTCAAAAATCATGCCTAGGTTTCTGGCTTGTACAACTGAAAGGAAAGTGATGTATTTTGAGATTACGAATAATGGATAAAGAAGTGGTTTGATAGAGGAGTTTGGTTTGGACACATTCAAAGTGATATGCTTGAGATAAACAAATGAAGAATCTGAGTAAATAGCTAGAACTTAGAAGAGAAATCCGGGCTGCAATAGATTTTGAAACAACAAATTGAGAAACTACAATCAGAAAGATTTCCTGAAGATCAAAATATCCACCACTATGATGCAGTAGGCTTAGATGGACTGAAACAGCAAAACAGAAAACAGATTTAATTCCTTAGATATTTCAGTGATATGTTTCTAGAACCCTTGAAAATGCCATTTGTCAATTTCTTGGAATCATATAATTGGTCTTAGAAAGGATTCTTTCATTGATTACTTCATCCATCAAACGTTTATTTACTACATAGGAAGGACTGGGAAAATAAAAGATGAATAACACATAGTCCTTGCCTTCAAAGGGCTCATAATCTAGTGGGAGATATAGACACATAGTAGTAGGCAATGAAATGAGATACAAGCAATAGTAGCAATAAACACAAGGGACTACAGAAACACATAAAAGGGCATCTAACACAACAGGGCATGGAGATAGTGATTGTGAGGTGCAGGAAAAGTGCATTGGTGAAGAAGACACTTCAGCTGAGTATTTAAAGATCTACTAAGAAAACTACATAGAAGAAGAAAGAGGACAGAAAGTACAAAGTGAAGAACAGTGTGGTATGTGTGGGCAGTGGAACCTTTCCGCTCATGACTTTCTGCTTTGCACTTTGGAACAGAATCAATGAATTGCTCAGTTCCCTGAAGGCACAGGCCAGATTTTGTAAACATTCTATGTCATGTTCCAAAATTTTCACTTTATTCCGTGTGTGATGAGAAGCTAGTGGAGGGCTTTAAGGACACCAATAACATGTTCAGATCTGTGTTTCAGATAAATAATTCTGGATACAGGGTACACGTTTGAGGATGTAGGAGGAAACCAGTTAGATGGCTGTAGCAGTGGTGTAGATGAGAGGTTTTGGTGGTGGGTATTGTAGAAATAGTCATTTTAAGGATACTAAGGTAGTAGGTATTGAAGCGGGGAAAATGTTTAAGAAGTATTTAGAAGACAGAAGAAATTGGTAAGTGAATATGGAAAGTGAGGAGTAGGTATGAGTTAAGGGAACATTCAGGATGGTGCTAGGCTGTACAAGATGGATTATTTAAGAATAAGAGTAAGGGTATAATGACTATCAGATAGTTACACATATCAGTTTTAAATTTAAAGGCAGGTCTGGACTGCAGAGGAGACCTGAGAAATTGTCTGGCCTTGTCTCCTTATTGCCACAATTTGCCTGTTCTATGAAATCCTTTTCATACATAAAAGTAGAATAAAGTGAAAATGCTCTAAAGAAAATATTCAATTATAATATTAAAACATCTACGCAGCCTTTCACCAATATACATTATTAAAAATAATAAAATAAAAATTTTCATTTCCCTGACATAAGTGCTTATAATTATAATTATTAAGGCAATTACGACTTCTCAGAATTCAATAAAGTTTCCATTACCTCCCATATTCACCAGTGCTGCTCTTTGTATATTGGGCACCCAGCCAGCCCAAAGCCCACGTATTCCTCCTTCAGCTAAGATTTTTGCAAATGCATGATGCACGCCACGAAATCTAAGGAAAATAACAATAAAACGTGAAAACTCTATGTATTCCTGTGTACAGAATGAAATTAATTGGATAAATGTCACCTATAGCTGTTATAATTTGGAGTAAAATAACATCTTATTTATCCAGAATTATTAGAAATTATAGCAATCCATGTAAGTCTAATTTCCAGATAAATTTAATAATCTTTTAGAAAAAGAGGCAACATTTGATTTAAACATTTTTAATGAAAATTTATATAAATTATCATCCTATTCTTCTCAGATTATTAAACAGATTAAAATATCTTTCTTGATATTTTATATCATCAATGCCCATATTAATTATAGGAGCAAACAGTAGTCTGATAGCTCAAAGGAATTACCCTTAGAGTTATCAGACTTCTGGATTAATTCTACTGGTGATACTGGGGACCTGCAAATTTTTTAATTTTACCAAATAACATTATAAAACCACTGACTCTCACATATCATAAATGAAATGATATTTTTAGACTAAATAGTACAAAGGACAATCTTATGAGTTCTTAAAATTAAACAATTTAAGCTTTATGAAAATTTACCTCACTATCCTTATTTCGCTCATTTTTCTGTAGACAGATGAGGAATAGTCCTAAAGCATGTACTTACTATTGAAACTTCTAGCATAAAAGAAACGTCTGTATATAGTCAGAAAAACTTGGACTCAAATGCTACCTTTACCACTTACTAGCTATGCGGCTTTTACTCAGGCATTACGTTCTCCAAATCTCACCAGAAAGATAATATCACAAATTGCACATGCATAATTGCTGTTATGCTACATGGGAAGTTATAATCACGAATGATGATCATTGCAGCTAAAATTTATTGAGCACTTATTAAGTACCAAGCATTTCATATACATAAGATGCTATCTATCTATCTATTTATTTATTTATTTATAGAGTCTCACTCTGTTGCCCAGGCTAGAGTGCCACGGCCTCAGCCTAGCTGACAGCAACCTCAAACTCCTGGGCTCAAGCAATCCTTCTGCTTCAGCCTCCCGAGTAGCTGGGAATAAGATGCATTTTAATCCTGAAAACTCTATGAGGTATCTATAATATTATTTTCCCAGTTCATATTTGAGGAAACTAAGACTTAGAATGTTTAAGGAATGTGACCAAGATTACAAAGCTAAAATATGGTAAAGGCTGGCTTTGAATTCCAGGGTGTCTCATCTCAAGGTTCATGTTCTTTACTACAACATTAAGTACAGTCAAACCAGAAATTTCCAACATTAGTAACAAAGAGAAGGAAAAAAAAAACACTGGGTGATCAGTTAAAAAGTCAGATATTTCTGGATCCCAATAACCAGTTTTCTCCTTCTGTCCAATCAAGGCATCATCACTTATCCCTGCTACTTACAGATGTTATAAGATGACAAAATGGGCCCTGGGATTCTGCAAACTACTTGGTTAAATCAAAGTGCTGTGTCTGTTCTCTCCCTTTTCTGAAGGCTGAAGGGGAGCCTGGGCTGCAGCAGCCCAACTTTTATTTTCCACTGAGTTAGCTAGAGGAGGAGGGGAGTGAAGAGCAGTGGTCAGTGGTGAACTCCCAAAGATGGCCCCAAACCCTTTGCCTCTGGCTCCCCTGCAAGCCTGTAGCATTCAGAGGAGTGTTCAGATCTCTTTGTAGCCAGCTCAAGTCATCCTGTACTTTCCCTCTTTCCTGGGAAGGATCTATCAATCTACAAGACTTTTCTGCTTGGAAATGGGCCAAGCGGTATTTCAGTAAATTGTTGAACATGAAGTCCTTTCAAGAAAGGCAAACTTCAATAATACAGACTAATGTAATAGGAGGATTTTATATCATGAAGGCATAATAAAAAAATCTCTCACACACTAGGGAAAAAGAAACCCTCAGGATTTGTAGACATGGGATTCAATAAGGAAGTGGGAAAAATATGCAAGGTTAACTTTGCTACTTTTCTTTTTTCCTGGAGAAAGGGAAAGAAAGCAAGGTTTTTGGAACCAATGAGCCAGGCCTGTTAACTGTCATGAAAGCCTTTTGAGAAAGCCTCTTTTAAACATGAAAACACAGAGACCAGAAACGTTAAGTGACTTCAACCACACCAAGCCACAAAAGCAAACCTGGGATTAACAACAGAGCAAATTTTAATGATCCAACTCTTTATATTAACCTACAGTAGGGGACAAGTCTAACTGCCTTGGCTGGGAACAGTAGCAAAGAACTATGTGCACATATAATTTGTCTGGTAGAAAACAAGTACACTTCATCATGTAAAGAAAAGATCCAGGCCGGGCGTGGTGGCTCAGGCCTGTAATCCTAGCACTCTGGGAGGCTGAGGCAGGAGGATCGTTTGAGCTCAGGAGTTCAAGATTGGCTTGAGCAAGAGTGAGAACCTGTCTCTACTAAAAATAGAAAGAAATTAGCTGGACGACTAAAAATATATAGAAAAAATTAGCCAGGCATGGTGGCTCATGCCTGTAGTCCCAGCTACTCGGGAGGCTGAGGCAGGAGGATTGCTTGAGTCCAGGAGTTTGAGGTTGCTGTGAGCTAAGCTGATGCCACGGCACTCTAGCCCAGGCAACAGAGTGAGACTCTGTGTCAAAAAAAAAAGGAAAAGATCCAGCTTAGTTCTCCTCCTAATGAATATAACTTTCAAGTTAAAAGCGTCAGAATTAATGTCTTCACTAAATATTATATGATAAATCTATTAGGTAAATGTTCAAAATATGATGGTGGGAAAGGGAAAAGGAAAGCTCAGTTAATTGGAGAACTTACCGCAGTGGTTTTCCTTCAAGTTTCCTTTTTCCTTCCATTTGCATCTGAACCTTCACTAGGTCAGTTGGGTTGGCTAAAAATTGGCCAATAACACCAGCCATCATCCCTCCAATGACTGATTTCCTAATTGTAAAAGAAAATGTTTTTTTAAAAAGTTGCCATTAATTTCATAAATTTTATAGTGAACCAATACTGAGCTGGTACAGGCCCTAGGTAAGACAGTGAAGAAAAGTATAGACTCAAATAAGTCACAGAGGAAAGTAGAGGTTTGGCTGTTTACTGATGGAAGGGTTAATGGACCACAAGGAGTTAAAATCTGGAGTTATGGGCCTTACATGGCCTGAATTTCAAAGGAAAGGGCAGTTGCTTCAAAAGATACAAACATATGAACTGACAATTTAACTGCAGTTTAATTTTGACCACAGGGGAATAAAAAACAGCATAGATGCAATCAGCCTAACAGACAAAGGCTGAGAAGTGAGATTTTAAAAACTACTACTTTAGTAGTCTTCCCAGAGAAGGGGGTTTGAAAATATTTCTCTTTTTGAAGAAATTCTTTCCATTCCTAGACTCATCCTTATGCCCTCTCAAAGCCAATGGTGAGAAAGACTAGGATTCAACATGCTTTGAATCCATCTTCTTCTCTCCATTCCTGTGGGCCTTGTCTCAGGAAGACCTCCAATCACCTTCAAACAGATTATTGTAATAGTCTCTTGGGGAAAAGAGGCATTTCCTTTCACTTCACTATAAAGTAATTTGAAGAGATACAAATGAGTATAAAGAAAAAAGGGTCCTTCTGACCCCTATGTCTAGAGCCCCTCTACTGAAGCAATGACAATTACTAGTTTCTTCTATGCCTTCCCAGAGGTAATAATAATGGATTCACTGAATGCTCATTATGTGTCAGGCACTGTTCTGAGTATTTTAAAAATAACATTTAATTCTCATATCAACCCTACGACATTAGTACCGTCATTCCCTCTTTACAGATGAGGAAACCAAGGCACAGAGCAGTTAAGTGACAGCCCAAATCACACAACTAGTGATTGTTACAGCCAAGATGTAAATCCAGATAATCTGAATGCAGAGCCCACAGTATTAGGCACTGAGTTATGATTGATAGTTTGTGCAACACAAGCGTATCTGTGTAAGTATTCCTTTCTAAATGCACAGATGTAGAATGTCAAGTTGTGCAGTGTTCTGTACTTTGTTTTCCTAACAGTATATCTTAAAGGTTACCCCTGTCAGATCATATAGAGCTATCTCATTCATTTTAATATTTTCATAGCATTTCATTTTATGGATATACCATAATTTATTCAACTAGCATAACTTTAAACTAAGAAATCTGAACATTTACATAACATGTGCTAGATCCTGCCAAATTGCCCTCTATAGAATTTGTATCAACTTGCACTTCCACCAACCTATGAGAATGCCTGTTACTCCACACAATGATAAGCAGAGTACATTATGAATTTTTTTCCTCTTTGAAAATCTCATAACCACTCTCTCCTGTGTGTTTTTTACAGGCTTCTAATTGTTTATTCATCTGTCTCTGTTTCTGTAAGTTGATGGCAGGACTATGTCTTTTGCATTACTATAACCTCAGTATTAAGTATAAAACTGGCACACCATAATCTAATCATCTGATGAATACTTAGTGACTGATTGAATGGTTCTGACTGGGTCAAAAAGACATCAAACCAACCCACCCTGAGAGTATATTTCATAGTGTAATATTTCCTTTGAACTCTTTACCTAGACTTTTCCCTTCTGGAGGAAATTCGAAAATGCAAGGACTATTAATATTCTATTCCATCATTACTTCTGGGAAAGCAATTAATATATCTTAGTACATTATAATTTTTCAAAAACAGGACCAAAAGATTTTGCCTGGAAGGTGAAATTCTATTTATTGCCCTTTTCTTATAGTTGTGATTTGGATTTTTTTTTTAACCCCAGAAAAGATATTAGGCATTTTTCTATGTTAGTCATATAAAATCTAGCTCATTCTTTCAGTAGCTGTGTTGTGCTTCCTTGTATAAATATAACTTACTCAACTACTTCCAAATTGATAGTTATTTATTTTTTTTTAGATTTGCTACTGTCAACACTGCTACAGTCAATATCTTTGTGTGTGTGTGTGTGTGTGTGCGTGTCTGCCTTTATGCACAGGTACAAGTATTTCTGAATGATTATAATCACAAAGAAGGAGCTGAGTCAAAGGATTATACCTTTAAAATTTTTAATAGGTAATTTATGCTACAAAAAGACTATAATATACTTTTCCACAAACAGTTTAAAGTCAGTTTTAATTAATTCCCCTGATTACTGGTGAGGTTGAACATTTTTACATGTTTAATGAACATTTATATTTCTTCTTTTGCAAATGGCCTATTGATATCCTTTCCTTATTTTTCATTGTGTTCTCCTTATTTTTTATTTATTTAAAGGAGTTCTATGTATATTATTTATAGTAATGTATTTTTTCTGTTTCTGTTACAAACATTATAAGTAATATGCACTTACATTCATCATCTCATCTAATCCCACAAAAATAAACAGCTGATGGTAGGTATTACCTCTACACAGAGAAAACTGAAGATAAAAAGGTAAAGCAGTTTTCCCAAGTTACACAGTAGTAGAACAAAAATTTGAGCACATCTCTGTATATGTACGTACGTACTCATATATCTGTATACAACGTGTGGTAAATTATCAATTATTTGGGCTTATATTGTAATTATTTATTATTTTAAGCCTGTAACTTAAGGCAATTTTGGTACAAATGTATAATTTTACATGAATCTAATGGATAAACATTAAAGCCTTTGGGGCAATAACATGTTATTTTCAAAATAAAACTTACCAAAGGGGATAATGCTTATCTTCACTTTTGCCAAACACAGCCTCTCGGAGATGTTCATAAGTGACCATTCGACCTCCAGAATACACTGGGTAAAAAAAAAAAAAAAATCATTAAAAAGGTAGACTGAGCTATATGTTTAATCAAATAAGAGAACATTCTGACCTGGCCTAGTCAATCTCGTGCTGTGGCTTTCTCTCACGAGCTCTGTAATCCCGACACATGGGCTTCTTGATGTTTCTCCAGGTGGGGCATGCTCTTTTAAGTCTCAGGCCTTTCGACACACTCTCTGATCTTTCTAGAATGGATTCTCCCTTCTCTGCTTTCCTACTTCCTCCCAGTCTTTCAAGATTCAACTCAAAGAATATGTTTTTCAAAAAGTGCTCTCTGGCATTTTCCTTATCATATTGATTAGAAATTAACTTGTTTTTCTTGCCCATCTTTCCATCAGACTGTGAGCTTCTCTAGGCAGGCTCTCTGTGTGTTTTGTTTTTGTTTTGTTTTTATTACTTCAAATGCCCTATTACATACCTTGGTGCACAGCAGACATTTTCATTGAATAAACATATAATTTTGTTGGAGAATTTATTATATTAACGTAATATTTTCCAGTCAAGTATCAAACATGAATCTTAACTGTAAAACAATATAAGGTGGTCAACAAAATACAAATGAAAAGAAGAAAAACTCAAAACAATAATGGGACGCAAAGGAGAAAATATTAAAAAAGAATGGATGACAAAATCATTAAAATCAGCATATAGTATTCATACAGAGACCTTTTCTTAATATTTCAAGATATTAGATGAACTATTTAAGATATTCAAAAAAATGGACAACATGCAAAAACAGTAACAGTCTCTGTGCACGATTCTGGATAGTTCTTGACAATACACTCTAATTTACTCATCTGAGGAACTTAATCTTTAAAAATATTAAGTCAGTATGTATTAGAACTAGGCATTTTTCTGATCAAGGGTCACTATATGTTTAAGGAAATATTATAAATATATTGGAGAAAATGTCACAGCTTTCCTACCTCCTTTTGAAGCGAAGTTTATGTTCTCCTCCACACAAACTAAAAACTCAATGACTCCTATTGTTGTGAGTGCCCCTTTGGAAACGGAGTAGAAAAGTCTTCTCACGGCATAGTTACTACTATCTTCCTTTAAGAGTGACTAAAGACCCACATAGCAAGTTAGGAAGGCTGGGGAACTGGGGCAAAAATCACCTATGTTGCCTTTCCTCTATTGCCAGAGTTGGATTAGGCAGTGATTCCTGCTCTCTTTCAGAGTAGTCTGGTCTCAGATGTTTGGGACACAGATTCACAAGATTGGGCGTTGTAGCAAATATATTTTAATTTTCAAAAAAACATGAGAAATTTAAATCCTGTGTATAAAGTTTTTGAAGTAGAGAAAAATATTATTCATTTTTTTCTTCTAAAACTTTTGTGAAACTTTTTATTAGGGAAAATTTCAAACATATTGAAAAGTAGAGAAAATAATATATAACTCCCTCTAATCTACCATTGAGACTTATCTATTGCTAAGATTTTTGCCATATTTGCTTCATTTTTTTTTTGCCTATTATTATTATTATTTTTATTTCAGGGTATTATGAGGGTACAAACGTTTTGGTTACATTTTATGTCTTTGCCTCACCCAAGCGAGGGTTAGAAGCATACTCTTTTCCTCTACCATGCTCACCGTGTCCTTTAGTTGTGAGTTTACCCCCCAAACCCCCTAATACCTGCAGAATATTGCTACCATCTGAGCACCATAGTGTTAATCAGTTAGTGCCAATTTGATGTGAGTACAAGTGGAGCCCATTCTTCTGATCTTGTGATACCTCACTTCGGATAATGGGCTCAAGCTCAATCCAGGAAAATATAAGAGGTGCTAGATTACTGTCGTTTCTTATAATTGAGTAATATTCCATTGTACACATATACCAAATTTTAATAATCCACTCATGAATTGACGGGCGCTTGGGTTGTTTCCACATCCTTGCAATAGTGAATTGTGCTGCCATAAACATTCAATTTTAACATACTTTACAGATATGACAGTTCATCCCTAAATACGTCAGTATGCATTTCTAAAAATTTAGGACAACTGGTAATCTTTCTCTTCTTCAGAGACTATAATGTTCATTTATCATATCAGTAGAGAAAAAAACTAGCTGCTTTTTGGACACAGTTAAACGGAAAAGCAGAGGAGACAAACACAGAACTCATAACAAACTTACCAGATAGAATCAAGATAAATACCTACGTGTCTGTAAATGGCGGGTGTCACTCCTTGCCAAAGCTTTAGAAAGCCTTCCTCTTGAATGATCCCTAGGGCTGTGCGCACCATGCCCCTATAGGGGGCAGATTCTCTTGCACTGTCTCCCAAACGAGCAAGAGCAGCTTCTCCTTGCATTTGGAGTCGAGTTTTTGTGAGATCGAGGGGAAAGGTTGCTAACACAAAAACAAACGAAGGGAAAAACCCACAACATTCAGAGAAACAAATAAAAATCCTAAAATCATAGGACCGATATTTTACGCAGATCGGTGGCTTTCAAATTTTAGAATTTATCAGAATCAGCTAGGGAGATTTTTTTTTTTTTAATTACAGATTTCCTAGCCTCATGCCTGTAGATTCTAATCCAATAGGTTGATAAGGGTTTAGAATTAGCTCATTCTCACTCATTCCCAAATTTAAGAATCATTGCACAAGAGCACCCCCGATCACCAGCAAAAAATTAAAAAGTGACAAGCCTTGGGTTCTTTTTATTCAGAAATTTCAGTTTAAAATCTACTTTAGTCCTTAATTTTCACTTTCCAATGGAAAATAATTTAAAGTATCCATATTCTCTGGCATCCCCTTGATTGTAGCCAGGATTGTTTAAGATCTAACTTTAGAATACCATATATTCTTATGTACCACAATAAATGCCAGATGAAGCTGGATTCCATAATTTCATGGGTAATGTTCCCATGCACATGAATTACTGACTTGATGTATGAGATACAGAAGATGTAATGGAGTTTACAATGTCATCTTTTATATACAAGGGTCACACATCAGTATTCTTTCAATTAAGGCATATATTGAATTGCTTTTCCACCTCTGATAAGTTATATCCATGGCCTACTCATGGCCTCCTTATAAGTACCAAATATATTTGTAAAAAAAAATGTTTTGTTTAAATTTTGAATTAGAGATAGACTTTTTATTTTAAAACAGTTAAGCTAATTGGCCCACATATGGAAGTTCAAGCTCATAAATTTATAATATAAAATGTCCCAAATAGGTGAAATAACAACATTCAGACAAGTTCATGAACATTAATGACATTACGTAAGACTTTTCTATGACCACCACCTGATATAAAACCCTAGTATGCCTTTTCTAAGAGAAAACAGAGTTAATGGCAGGAGGGAAGAGAATATTAAATCTTACCACTGATCTTTGGAAGAGTTAATATCTTGCTGATAGTTTCCCTAAAACAGAAGTAACTTGCATATAGAAATTTTAAGCAATGTTTTATTGATATATGAAATCTGAAAAGTCTTAAGAAATAGGAACCTCTATATTAGCACAGACTATGTTTCTCAAAGTAATTTTTGTTTTCTTACAGGTACTTAAATCATGTTTCAGGTTCCTAAATTGATTTGTACTCAAAACCATCCATATTGTGATTCCCCTGCCTCCCATCCCTATCCCCCACACAATTCTCTCCATGAATTTTTAACAGGAGGAATATTCCTGTAAAGAAGGCAATGAGTCACATCAATTAAAAAAAATGGAAATATATCTAATCATTCAGCAATCTGATTTTAGATTTTTTTTAAAAAGTAGATGAATTTTATCACAGTAAAAACAATAAAAATTCTCTATCAGCTTTGAAAGGAGAGAGAGAGAAAAATAGGGGGGCCAAACGGCAAAAATGGAAGAGTAGAAAACAACAGATCACGTGCTTGCCGTGCCAGAGATACAAAATAAACTCATCTAGAATAGGACCAACTAACATTTACAGATGTACATTTACAAATGTACATTTACAAATGATAAGGCATCAGAGCCGTTGCGTTTTTTTATTCTTTGTTTTAAACAGGCAAGAAAATGTAAGGGTAATCCTAAATGCACAGTTAAGGCTTCACAGGGAACACATAGGAACTCTACTCACAAAACTCTTGCAATAAACACCACTTGCTCATTCAAGGGCACCATGATTCCACTCTAGGTGACCTCTGAAAGTTTTCTCTGACTCGTTTAAGCGGATGTAACTGTTCCTCTTCTACACTCTATGACACCTAATAATATCTTCGTTATAATAAAGTATCCCATTGTAATTGTCTTTCTCTGAATATCTCCCCATCAGCCTGTAAGAAGGTCAGAACTGAGTCTTTTCAACTATGTATCCCCAGTCTCTACTATTGTGGTAATTATAATAATGTCTCAATTAATGGGTGTCCTGCCTTGAGTTTAGCACTTATATATTACTGACTTCTCAGAATTCTTCAAGGTAAACACAGTATAGACGAGTTAAGCTTAAAGAGGTCGAGCAACGGGCGGATGTTTGAATAGAATGCTCAGTAAGTGATAGGTCCTACAAGGTAGGTCCACAACTTAGACTCAAAAGACAACGACACACTGAGGTTGTGTAAGAATATAAATCACAGAGATGAATAAGGATGAAAAATGGATTGTGTTTTTAAAAAGGTCATTCTCACGAAAGGGAAAATGATACCTATATAGGAACGACAGCTCATGAAGCTTCTAAAAGTACACATTCAAGAACAATAGCACATCCCTGAGGGAGGTATCAGACGAAATTAGAAGGAAAACACCTTAGAGACCTCCAATCCCGTCTCCTCTCAAAACTGGCCTTCCCCAACCCTGCAGCATCCGCTAGGCAGGCGTGGAAGAAGAGGGCGCAACCTCTCGGGATGCGCACAGCCTGGAACCGAGCCGCCCGCGCGTCCCTCCCCCAGCGCAGCGCCACGGCAACTTGCCCGGGAGGCCCAGGCGTGGGCAGCCGGGTACCTAGCTCGGCCACGGTAGCCGCGCAGCCAGACAGTAGGAACTTGCTCGCTCGGGGCCATCTCTGGGCGAGCGGCAAAAGCCTCTCATCATCCTCCGGGACGGACATTCAGCAGCAGGACAGGACGACAACGCACCCCTCCTCGCCGGTACACCGCGCCGCAGCTGGCCGCCACCCTGCCAGGGCGGCCCCTGTTCAACCCGCAAGTGGCCGGGCGCGAAACATTTCCCCCGCTCGGCTCGGCCCGGGAAACCCACAGCCTTCCTAGTAGTCTCAGGCTGTAGTGGTCCAGCGGCCCCCTGAAACCCGCCCCAAGCAGGAAAACAAAGCAGAACCCACTAGGCTTCTGGGAAATGTAGTCCGCCGGGCTCAGCGACTTCTCTGATTGGCTGGCAGCTGGCCGCTCGCAGCGCCTCCGCCAGTCTCCATGGCAACAGCGCGTGTTCCCTCCCATCGACCCAGCGAGGCGCAGCCCTGTATTTTTTCCGCCGCGTCCAGGACTCTTGGAAGTGGAGGTGGGAGGGAGCAATGATGCAAAAATCACCAAAAAACTGGGGCGGGGAAAGGAAGCTACGGTTTGGAAGAAGAGCTAGTTGCACAAGTTGCAGCAGAAAGTTTGGGAGGCTGGGCGGGTTCCCTAGACCCAGGAAAGGAGCCAGTGCCAAGGCAGCAGCAGGACTTTTTAAAACTTCTCCGATTTGGGAAGGTGCTAGACAAAAATATGGAACTAATTTCCTCAACAGTGATTGCAATCCTAGGTTGCGTTTCTCTGTTCTTATTCCTTCGGTGGAAGAATTTTCGTAGACCTCCGTGCATCAAAGGCTGGATTCCTTGGGTTGGAGCTGGATTTGAGTTTGGAAAAGCCCCTCTAGAATTTATAGAGAAAGCAAGAATCAAGGTATGTGGCCGTGGCAGACGGGGTTTCCAAAGGAGATAATGTGTTTTTTTGTTTGTTTGTTTTCTTTCTTTAGATTTCAAGTGCATTGTTGGAATAGGGGGGACATGCCTGCTATCCGGACCTAAACGATCTAGTTATTTATTAACTCCTCTACTAACAATCAACAGCTATGACTTATGCGAAATTTTGCCGAAGATATGAAATATAACACAGCTTGCACCTGCCTTTTTGGAAGTGGAGACTAACTTTTAAGTGCTAGTTACTTCACCGAAGTTAAATTTTAAGTGTATACATATTAAGTAAATGCTTGCAGTAATTGGGAAAGACAGAAGTGTAATACAACTTAAATTTGTGAAAGTGAGTAATAAATTCGTATCCAAGTTGGAATTAACACCAGGATATTGTAAAAATTGCTTGCAAATTTGATCTTTATCAATTTAACAGGCACTGTATTTTCAGCTGGTTTTGTTATTTGATAATGATGAGCTCCATTTTTACTGCACTCCAAGAAGATTAGTAATCCTTGTAGTAGATGTTTTTGTTCTTAAAGTACCTTTCAAATGTCTGAGCACTTTAGGGAACAAACCTGTGTTAGCCTTTTAATTTTTATTCAATTTCCCACCACCAAGATTTTATGGTATTTGATTGTCTAATAAATTCATATGATATTAATCACCATTATATATTATATTAATAATACTTTCTGTGGTGACTCATTCTTCACATAGGTTCCTATCTAGTTAGCCCCATTTGTAGAATAATTTTGTACAAAGTAGCATTATATATACCACTGATCATTTACCTTCAGAATCACTGAGATTCCAATTTAGTAAAAAACTTAAGAGAATATTGAAGAGAATGAAGATGAATATAAAAATAACCTAGAATATCGCACCAGAAATAAATACTGTAAAGATTTAGTGTATTTATATTATTTTGGCCTTTTTTCTGTACATTTACATACTATTCAATAAACAACAAGCTAATATTGTAATGATATTTTATGTGCTTTTGAATTTAACATGTGAATAATTTTCCCATGTTCTTAAATATATTTCTGAATCTTCTTTTTAATGACTACATATTATCATATGAGGATATAATAGTTTACTTAAATCTCATGAATTGTGTATATAGGTGGCTGCCAACTTTTTTTCTTTATTTCAACCAATGCTTTAATGAGCATTCCTGCATGGGTGTGCGCACGCATGCATGTATGTATTGTGCGGTTGTATATTTTGCAATTATCTGATTGTTTCCTCAGGATAAATTACTAGAGTAGAATTGCCAAGTTAAAGGACTTGAACACTTAAATTGTTTATATTAATGTGTTACCCTTGGAAAGGGATGTAACAATATACACTTTTTATTTTACTTCAAGTGCATGGAATTGCCTAGCTTTTCATATCCTGGGCCACACTGGATGTCATAATTCTTTATAACTTTTGCTAGTCTGATAGATGAAAAATTATATTTCCTAAAGAAATAATCCTTTGTCTCCCACAACCTTCTGGAGACATGTGAAGGGTCATTGTGGTGATGGAAATATTCTGCATCTTAACTGTATCGATCTCAATAGTCTGTTTGTGATATTGTACTATGGTTCTGCAGGATGTTAATACTGGGGAAAACAGTAATGGGTACATAGGATGTCTCCGTAATATTTCTTATGATTGCATGCTAATCTACAATTATCTCAAAATAAAAAACTTCATTGAAAAATACACAAGCATCACTTCTACAACATACTGTATGTGCTTGCCTTCATGACACTGTGGCTGCTGACATTGCACAAAAAGAAAGAACAAAAGGAAAGTAAATAAACAAAAAAAACCCCACTGTTAGCAGAATTTATAACACTATGCATGACCATTTTTCACTGTCCAGTTGTATTGCCACATGTCAGCAGTTATCTCGACTATTCAATATGCTTGAACTTGTTGGTGTATACTTGTGGCCAGGGTGCATATAGATATTGCAAAAGGCCATCTTCCTAATGGAAAATTAAGAATTTTCATTTGAACAAAACTTTAAAAAACAATAAAAATGATTCATCTTCTAAGTGTTGATAACAATTGTAGAAAGGGAGTATTGGGAAGCAGTGTAAGTGTCTGGATCACTACTATGAGAAAATGGGACTTTACTTTTGAGCATTCCATGACTCTTGGGCCTATAGTTACCTGGTAGTAGTCAACAGTGTGTGCCCTCTTCTGGGGAGAATAGAGATGACTGATAGATACTGAAGTAGTGATGAGTCTAAATGATGTTTTGAGATATTTATAATAACTGTAATGAGATATGAAACTCTGTTAGTTTGTTTTGATGATAGACTCATGGGTAAGATTGTGGTTTGTTGCCTATGTTCCCAATTGAAGAAAATGCTAAATTATAGTTAAAGGTCAATGAAAATGATGACACATTTTCCCCCAACAAGGTCATGGACCCCCTGCAATCAAACCTTGTGCTAAACTATGTTTGTAGGCTGCTAAGAGTGATCTGATAGAGAGGGGAAATTAATGATGTAAGAGAGAGAAAGCACAAGTGTAGAACAACGAGAAGGCAAGAGAGCATAGGATCTATTAATATGACACAAGGGAAGGGGTGTGGGCATTTCACAGGGGCAGGAACTTCCATCCGTGTTAACAGGAGGGAAGGACGGAGAAGGGTTCACATGCGTACCTTGCAAGATTTGGTGGTGAGATGAGGCTGCTCTTACTTGATTGCCTCCATTTTTCCAGTGAGTTGCAAGGCAGGGACACTATTTCAGAGAGGAAAGGGGTGGGCAAGGTGTTCAGGTGAAATAGTCATTTTGGAAAGAAAGTGACTGTATTAGAAAAGTATATAGGATTGCAAGACATTTTTGAGTGACTATGAATTTCCTATAAAGCCAGCTGGCAACTTTGTATCTTTTTCTTGAGCAATATTGAGCTATAGGTTGCTTATAAGCCTACTGGTATCTTAAAAACAATATTCAAATATCACAATGTTGATGTACTTTCTGATTGTTTTTTATAATTATTATTTTCTAATTATTTCATACTGTAAGAAAGTAAGGTACAAATAAATAACATGATCAAAAAGAACATTATATATTAGGACAGAACAAATTAAGATTTATGTAATTTAGATTTGAGTGAAACAGTCAAAATTAATAATGAATTACCAAATATAATCATTTTTCTCTTGACTATAACTTCAGCGTTGGGGTTCTTGAGGAAAACTGTCTTAATATTACCCATGGCTTAGAAATGCTTACTAACATGATCTGTGTTTATGTGTTTTATTTTAGTATGGACCAATATTTACAGTCTTTGCTATGGGAAACAGAATGACCTTTGTTACTGAAGAAGAGGGAATTAATGTATTTCTAAAATCCAAAAGTGTAAATTTCGAACTAGCAGTGGAAAATACTGTCTATCGTACAGGTAAAGGATATTTTAAGATAGCTCATTTGAAATACAACATTGGAATCCAAGGGTAGTTTTACGTAAAAATTATATACTCTCTCCTCTATCCAGAAGGATGGGGGTCCATTGTTTTATTCTTGAGGGAAGGCTAGAAGGGAAAAAGAATATATGATGAGTTTGGTCATTGGAAAGCAAATTATTGGCAGCCTAATACATTTAGATTTTTATTACACGTAGGAAAGAGATAAGGTTACCTCACTGATGTTTTCTTTAGAAAGTGTGGAATCTGTATCATGCTGTAGCTCCCAAGATATGGCTAACTCTGTTTAGCTGGTGTGTATACAGTGTTCCACAGGCTACAGCTCTTGGCCTGATTACATGTTGTTACTCTGCTCCCTGAAAGTAAAATTCCACTGCTTAGTAAGCCCTTTACTATGGCATTTCCTGACATATCCCACAGGGCTGTTAAGGTAAGCAGGGGGCTTGGTTTGCCCTTGCACAAATTCTCCATCCTCAAAGACTGCAAGATTGTACTGGTTAGCATGTTCCCTGTGTGGTTGTCTGTCTTCATTTCTTCCTGGGATGCAAATGTGTGTGCTGGTGCCATTTGTCCTTGTGAGAATGCAGAACTGGTTCATTTTGTGCTTGGTTCTTTTCTCTGCTTCCATAATATTTGCACTTGCTTCTATTCCCTATAGCTTCTTTTCTCTGCTTTCTTTCTTTCTTCTTTGGTTCCTTTCATGTAACCTCTTGTGCATTTCTTGCTATTAAGACAAAAAAGTTTGTTTTAAAAGCTAGCGGTGATCAATAGCATGATTTTTTTTCTTCTGAGAAAATCACATGTTGGTTAAATTCTTTGACTATTTAGTGCTTCTTTATATTTGGACTATGGTTCCAAATCAAATAATACAAATATTTTGAATGCTTTTGATCTGTATAGTCACATATCCCTTCAGAAAAAAATACACCAACCTACCTATCAGAAGTATATGGAAATAAGTTATTTCACCTCTACCTCCCCTGGGGACTTTTGTGTGTAAATATTTCTATTTAACAGATGAAATATGTTAACATTTACTATTGAACCACTTCCCAATTCTTCCCATCTATTCCCCCATCATAGAGAAGATGTATGCTCAGGAAATGTAAAAATTACTTTTAATTAACTTAAAATGTAACTTACACGTAATAGGATGATGAAATACAAACTACAAAAATTATTTTTTGAAAAAGTTACTTGAAAGATAATAAAGATAAAAGAAAAATTAAAGAAATAAGCTAAAAAAAGAAACAACCAAAAATACCTCACTCATAATCTCGCCACCACAGCCTAACCAGGAGTCTATATCATGGAAGGAGCATGAATACTAGTATAAAGGAAATGGGGGGGTCAAAACTGTTCCTGGGGTTAGGAAAGGCCTCCTGGGAGAAGTAATATGCAAGAAGACACTTAACGGTAAATAGAAATTAGTAGCTTATAGGTGTGGGGGTGTGGGAGTGGGGGTGGGGGTAGAGATGGGGTGATAAAGTAGAGAATGTTCTGAGCAGACAGAACAGCTTCTGAAAATGCAGGGATATGTAAAATACAATATGTTTTCAATATACCTGGATTTAGAAGGGGAAGGGCTGGAAACACTAGCCCTCTTAATCAACCGTTATAGATCATCCCTTAAAGTGAATTACCCCTTAGACTTTTACTATCTCATGGTAGACTTTGAATCTTTATCTACTTTTATTCACAGGAGGTGATTTTATGTGCTTGGAAGACTTTGGCTCTAGTCCTTAGTGACCAAATAGTAGTAGAGGTATATTGACTGTATGCTTCAAGGAGTTGTTGCTTATTTTGAAAATAATTTTCTTTGTTTATAGCATCAATTCCAAAGAATACCTTTTTAACACTGCATGAAAAACTCAATGTTATAGTGAAAGGGAAAATGGGGACTGTCAATCTCTATCAATTCCCTGGGCAAGTGACGGAAGAATTACATGAACAACTGGAGAATTTAGGCACTCATGGGACGATGGACCTGAACAACTTAGTAAGGTAAATAGATAAATAGTTGCATAGTATGATTTAATCTTGCCCTTTTGGAATAAAGAGATTTTAAACCTTTATATTAGACTTTAGAAATTATCTGGTGGAGTAACGAAATCTGCCTAACTAGGCTTTAAAGAGATTATTTTAATCTTTCAAATTCTAATTAATGGGCAATTTTCAGTTTAGCATTTCTATTTTATGATTAGCAAATAAGCCAGTTCAATCATTATAATACATTTACAGTAATTTCTCTTTAGTAATTCCATACAATTGTGCATACTCTACATGGATTTACCTCTTATAATTGTCATGCATCCATCAGAATTTTGATAAAACATTCAATGCAATTGGTGATTATTAGAACAAGAGGACATTGACAGGATAGGGGAGAGAATGGAATCCTAAAGTGGATGACAAGGGTCCAGGAGGTAATTGTGAAATTTAAAAAGGGGCAAAGGCAATTTCAATATGGGCCTCAGAACTGAGCCCCAGGATCCTCCAAAGAGACAGGGAAGACGGGAAAGAGCAGAGAGAGTCAGCCACGTTGTGAAACTTTCTGGAAAAGTTAAGGGCTGGGCAAAGGAGCCATGAGAAAAAATTTCCACATGTGTAAGGAAATTTGGTAAATTAAAGTTACCCCAGGCATTCTTCCATCTCAGTGGAATCCTGTTCAATAGTTCTGACTTAGAAAACAGAATAATAACATTTAACATTTTATTAAAGGTCCAGAAACTGGAGGAGGTGCAGGGTGGGGAGAAGAAACAACCAAATTTAAAAATTTGCTAAAGCATGCCCAATCTCCACAACAAACAAAGCAAATTCTTAGATATTTTTGAAACTTGGGGGAAGGAGATTCTGAAGGGATGGTAAATAAAAATTAAATAAACAATATTTAGTGTTGCTAACTGAGGGCGTGTTGATAATCTTTGATATTCTTTTTCTTATAGATACCACAGTAATCATTTTATTCACTTACAGTAAAACTTATTGGTGATAAACGCTATATTTCCATATGCAATAGCTTGAATTTATGGAATCCTGTGAGAAATTAGGAAACTTGGTGACTAATATTGCCCTTGATTCTTTGGTTACTTTTTGTGCTGCTGTCTAAAGGCATGGACTATATCTTAGCTATTGTTATTATTTGCTAAGTAAATTCTTGTTGAATTATATTGATTCAATTTATTTCTGTTTATCATATTTGTCAGGGTCTAATATGCTTGCTTAGAAAGCATTTAAAAATCTTCAGATAAATAAGACCATAATTTCAGTTTTCCTTGAATTATCTAGACCACAGTAAGCAAATATTAAAACTTAACAGTGACTTTTTCCCAAGAGAATCTGTCACATATTATCTACCCCTAATATCTTAATAGCACTATTAAATAATGCCCTCTTTTGTATCCTGTGCCTTTCTTCTTTGGTCTTTGGGTCTGACTTTCCATGTGTTTCTGTTTTTGTAGGCATCTCCTTTATCCAGTAACAGTGAATGTGCTTTTTAATAAAGGTTTGTTTCCTACAAACGAGAGGAAAATCCAAGAGTTCCATCAGCATTTTCAAGCTTTTGATGAAGGTTTTGAGTATGGGTCCCAGATGCCAGAATATCTCCTAAGGTAGAGAGTTGTATAATTAATTCGTTGACTAAGTTCCTCTTAGAAATTCATACATTCTGTGATTTCTCTGCTCTAAGTATGTATGATAACAGCAATTTAAGTAGGTGAGAAGTTGTTCTTATGATCTATTTTTTTTCCTTTGGGTGTCTGTGTGTGAATTGAGGGTAGAACTAAAGAAGAGAGATACACTTCTTCCTTTTTCTTATTTTGATGAGCAAAAATAGAGAGAGAGATGGGATTAAGAATTTATTTTGTGGCCTTTTATTCCATTTACAGCTTATTATTATCACATTCATTACTACAGTGCTACAGTTTGGATCCATGCTAAATCATCCAGTGTGAGCAGTCTGAGAGTCAGACATTATTATCCTCATTCTCTCTGAGGCAGAAGTGGGTGTGATCAGATGTATTTCTCACAGTTGGCTGAGACAAATGTTTGCAAAGTGGTTCACATGCAATACAACTGCATGATTTTTAAATTTCTTGGCAGTTGCTCTATGTCTTACTCCATTTGGGCTGCTATAATGAAGTATCGTAGACTGCATGGCTTATAAACAACAGAAAATTATTCCTCACAGTTCTGGAGGCTGGGAGGTCTGAGATCAGGGGGCCACCATAGTTGGGTTCTGGTGAGGGTCACTTTCAAGGTTGCAGACTCCCAACTTAGCACTGTGTTCTCACATGGGGGAAGGGACAAACAAGCTTCCTTGGCCCCTTTTATAAGACACTAATGCTATTCATGATGGCTCCACCCTCTTGACCTAATGACCTCCCAAAGGCCCCACTTCCTTATACCATCACATTGGGGGTTAGGATTTTAACATATGGATTTGGGTGGGCGGGGGACACAAATATTCAGATCATGGCAGTCTACAATGGAAACTGGTAAGAAAAGATTAAAAAGATTATAGCCAGTTTGGTTTACCTGGTTTAAACTCAGCAGTTGGTCGCCATACTGGGTTTTCATCCTCGCACAATTTCCAACAGCCACAGTAAAAGCAGACCAAGCAAGTCGTGGGCCTGTTCTTTTATTCATTGTCAATCCAATAGGAATCCAAACATTTATTTACAAAAGACACTAAAAAGTGTTTACTTCATCCCCTCGATTGTCCTTGTGTAGTAATGATTCTGATGGTAGACCATTCATGACATTCTACCTGAAAATGAAGAAGAAATTTGGATATGTAATTCTAATTCCACAGACATTTCCTGCTTTTATGCTGTGACCTATTATTCCTAAAGTGCTTTCAAATCAATTTTTATATATTTTTTTCTCATGTAGAAACTGGTCAAAATCTAAAAAATGGTTCCTAGCACTGTTTGAAAAAAACATTCCAGATATAAAAACATACAAATCTGCAAAAGGTAATTCCCTGGTAAGTACTTTTTCCCTTTTGTTGCTAAAATATATCGGAAGAAGATAGTAATAAACTGATTGTTAAAACATATTTTTGCTAAAAACCATTAAGATTGATTAGATCCCATTTTTATGCCAAGCACCGTACCAGACATGTTTAGATATATTATTTTATTATTACATCCTCACAACACTGAGGTAAGTATTAATCCTATTCTACATAAGGAAAAAACTGAGACGAAATAAACACCAAAAATAAAACACAATTCTGATATTCTTTACTGATTTATATATTATCATCAATAATGTTAATAGTGACAAATGGGAG
This sequence comes from Propithecus coquereli, assembly GCF_000956105.1. NCBI lineage: Eukaryota > Metazoa > Chordata > Mammalia > Primates > Indriidae > Propithecus > Propithecus coquereli. Next base: position 3,927,450 of record NW_012155285.1, read on the forward strand.
TAATGGAAAATTAGGGATGGAAAATAAAGCTCTACAAAGTAGACTTTATTCTTGATGCCACTCCCACTATTGTTGGTCTCTTCAAATGCAAGGAGGTAGAATTGTATAATTTTAAAAGCAAGGCACTAGGAGTCAGTGCCCTGCATGTTATTCTAGATCTATGGTGGTTCAAATGTGATCCATAGACCGACAACACCAGCTTCACCTGGGAGCTACTCAATTGGAGACTCTGGGCAAGAGCCCGGCAATCTGTGGTCCAACCAGCCTTCCAGGTGGTTCTGATGCTGGCTTCATGAATGGGTCTCAGACCTGGCTGCCCATTAGAATCGTCACTAGGAGCTTTGAAAACTATCTGATGCCTGAGACCACCCTCAGAGACTGGGTTTCATGTGGTCTGGACTGCCTTGGCTCAAAGCCAATCACCAGTTGTGTGACCTTGGGCACAGTACCTACCTACCTCTTGGCCTCAGTTTCCTCACCTGTCTCATAAAGTTGTGGGATTAAATGATGTAAGTTTTATGAAGTATTTAGAACATAGTAAGGACTAGATAAGAGTTTATCATTGTTACCATTTTTACTCTTTCAGTATTTAAAGATGACATCAAAAGTTTTCATTTGTTTTTAGTTGGACAGCGAGTGTCATAAACAACTCTGCTTGAAACTAGAAAAAAAGATGGCCTTAGAACAAAGGAATATGTGAATGTTTAGGTATCTCTCTCCTGAATAAAGAGAACAGAAAGCTACCCTGGAATGCCCTTCATTGACAAACTATGTTTCATCTAACATTTCTGTTTTAAAAACAACCCAGACAAACACACCTTTTTCTTTGCATTATTTTCCAGAATTTAGGGGCATGAGCATATGTGTATAAAATGTATACCCAGACAGATATGTAATCTATGAGCCTAGTAAACAGGGTTTTTAAATCCCCGACTAAAATTCCCTACTGATAATAGCTCTAGAATAATATTTATTTTTCTTACTTTGAAGAAATGAGGAATTTTAAATAATAGGTACTCTAACTCCTTATTTGAGTAAAGACAGAGTTTGAACTTTGCTGAGGCCAATGCAATGTTTAAGACTTTGAGAGAGAATTCAGCCTGAACATTCATGAGCAGTTTAATTTCAGTTTTTAGGGTATCGCTTCTCTGTTTTCTTGTAGCAATGTTTACACTGAGCTTATGTTTTCACACCCCATTTTTTCAAAACATGTGGGTTAAAAGAAATTAAAAAGATTTTGTTGTCTTCTGCCTAAGTAGATTTCAATGGCCTAATGAAGCATAAGACTGAGTAAAAGTTGTCTCGTTTTTTAAAAATATATACACATTTTATCACATCATAAATGTAAAATGTGGTGATTTCTTCCATGTTATTATAGATATATATTAAACTAATATTTTCATTTAAAATTATGACTGCACGACAACACAGCATATCAAAATAATGAAATACATCTGTAGGATTTTCATGACGTGTAAACTTTGTCCTATAACCACATGCATTGTAAGTATGATAGAGACCAGCGGTAAATGAAATTCATATCTAAAGTATTTTCAATTCTGCTGATTTCTTTTTACAAAAACAATAACAATGAGACATCAGGTAACATTTATGAGGTGTTTACCCTGTGCCAGGCATAGTTTACACATTTCACAAAGTAATTTCTTAATTTCTTTTTCACAATAACATTAATACCAAAAAAACCTGGGGATTATTAAACCTAGAAAGCTGGGGATTATAGTAGTCAATCTCTCTTGAAAAATTACATGCCTTAGTAAGTAACAGCAACAGTCTCTATTTTATCATGTGTTTTCTATGCTAGTGTTTTAAAAGTTATTTTCTGAGTCAGAGGATCTGAAGCAAAAACTACTACGTTATGATACAATGCAGTTCTCTTAATTCCTAGTAGGTCAAAATTAAGGTTTGTGTCTCCAATGGGGCAGTATAACAGAGTGGATAAGAGTGTGGGCCCTGCAGCCAGGGCAAGGCTCATGGGATTGGACCCCAGCTCACCATCTTCAAGTTGTATGTTCCTGGCAAAATTCCCTAATTCTTTGTGCTTCCGTTTCCTCATATGTAGTGATGAAGGTAATAGTATCTGCTTCTTGGAGTTGTAGTGAGGATTGAAATGATTTAAATACTTGTCAAACACTTACCCTTAGCAAGCAGTGAATAGATATTGGCTCCCATTATTTTTATCACCTAGACCCAAGTTGTTTAAGATTAAAAGTACACCAGTAACTTAATGAAAATGCTATAGTGTCTGAATTTCTTCTCCATGATAGGGAGCGAACCATTGGCAAAGGCGAATCTAGGGAAACCTCCCCATGAAGAAAATGTCTTAATGGAATTTGTATGGTGACCTGGGAGTAATCATAGTAGGTGGCCCTGGATGGGCCCTCCGCTGAGCTGCCACATTAAAGTCAAATGTCGATACTCTGCATGGTTTTAGAGTATTGCAGTATTTATAATATACTGCAGTTCTCTCTCTCATGGTATATAGGCTGAGAATCTGCATGATGTGTGGGGGTAGGGTTTCTCCTGAATGTTCCAGAGATCTGTGTCTCTGTGTTGCTTGCATTTTCCTAAGAGCAGAGGTTTATTAAAAAGAGGATGGGAGTGGGAGGAGAAAGAAAGAAATGAAAACAATTTACCAATACACTTTGGCAAGGCAGAGATGCAAAGTGAATTCTGCCCTCTAAAAGGTTTTGTTTTAAGCACTTTATAGGTACTAACTAATTTACTTGTCACAGCAATTCTATGAGGTAGGCACCGTATTATGACCATGTTAAAGATGAGGAAACTGAGGCACAGACAGATTAAAGTAACTTGTTCAAGTTCATCCAGCTCTTAAATATCTGAGCCAGGATTTGAACCAAGGCAGTAAGGCAGTTGATCTCCAGAATCCGTACTCTTAATTACCGTGCTGCTTGTAAGTATGTGAATCCCTTAGCATGCCTCAACTGCAAAGCCCAGGAATGACAGGAATAATATATTTGTCTTAAAGGAAAATGCATGATCTTTTGTTTATTAACATTCATCTTTGTCACATAGTTACGGTTTGACAATATTTCTTTTGAACAGACATTATTTCAGGCCGTGATGGATATCGTAGAGAAGATAACAAATGAACAAAACTGTCCCAATTATGGGCTCTTAATGCTTTGGGCTTCTCTGTCTAATGCTGTTCCTGTAAGTATGTTGGTAAAATATGGCTTACATTGCTGTCTACTGTCCTTGATTTTTTTTTTCCCTTCATTTTTCTTTCTTTTTTTCTTTTTCTTTTTTTTGGTAGTCCTTTCACTTATTATGTGGAAGAAAAAAAACTATAGTGGATTCAGTTGTGAGATAAACATCAAAACTGAATACGTAATGAAATCTGGTTAGGTTATTATACAAAGGAGGCAAAGCAGAGATCCAGAGTGAATTCTGTGTAACAGCATGAAGGAAAAGCTTGCCTTCTGAAAGGAGCCAGTTGTGACAACAGCTTTTTATGGAGCAGTTTCCGTGTGTCAGGCAATGTGCTTAGTATTGGTGCTGAAAAAATGAAAAAGGGTTGGTCTCAACCTTTTATTTGAGAGAGAATAGGTAAGTGGGTAGTTCCAGGTAGAATTGGGCTTGAATCCAGACACACCCAGTCATAGCTATAGAATCTCGTGGCAGTAACTTAAAATCTCTCTGCCTCCATTTCCTTATTAGTAAAAAAGGGATAATGGACACAGAACTCCTAGGATGGTGCTAGGACTTGGGTGCTCGATAAACAGTAACTCTCATTTCTTCACAAAGTAAATGAGGTAAGACCAGCTGGTACCAATGAACGTTAGCTCTTTCTCTCCCTCGGACCTGTTCTTCTGTGCACCATTCCCATCTGCATTACTTGACTCTTTGGTCCTGTAAGCTTCCCCATGAATGGCGCTGGTGAAATTGGAACTCTTAATACTCCTAAAGAGAGCAGAGACTGTTTTTTGACTGTTTCTTTTTTTAAAAACTGTCATGAGCTAGATTAGAGCACTAAGATTTGTCTGCCACTTCATGTTCAATGCATACCAGTTTCTGGGTCAGGAGGCTCTCACATTAGCCTAAGCTGCTACTTATATTATCTGAAATTAAAGGGTAACGTTTTATATATGGATAGATTTGTTTTTTACTAAACAGGAGTGCTCAACCCATCTCTAATGACAAGTGTGGTCATTTTTCTTCCTCTGTCTTCTAACAAGTAGAAATAAAGAAGAAGTTTTAAGTATTATTTATTTATTCTTCCTCTCAGGCCTGGGTTGTTAAAGGCTTTGTAATTACTGATATTCTATTTTCCCTTAACTTGTTGTAAAACTTAGTGGGTAAAGAGCAGAAACAGAAATTCTCGCCTCTCTGCTCAAATGTATGTCAGCCAGTAGAATATATATTTCATCTGGCATGGTCAAGTAAAAATAGTCTAATCCTATTCCCTTCCTTATGTACCACTAATGTCATTATCTGACTTTTCTTTAAATAATTTTCTTGGAAACTGATTAAGCCATAGCAAAATTGAAAAGCAAACATCAAAACAACTCCCAAAGCAGCAACAAAACAACCACTCCTGTCAGAGGATTAATTTTCAAGATCCCATTAGAAACATCCCCCGGAAGAAAGCCACACAAAGCTCCATTGATCTGACACAGGGGAAGTCAGTTCTTTGGAATTTGTTCCTGGCACTGGTCTGAAAGGATTTAAATCATTCATTTCAGAAAGGAAGTGTCTGATGATTAGAGAAAGTTCCATCTTGCTGGCTTTTGTTGGCACCTCCAAGAGGCGGCCTGTTGTGCAGGCAGAGACCCTGGAACGGTCAGAGTAAGGTCCAAAGCCAATTCCCAGCACTAGGGGACAGTGGGTCAATTGTTTACCTCCCCAAGCCTCAGTGTCCTCATCTGTAAAATGGGATTAGTGCTTTCTACCTCAAAGGTTAGCTGTTTCAATTATTTTGGTAAGAAATGGAAAGTGGCTAACAGTACCTGGCTCAACAGAGGTATTCAATAAATGTTAGTTTTCTTCCCTTACAAAAATTGTCTGCCTAGTTTCAATCAATCATTACTTTCAATGACCCATTAATAATGAACGTAGACTATCGTGGCTTCCAAATGCTCAAATGCTTGACTGCTCAAAGGCTCCTGGATGAGAGTGTCCACTGCTGTCCTGGGTTTTGTGACCTCCATCACTGCTGAGAGAACTGCTGAAGCCCTGCAGGGGTGTAGGTGGCAGGGCCTGTCCTTTCTTGGAGCCCAGATCACATCCTTATCTCCTCTCTCCTAATTTTGTACTCTGCCTCAAGGCCTGTGAGACTCAGGCTCAGGCTTCAGATGGGCTTGGGACCAGGTCACTGCATGCTCCATTATGGTCTAGGTAAACTTTGGTAGACTGGCCAAAATATTAACCATAATTCATGAAGTTATTTCTAGGGGAAAACCATTTCTAAGTTCTAAGAAATTTCTGACTGCCAGATGAATTCTTTAGAACATTTCTCCAAACCCATCTCAAAACTGACATTTTGCCTTTTTTATCAGCTATTTCTCTGAAGTTCTTTCTAAATACTTTCAGTTGTGATCACCACCCCATCCAACTCTCAACTCTCACGGCATTTGTTGTCTGTAACACGTGTTGGTGCATTCATTTTCTTGTACATTTAGCTATTTTTTCTTCCAGTGTGTATTCATATCCCCAACTCAATGTGAAAGTTCTCTGGGCAGGAACTGTCATATACATATTTGTGTGGACCATGATTGGTGGAAGACTGTCTGGCATGTTATGGAGACTCCTTCACTATTTGTAAAATCTGTTTTGGAATGAATAAATTAATGATGTCGAAGAACATGCTCAATTCATCTTCTCTTTGACACAACAAACACAGAGCTTTCCTCCTTATCCCTTCTCATCTTTGTTTTTACCTCCCCAAACAATGGAAAGGCATTGTGGTAGCTGCTTCTGCAGTTCAATGAGCCAGATGGTTCTTCTTTATTGTGTCCGGCTATGACCATGGACTTGACCCCTTTGGCAAAATACTAATGGGTATTGCTGGGAGCAGTTTTTAACTCCTTTCCCAAATGTGGTTACACAAAGACCTCAGC
>NW_012155285.1:3935492-3938214 GCF_000956105.1 Propithecus coquereli
GAATTTAATTACTGTCAGGCATTTTAGAGATCATCTGGTACAACTCCCTTATTTTCCAAATGATGGACTAAGTGCTATAGAGATTGTGATTTGCGTAACTTTGGTACTTATATATATATGCATGTTTGTTCTTCTAATCTCTCGGGTCCTCACCTCAATTGAGCTACAAGTCCACAGTTTTGGAATTCAGGGTTTTCTAGATTTTATAAAAGTAATATAGTGTATGTTCCATATATTACATAACAGCCCTACCTAGTGGGAGTGTGGAGGTCAGGTCAGTTTTGCCACCAAAGGATTATTAAAAAACAAACAAACAAAAAATAAAACCCTTACAGTTGCTAGAGATTTGGGGGCTTAGGAACTGCAGATAGGGATTGTTGTCTTGAACTTTTTAGTTCAGTTGTGGGCTCTTCATTCATCATCTGTTTTTAAAAGCAGCAATAAGATCAAAAGGAGACGTCTCAACTACTTCTTTCTTAACCATAAATTGACCTGTTTGGGAAATAGATTTTTTACAAAACTTTAATGTGTCAAATTATATATTCTGATCTAAAAAATATGAGAAATGATTTAATTTTCTTGGAAGAAAACGGTATGATACTAGGGCAAAAGGTATGGTGCCAATTAACCATTGTCCTTCCGCTCCTCCGTGATTGCTGAAAATATTTTATTTGGAGTTTTTTCTTTATTTTGGTTTATTGCTTTTTGAGTTAAACCAAAAAGGAAACTAGCTTTACCAACATAAATATCTAAGCAATACTGTCTGAGCCTTGGGTGTGAATCAGCAGATGCTGGACCACAGAAATGGTGAGTGCTAGAATCACTGAGTGCCAACAATGCTAATGGATTAGATTCTGGAAATAACGCTGGTGCATGTTAAGAGAAGACCATTTGCCTTTATGGAGCTTGCATATGCAAGGAAAATGTAAACAGACGTGCCCACGTGTCTGTAAATGGGAAAAGAGAGTGCATCCTTGATTGCCACGTATTCTCCTTTACTGTTTCCTTACTAGAGTCTTTTCCTGTTTTAGGGTTCTCCAAATTCATGGTCATTAGGAAATAAAAGGGTGGAGATGGGGATGGTGGGGATAATGTGGGGAATCCTCTCTGACCAAAAGGGCACAACAGAAATGTAGCATTAATCTAAATTTCTACAATGCTTGAATCTGGAACTCTTGAACACAGTGCTGGTAGAGAAAGACAAAACCTTTTCTCTTTTTTCTATATTCTTGTTTATTTTCAGAACCCATTGTTCTCTTCTGACAGAAAAATCCTCCTTCAAATAGTAGTACCAGTGTAACAGCTATACTATATCGATGTTTTCAGCCAATAAGACACTATTGCAGAATTGAAAACCATTTATAAAACATCAGACATTTTTAACCAGGTTTATACAGAAGCTATTTAGATCAATGCATGCATAAGATGCAGTAGCAGCTTAGGAATTTAGATGTTGTGAGAGGAGACCACAGATCTCTGTAGATTGATATTGAGATATCCACGTGTTCATACAAAAGATCCTGTCAAGGAAAGTCCATTAAAGTACATCATATTAGTCAGGATTCTCCAGAGAAATAGAACCAGTCGGATGCAAATAAAGAGACAGAGAGAGACTAGAAAGAGACTAATTATGAGGAACTGGCTGGCATGATTATGGAGGCTGAGAAGTCCTGTGATCTGCTGTCTCTGCAGGCCCTGGATGGATTAGATGATGCCCTTACATTGGGGAAGGCAATCTACTTTACTGAGTCCACCAATTCAAATGCTGATCTCTTATTCACAAATACCCTTGCAGAGACACTCAGAATAACACTTAGTCTAGGTACCCTATAGCCAGTCAAGTTGACACAAAATGAACCATCACAGTAGGCATCATCCAATCCATTGAGTTTTATTTCTCTGAAGAACTGAGTAAACCGTTTCCATTCACATTGTGGAGGGCAGTAATGCTTTACTCTAGCTACTGATTCAAATGCTAATCTCAACTGGAAGTACTCTCACAGACATACCCAGAGATAATGTTTAGCCAAATATCTGGGTACCCCCTGATCCAGTCAAATTAAACATAAGATGAATCATCACATGCGTGGAACAATAATCTGACTCAATATCACAGTTTTCCATTCTGTGCTCTTGTCTATTGCAAGGTCACCATTTTCTTCTTGGGGTTGTCCTTTGGGAAAGTCCAATGCTGTATCTCTCTAGTCTCAACCCTCTCTCCTAGAGCTCATCTTGAACACTTTGCTCAGCTTTCTTATGTTAATAAAACAAGTCTCAGGGTAAAAACTACTATTGAATACTTGAGAAAGGAAAAGGTAAGACTCATGCCACTTTTCTGAAGGCAGTTAGTTCTTTAACTACTTTCATAGCTGCCCTTCAGCCTACTCTTGTCTGTTTGTTTACTTTGAAATTGGAACTTCTTTAGGGCTCCCTTGCAAAGATGCTTACTTGGCCCCCATTATTTTGGATGGTTGTTTTCACTGTTCTACTTCCTCTAACTGATCCTGTCCACCTTCTACCTTCTAATATTTCCTCAGTCTTTGTTATCTGCTTCTTCCCGTTCTTATTTTCTAGCACTACTATGTTTTTGTTCATTAAAATTGCCCTTTTTGTTTTAATGGGACGTTGAGACGGAAGGAAGGTAGAAGTTTGTTCTTAGCCTACTGTCTTGAACCATAAGTTTGCATGTATGTAACATGCATCCTTTTGTTTTTTTGCATTT
>NW_012155285.1:3940889-3942045 GCF_000956105.1 Propithecus coquereli
TTATTTATCCTCAGTTTCCCCCACCAGAACACAATCTCTCCAACAATAGGAATTATATCTGTCTTGGTCTTTGTAGACCAAGCTGTAGACCCAGCTGCCTAGAACCTAAAAATCACTCAACAAATATTTTCTGAGTGAGCTTAATGAACAAATATAAGAATATATGGAGAGTTTTAAGAGATGAGTATTTTGGGCCAGGCTTCATTTGTAACGCTATCACCCATCTCATTTCACAGTTTATGTGAAATGAGTGTTTTATGTAAAGAATTTTTTGACAGTTTTCTGCACTTAATTTTTGAGTTTAACAGAACCCTAGTGTTCTGTGTTCTTTTAGGTGATGGTCAGTCAGGTGGAGTGACAAAAGGACATAACAGGAGAGGCATAAGAAAACAAAGTTTATGATACTCATAGGTCCTAGAGAGGGGGTAACCACATGCTACTTAGGGTCACGGGGGACGTGCCAGGTTTTGGTCAAGTGGCAGAAGACAGTAGCAAGGGAAAAGTCAAAGTAGGAAAAGCAGAGCAGGGAAGACTTCAACAGTTTAGCATTGGCTAATTTGAGTAATTCCTGTGGGCTTTAAGCTGAGGGGGTCCCTAGTGCCCTGGTACCAGGCCCTGGGATGATTAAGGTAGAGGAATATTGCCTCCTGAGGAACTTGGGCCAGCTGGAGGAGGTATGGCCAGTATTGGTTAGTTTGCATATCAAAGGTAGACTCCAAGTTCTGTGCTAACTCAAGGAATTGACTAACCCCAAGAAGGGGAGGGGTAGTCTCTTCCAAGCTAGCAAGGTTCTTTTTTTTTAAGATATCATACATTTAAGAAATATTATTATCAAAAGAATTTACATACACACATATCATAATTTACAGAAAATTAAATATATGTATTTAATACACCTAGCCCCAGCCAATATCTGATCAGTGCTTTAAGACACTGAGTAGTCTCAAACCCTATAATCTGTATGAATGGTAACAAATGCTAATATTTTCCTAGAGTTTTGATCTCTGTAAAGCATTTTCTTGCCTATGATTTTTATTTTGTCCCTTGATCTTGGATGAAACATACATTATCAAATAGTTGATTATCTAATAAAGAATATTTTGCTTTGCTATAGAGTTTAGGGTACAATTCCTAGAAATTAGTCATTTTGTTTTAT
>NW_012155285.1:3953885-3955685 GCF_000956105.1 Propithecus coquereli
AGCTATTTTGAATTCTTTGTCTGAAAGGTCACCTATCTCCATCATTCTGGGATTGGTCACTGGTACCTTATTTAGTTCGTTTGTTGGGGTCATGTTTTCATGGATATTCTTCATGCTTGTGGATATTCATCAATGTCTGAGAATCAAAGAGTTAGGTATTTATTTTAATCTTCCCAATCTGGGCTTGTTTGTACCCATCCTTCTTGAGAAAGCTTTCCAGATTATTCAAAGGAATTTGAGTGTTGTGATATAAATCTTTGATCACTGCAGCTGTATCAGCACTGGGCATGTCCCAAGCCCGGTAATGCTGTGACTCTTACAGACTCCTGGTTGTACCACCTGGGTGAACTGGGGAAAAAAAAGGAAAAATCCCCGGAATAACCAACCCGGTCCCTCAATCCCCGGGCCGGGCCGCCGGAAATAAGGGAAGAAGGAAGGGGGCAACCCCCTGTGGCCCCCAGTGCCAGGTCACACCTGAAGCCAGCCTAGTTTCACCCAAAGCCCATGGTGACTGCTGCCTGACTACCTCTGATGTTCATTCAAAGCCCAAGGACTCTTTAGTCAGCAAGTCAGCAAGTCAGGACTGGGTCCTTCCCTTCATGGCAGCATATTTCCTTTTGGCCAGAAATGCCATCCAGGAACTAATACCTGGACTCGGGGGTTTCAGGAGTCTGCTTGGTACTTTATTTTACTGCAACTGGGCTGATACCTAAGTTGCAAAACAAAGTCCTCTGAACTTTTCCCTTTCTTTTCCCCAAATGGAAGAAGACACTCCCTTAGCCGCAGTGCCTGTAGTTGGGGGAGGGGTGACAGAGGCACCCCTTGGCCACTGCTGCTGGTGTCTCACTGGGTCACATGTACCCCAAGTCCACTGGCCCCGAGCCAGCATAGCTGCCGGAATTGCCCAAGGACTGCAGCCTTTGTGGCCCAACTGCCTTACGAATTTAGTTCAGGCTCCAGCAGTCAGTGGTGAGGCTAGCTGGAACTCAGGTTTCAGGGCAGAAGATTTCTCTCTGGCCTGGCTGGTCTAAATGTTCCCTCAGTGGGCACTGGCAGAATTCTGCCCTGTGCTGTGTTCACCTGTGCCAGGGTGGCCCCGAGTTTCAATGCACAGTCCCACAATCATACACTCTCCCACCCCCAGGCACACAGGGTCTCTGCACCGGGCGTGCTAGCACAGCACTGCCAGCGGATGAGGGAGGGGTGGTGTAGGCAACACAAGGTTGTCTTCTCTGCCCTCTTAAGTGCCCCTTTCCTTGACATAATGTTAAAACCAGGTAATATGATTGCTCACTTGATTTTTGGTTTTCTGAAGGTGCTTGCTAGCGTGGATAGTTGTTGAATTTGATGTTCATGTGGAGGGATGATGGCTGTAGGTTTCTGTTCAGCCATCTTGCTCCACCCCTCTCTCCCTTCTTCTCTTAAGGAACGGATGCCTAGTCCTTCCTAGTTTCCATCACCACAAGAACCTGCTAGATTCATGGCTTCCAGAGCCTCTAACACTTGACCTTCTGCCTCCTACAGATGTTTCTGGTGTAAAAAGTCCACTGCACATTGATCACAGCAGAAAATCTGGGTAGTTGTGTCTTCCCTTCTTCATCCTACCCCATCACACCACTGCTGCAGAGTAGGCCTCCTCCTTCCTTTGTCTCCATTCCTTTTTCCTAATAGCTGGACTGTGCCACTTATGCTTTTTTCTTCAAATTGATCACTCTGCCTGCTCTTTCTATATCTTATCAGCAGTATTTGTTAGAGGCAAACAGCAGAACCTAACTCTAGGTGATTTAGTAAAATATATAT
>NW_012155285.1:3957427-3958668 GCF_000956105.1 Propithecus coquereli
ACTGTATTATAAAGCAATTTTCATTTCTAACTCAGGACTCCCATCCTGAGAATCTGCATGTCAGCAGGGGCTCATTCTATCTTAAAAACAAACAAAAAGCAAGCAAATAAAAATGAACTTCAGTTTTTTTCACTGGTTACATTTGGCCCTTTCCACCTATTCTTTTTAACATAGGGTAGCATTCACAAGCACACTTTTTTTGGTAATCAGTTTTAATTTGATTAAGAAAGAAATTAATAAACATTTTTCTGTTAATTTATAAGGAATAAGATTGATTAATAGAAATGTACCTACATAGAAACAATCTCTATCTTATATAAGGGTCATGATTTGTGCACTGTAAAAGGTACATACAGAATTTTCATTGGATAAAGAGCCAGGAAATGAAATAACGAATTTCAGTCCTGTCATTCACTAATTATGTGACTTTGAATAAAAGAGAAACCTTATTCAGAGCCAATCAATAATGTTTTTTGGTACCACAGTGTTTTGATTTAGCAGCAGTCCCTATTGCGGACATACTGACACTGTAGGGTGGCCAGGATTTTTTACATGGTGACATTGACTCAGATGGCTACACCCTAGACACTGGTGAGAAAAGATTCTGTCCCTGTTCATAATTATAAACAAGTATAAAAACTAGCAAAGCGATAAACGTGGATTGGATCCTATGGTGGTGTTCTAGGTAAACTCCATGTTGTCTGCTTTATTTTAATTAGTTCATTAGTTTTACTTCATTGCACTTAAAAATTTGCATTTATTCTTGAAACTTTATATATTGTTGTTGCTTATACATGTTATAACTTGTATTCAGCTGCCTTTCACTTGGATGTGTCCCAATACCATCTCGCCAACCAATAACATTCTTAGAGGACTCCATCATGGCATATCATAGACCTGAGTCCCTTCAGCTAACTTAAGAAACTCACTCTCATTACCCCTCTCCCGCCTGCTGGGGCTCAACGGCTGATAGCCAAAGTTGTGTCCATGATAGATTCTTGGCCCCTTGTGGAGAACATTGCCCAAAATAAGGAAGAAAGAGATCAAATAGCAGAGCCAAGGGCAATCTACTGGACTTATGAACAGAGGGAAGTTATTTTATTGTTAAAAATTCTCTCCACTTCCATTGGTATCCTGACAATATGTATCTAATATGGAGATTTTGGAGGCTAGAGCATATCATAAAGGAAAATTTCTCACAGAGCCTCATTTTCCTTTGCTAGCATAGCCCTTAAAATCCT
>NW_012155285.1:3970093-3973042 GCF_000956105.1 Propithecus coquereli
ATGAAGGGAAGGATATAAGATTTTCCTTCTCCTCCCTGTCTCGCAAATACTGTAAATTTTTATTTGCTGTTTCTCTTTAACTTTGTTCTCTAAAAACTGATTTTTTTTTTTTTTCCAAGAGCTTATCTAGAGGTCTCTGGTTGCGTAAATAAGCCAGAAATTTAAGTAGTTTTCTGCTCCTCTTTTGTGGCAGCAATTGATATCATTGCATCATTATTTTTGTAGAAGTCATAGAAAAGCTGTATTTCTTCTAAACTGTCACATAATTTTCTGAAATGACAGTCTAAAGTACATGCTAACTTTTTATTATTTAATTTTACTTTTCAAAGAGCTCATTATCATAAAGTTCAGAAAGTACATTTTTTGACCAAATTTTGGTAGGAGCCGTTGCTAAAGGTTATTATATCACTTTGTTTGTTTTTCAAATGTTACATGTTTTTACCCCGGGTTCATTCTTCCTCATGCGCACTATGACCTTTCACACACACTCCAACTTTAAATATTTTAAACAAGCTGTTCTGTGAACGTGAAAGGTAACCTCTCTGAAGGGAAGCTTACCTCATGACACAGGAGGACACAGAACTGAGAATCTGTGCTTTCAAAAGCCAGGAAAGGGTTGGTGGACTACGCAGGGATGTACTCTTCCAATTTTCACGGGATTTTATTATTGGCTTTTCTTCATCTTTCCACATGTCTCTCGGGAGTATTAACAATTGTCCTTCATTCGTGGAGAAGCACAGAGGCTCCCTCAATTGTGCAGTCAGCCCCACTGCAACCCCACCTTCTGATTCAGTCTCCTCAGAATTATGTCTCCAGAGGCCTGTGACTCAGCAAATGCCTACCATTCCCCTGCTTTCTGTCAAAACATGGATTATTAGCCAAAGTTATTAGTTAAATCTTTACATAATGCTATTTCAAAACTATAGAAGCGATTTTTTATATATCTTTATTTGCTTACTCTGTCTGTCTGTATGGATGTATGTGATGTATATGTCTGTGTGTGCGTGTGTAGGGAGAAAGGGCTTGAAATATTAAGGAACCAGAGGAGACATCTCTCAAGGAAGGACTTCCTTTAGTGATTCTGTTTGACTCATGTTCCTTTTTTAAGTCCAAGAAATCATATTTTTATGATTAATTTTGGAATTTAAGTTAGTTTTCTTTCTGCCTGGGTGACTCCTACCCATTCTTCCAGGCTTAGTTGAAATTTCAGCCTGAGGCCAGAGGGATGAACTCCACTGACACTTGAATCCTCTCCTATGAAGCTTGTATTACAGATACGTAAATCCAGATACTGTTTTATATCCTTGTGTCCAAGATCCTTTGCGGCTGTGGCTTTGTCTTTCTCATTCCTTTCTTCTCTCTGGGAAAACAATGTGGCATAGTAGCAAGGGTGAGGGCTTTCAGTGTAGACAGATGTAGGTTTTGAAGGCTGCTCTGACACTTTCAAGCTTATCTCCTGTGACACATCAACCTATCTAAGGCTTGATTAGCTGGCAGGTAGCTATGAGAAATAAATGAGGTGATCCAAAATATTTGTGATATTAGATGGTCAGTAAGTTATCATTATTTTCTTCCTATCTCTTACAGCACCTATGCTTGGGCTAGTGCATAACAGATATGTAGCAAATTTATATTGAGTGAATCAATAGCTGAAGTCATAGAATGTTATTAACAAATATAATTTATAGTTATTATGTTATAATGTTTATCATCATGAATCTGTAATCCCAAAACTATATAGAATATTTTAAAAATGTTTTTTGCTATTTCTGAATGCAAGAATCATCCTTGCTTTTATTTGGTTTTAAATATCCTAAGGTTTGATTTTATTCCATTTATACCAAGAGTTAAACAGATGGTTTCTGAATTTTAGCCCAAATCACCCAGAGTTTCTTTCCTCGTCTGTCTTCTGTACTGGTCTCAGTCCCTGTTAGGCTATAGCCCTTTTCATAATTACTGTGGCATTCTTCCAAGTGGAGCCTTCTAATTTTAGAGGCACAATGCTGGAAGAACAAACCACAGATGTGCATTGAAATATGCACAATATGGTTACAGAGCTATTTCTAAAAGTCATAATAAAAAGGTCTTTTATCCTAAATATGTTGTTTGAAAACTTGGTGTATTTCCTTTTCTTTTTCTTTGTCTCATCCAAGAATACTGCTTTATTTTTCCCATGTCACACTGGGACTTGAGAAACTAAAAATATTTTATCAAAACATTTATTTTCCAAGTATAGTCTATGTCTCATACATTTATAGGTCATAAGTTTAAATATTTTCAACTCAAAACAAGTTTTTGTTTCTGTATTATGTAATACAAAATGTTTTTGCACTTTATAATTCAATTAGTCTAATAAGAAAACTTAATATAAAAACTTCTTTTTCCCTTAAAGAAGGTCAGAAACATCACCATTACTAGAATCCAGACTTTTTCAGGGCCAGAATTGTGCCTGCCTTATAATAGCAGGCTCACTTTGGCATCTCTCAGATCTGATTTCAAACACAAACTCTGACTATTGGTTGCCACTTATCCTTGGTCAAGTAGAAAAGTATTTCTTTCTGTATCCTATAGCTGCAGTAAAATAAAGTGGAAAAAAAATGGAAGGATTGTTTGGTGAATTTGTCTAACGTAGATGCTCTAGGTAGATATTTAGAGAAAACAAACTTTTTTGAAAGGGAACATTTAGAATCTAAATTGTAGGTTACTGCTAACTTAGCTGCAATGTCCATTTGCCAAGGGCCCCAACTTGCTGGGGCCACCTTAGTTTTCAAGATAAAAGTGAAATTGCTGTGAGCTCTATCTCAGATTTCTAAGAATCTTTGGAAGGAGAAATGGGAGAGGCAGCAAGAGGTAGACACTTGTGTGTCTTCTACCTTTCTCCTCATTCCTGGTTCCTTCCTTTGCTGATTTCTCAATTTCCACAGTCTTTTCCTTCTGCACATTCTGCCT
>NW_012155285.1:3973092-3974846 GCF_000956105.1 Propithecus coquereli
GGGGCTCAACGGCTGATAGCCAAAGTTGTGTCCATGATAGATTCTTGGCCCCTTGTGGAGAACATTGCCCAAAATAAGGAAGAAAGAGATCAAATAGCAGAGCCAAGGGCAATCTACTGGACTTATGAACAGAGGGAAGTTATTTTATTGTTAAAAATTCTCTCCACTTCCATTGGTATCCTGACAATATGTATCTAATATGGAGATTTTGGAGGCTAGAGCATATCATAAAGGAAAATTTCTCACAGAGCCTCATTTTCCTTTGCTAGCATAGCCCTTAAAATCCTAGAATGGACCCAGGAAACAGTAAATTATGAAGGAGCTTCTCACAAACTACTTATTGTTCATCAGCCTTGAAGACCACATGTAGATGACCTAAGAAAGTGTTTATAAATGCAGAGATTTCATCTGGAACTATTCTTTTCCACCCCAAATATATAATTTTGTTATCTTCTTTTTCCCTTGGCCTTAAAGACCAGAGTGGTGTCATTTTGGAAATCAAAACTTGTGCCCTTCCAACCCAGTAACCCAGCCATAAAGTCCAGGGTAAGACTTGCATGTCTGATATCTGGCCCACGAGAGATTTCCCAGAAGACTATGTTTCTTCCACTATTTTCTGCCTTTAATCCCTGAGGTCAGTCTTGCGATACCTTAGCTCAAGAGATTTTGTGTAAAGTCACTCTCTCCTTTTTTATTGCCTAGCTTCAGTGGCTGAAAGAGATACTTCTGATGGCTGTAGATTATTTGATATCCCTGTTCAAATTTACAAGCTAGGAGATAGGTCGTTCTCTGGAGTTTCTCATTTTATTAAGTCTTTCACTATCTTACTTCGGTGCAGCACTGTTGATCTGCTTTATTAATTCTCTACATTTTTCATTTAGACACAGTTCTTCTTTTCAGAGAATTCTGTTGGAGGATTATTCAGGCTTTAGATAGTCTATTTTCCTTCTTTATAAACTACTAAGGTAAAAAGTCTTAAAGTTGAGCCAACATCTCTCCAGAGAACATAGAACAAAAATTTGGAATCAGGGTACCAACTTTACATATAAGGGGAATTTCTAGATCAAAATTTATTTTAAATTTTATTATCTACCCACTGTTGTCTTGTTCAGGCAATATTCTTTCCCTTTTATTTGTTATAGATTGGACTATGTCCTCCTTTGTCCCTTGAAAAGATGTCATAATTCCGAAGCGGGCTCCATTTTGCCTTCCAGTAGATAGAGAAACTGAGTCTCTTCTTTAATATATGAGAGAAATATTTCTGAAGATAATGCAAGATATTATTTTTTTCAGAAGAGAATCTTATATGATTGGCTTGGTATAGTGGCATTGAACTGCTTTTGAAATAGAATGGGATTTGGGATATTTTTGTATGTGCATGTATTGATGGAAGAAAGTGAGGAGGGTCACTCTTTCAATTCTCTTTATCTTTCATCAGACTGTAATAACCTGTTCTAAGCAGTGTTGCAGTCCTTGGTGTCTTTCTCAGTCCATTGTTACCACTGCCTCTTTCATGCTCAGTCTGCTGTTAGGAATGTCAAATTGAAGCAGCTGAGCAGGGTCTACCTCCAAAAGGTTATTGCTTATAATTTTTTAATAGGAGTATGTGTCTTTGATAGCAAAATTTTATCCTAAATCCGTCAGATGCCAAAAACCCATATGTACTCCTAGAAAGTCAGAACTAGAGCTGGAAGCCCAGAGATGACTGAGGTGCTTAGAAGAAGCTGGTGGCTAGAGGGGGAGAGTTGAAGATG
>NW_012155285.1:3976041-3979835 GCF_000956105.1 Propithecus coquereli
GAGGTAATATAGAATATTGATTTTCATATTGATCTTTTTTTGAGACATGGTCACACTCTGTCACCCAGACTGAAGTGCAGTGACACAGTCATAGCTCACTGAAGCCTTGAACTCCTGGGCTTAAGGGATCCTCCTACCTCAGCTTCTTGAGTAGCTGGGACTACAGGTGCACACCATCATGCCCAGCTGATTTTTTTTATTTTTTGTAGAGACAGAGTCTCACTATGTTGCCCAGGCTGGTCTTGAACCCCTGGCCTCAAGCAATCCTCCCTTCTGGCCTCCCAAAGCACTGGGACTACAGGCAGGAGCCACTGCACCAGGCCTTGAATTTTTGAAGGGTCTCTCAGCACAGTACGCTTACACTTTGCTTGAAATGATAGCAGAAGCTTTGTGTTTTCAGGTAGGCTGGAAATCTTTTACATATGTGTCCTCACCTCTGGAACTTCCCTGAGTGGGACCATATTGAAGACGTTTCTGTGAGCTATCTGAATGAGGCAACAAGACATAACTAATCTCCATCCTATTCTTTTTTTAATTAATCAGGTATTTTTTAGTGTTGAGAAAACCACATTTACTCCTTAATTATTTTAGGTGCACAATAAATTCCTATTTTATATCTTCAGATGACATAAATCTCATCACTCCCTACTATATGCAGAAGGGAGAAAGAAAAAAACAAGGAAGTAGTGAGGAAAAGAAGAGGAGAAGCGGAAGGACTAGGGACTGGAAGACTGTCTTTAGTGGTAGGCTGTATTTTTTAAAAGCTCAACTCTCCTACACAAAGCAAACTCCTGTTTTATTCCTTAGGCCTCACTCCTTAAAGACCTCTCCATTGCTCTGTCTGTTCTTAAAAGCAGAGAAGCTCCTCCCTTTTTTTCATATACTCTTTTGAAACTTCCTTATTCCTTTCACATCTGCTCTATAAATTCAGTTAAATCTGATTTTTCCTGTTGAAAGAAATTTGGTTGTGGTGTGCTCTGTGTCTGGTCTGGTCTTGTAGCTCATGCTACCTGGGGAAGGTCCAGCCCAAAGCATAATCACTACGTTAGGGAAAGACTATCTTTATTGTATGGAAAAATCAAGTCCCTCATAATTTGTCCCTGGTTGAACGAATTTAGTTCTATGACCCCATATACTCACTAATTATTTGATCATTTTTTTCTCTTCCTGTCACTGCTACTTCTTTTTCTCAATTCTCTATAACCCTGTTGTAGACATTTCTCTCCCTATCTCTTAGTCCTTAGGAATAGAGCGAAATAAATGTTTGGAGAGGGAAAAGGGCATCAGGGTCTTTATCCAACATTTAAAATTAATTTCCCTTCCAACGCTCAACGATCAGTTTCACAATATTTCTTTTTAAAGTTGAAGGAATAATTGTAAAAAGGGGGTTATTGTTTTCCCTATTTGGGAGAGTCAATAAACAAATATCCATCTCACTAAAAATTCCCACAAGTATGTAACCAGTTGATTCTTACTACCTATAAATAACCGTTACAGAGTAATTTATATAAAGCCTATTTAAATGGTGTTATCTACTTCAGGACATCATATCCACTGTTACTCTATTTGAGATCTGCTAACCTTTCTCAGTGAATATAGGTTTCTTCTGAAAAGAAAACAGCCATTTTGTAAATATAAGAGAATATTTCTGAAATAAAGTAGATTTATAATTTTTAAGAATGGAATTCTTGAACATTACTTATATTGAAGTTTTAAAAATGCCTGAAATGAAGGGAAGGATATAAGATTTTCCTTCTCCTCCCTGTCTCGCAAATACTGTAAATTTTTATTTGCTGTTTCTCTTTAACTTTGTTCTCTAAAAACTGATTTTTTTTTTTTTTCCAAGAGCTTATCTAGAGGTCTCTGGTTGCGTAAATAAGCCAGAAATTTAAGTAGTTTTCTGCTCCTCTTTTGTGGCAGCAATTGATATCATTGCATCATTATTTTTGTAGAAGTCATAGAAAAGCTGTATTTCTTCTAAACTGTCACATAATTTTCTGAAATGACAGTCTAAAGTACATGCTAACTTTTTATTATTTAATTTTACTTTTCAAAGAGCTCATTATCATAAAGTTCAGAAAGTACATTTTTTGACCAAATTTTGGTAGGAGCCGTTGCTAAAGGTTATTATATCACTTTGTTTGTTTTTCAAATGTTACATGTTTTTACCCCGGGTTCATTCTTCCTCATGCGCACTATGACCTTTCACACACACTCCAACTTTAAATATTTTAAACAAGCTGTTCTGTGAACGTGAAAGGTAACCTCTCTGAAGGGAAGCTTACCTCATGACACAGGAGGACACAGAACTGAGAATCTGTGCTTTCAAAAGCCAGGAAAGGGTTGGTGGACTACGCAGGGATGTACTCTTCCAATTTTCACGGGATTTTATTATTGGCTTTTCTTCATCTTTCCACATGTCTCTCGGGAGTATTAACAATTGTCCTTCATTCGTGGAGAAGCACAGAGGCTCCCTCAATTGTGCAGTCAGCCCCACTGCAACCCCACCTTCTGATTCAGTCTCCTCAGAATTATGTCTCCAGAGGCCTGTGACTCAGCAAATGCCTACCATTCCCCTGCTTTCTGTCAAAACATGGATTATTAGCCAAAGTTATTAGTTAAATCTTTACATAATGCTATTTCAAAACTATAGAAGCGATTTTTTATATATCTTTATTTGCTTACTCTGTCTGTCTGTATGGATGTATGTGATGTATATGTCTGTGTGTGCGTGTGTAGGGAGAAAGGGCTTGAAATATTAAGGAACCAGAGGAGACATCTCTCAAGGAAGGACTTCCTTTAGTGATTCTGTTTGACTCATGTTCCTTTTTTAAGTCCAAGAAATCATATTTTTATGATTAATTTTGGAATTTAAGTTAGTTTTCTTTCTGCCTGGGTGACTCCTACCCATTCTTCCAGGCTTAGTTGAAATTTCAGCCTGAGGCCAGAGGGATGAACTCCACTGACACTTGAATCCTCTCCTATGAAGCTTGTATTACAGATACGTAAATCCAGATACTGTTTTATATCCTTGTGTCCAAGATCCTTTGCGGCTGTGGCTTTGTCTTTCTCATTCCTTTCCTCTCTCTGGGAAAGCAATGTGGCATAGTAGCAAGGGTGAGGGCTTTCAGTGTAGACAGATGTAGGTTTTGAAGGCTGCTCTGACACTTTCAAGCTTATCTCCTGTGACACATCAACCTATCTAAGGCTTGATTAGCTGGCAGGTAGCTATGAGAAATAAATGAGGTGATCCAAAATATTTGTGATATTAGATGGTCAGTAAGTTATCATTATTTTCTTCCTATCTCTTACAGCACCTATGCTTGGGCTAGTGCATAACAGATATGTAGCAAATTTATATTGAGTGAATCAATAGCTGAAGTCATAGAATGTTATTAACAAATATAATTTATAGTTATTATGTTATAATGTTTATCATCATGAATCTGTAATCCCAAAACTATATAGAATATTTTAAAAATGTTTTTTGCTATTTCTGAATGCAAGAATCATCCTTGCTTTTATTTGGTTTTAAATATCCTAAGGTTTGATTTTATTCCATTTATACCAAGAGTTAAACAGATGGTTTCTGAATTTTAGCCCAAATCACCCAGAGTTTCTTTCCTCGTCTGTCTTCTGTACTGGTCTCAGTCCCTGTTAGGCTATAGCCCTTTTCATAATTACTGTGGCATTCTTCCAAGTGGAGCCTTCTAATTTTAGAGGCACAATGCTGGAAGAACAAACCACAGATGTGCATTGAAATATGCACAATATGGTTACAGAGCTATTTCTAA
>NW_012155285.1:3981410-4002725 GCF_000956105.1 Propithecus coquereli
GCCTCACTATGTTGCTCGGGCTGGTCTTGAAAACTTCCAGGCTCAAGCGATTCTCCTGCCTCGGCCTCCCAAAGTGCTGGGATTACAGACGTGAAGCACTGCGCCAGGCAGGCCGAGGTTTTCTTTCTTTCTTTTCTCGAGTACATTCTAAAAGAATTTTGTATCCCCTCGTACCTTTTCAAATTGATATATAATATTTGTTATCCTGTGTTTAAATAATTGCCAAGGGTTTGTCATTCCTGATATATTGTCTACATGTTCTTAGTCCATTTAAAATATTTAAATATCGAAACTTGCAGATTTAGTGCATTCAGTTATGAAAAATGTCTGCCATATAACCTAATTCCCAAAGCCAGTCCTTATTATCAAACTAATCAACCAATTCAGCTTATCTTATAACAGAAAAGATCTGTCTTAATTTTTTGAATTCAAATAAACATGTTAATATAGGTTGCTGTGACACTATCTCATTTTTGAATTCTGATTTTAAGATAGTCAGGTGGACAAACATGGGAAACAGATATATGGTTTTGTGAGCAAGGGCTCAAATAGATGAAATAAGACATAATCTGTTTTCAGTATTTCTTTCCTGCGCCTATTTTAGTCAAGGGCTTTTCCCGTAGGCTCCATGTGTTACCTAATTGCCCTTTTGTTTGGTACCCAAGAGATATTTATACCTCTGCTGAGAGAAATTGCACTAGAATAAAAATCAGGATGGCTGAGAGAGGCAAGGCATTCTATCGTAAAGTGAGGAAAAGGTGATTGTATTAGGGGAGGTAGGGAAAGAGAACTAGACCACAGCCTTTTCTTAGAGCAGTTTTAGAGAAGACTAAATATGGAAATCGAGTATCAGGAAATTGATTTCCTTAACATTATTTTTTCCCATGTGCCCTCTGGATATGTGAATATAATTTGAAGACCATTATAGCATATTCTAAACAAAGACATTGCTTTTCCTGAGAGATAGTCTATATTTTCCTTGTAAAATAACCATATTTTATGGGGTTTATTCAGCTACTCTGCTGGGCATTGTATACTTCGCTTGGTAAACAATCTGTACAGTGAAGACCACCTAGACTTTATAGTATTGTAAAATTCAAACACTAGAGTAAAATCTGGACGTCTGAGCATAGGAGGTACAATGAGGAACAAACCAGTAGTGTGTCCCCTTGGTACCCCTAAGATAGGGACAAACTTTTTTTGTATAAATTCAGATAGTAAGTATTTTAGGCTTTATGGAACATAAGGTCTCTGTTGCCACTACTCAATTCAGCTATTATAATGTGAAAACAGTCATAGACAACATGTAAACAAATGAATGTTAATTGTTTTCTAATAAAACTTTATTTACAAAATCAGGAAGGTGAGCTACCTGTTGACCATAATTTGCCAACACATGCTCTTAGGTATGGCCTTATACTGGAGAGGAGGAGAATAGGGCCCAGTATTTATAGGTAAATATAAGCTCAAGCCAGTGAGCTTCAGAAGGCACATTGGCATTCCTGTACAGGTGAAGGTAATACCTATATAGTTGTAAAAGTGATATAATTTTGAACTCTTTCTGAAATCCTGGCCAATTAAAAATTAAATCAGAGTTAATCATCACATTGTCTAGTTTTATGGTTCATAAGAAGAAATGAAACTTCTTTCCCATCTTATCTGTTCAGTCTAATAAAAGCTAGTGGCTTTCAATGTCAATATATCAACTTAGGATTTCTAATTTAAATCATAATTTTTATACTTTAAGTATATTTACCTTCATTTTATACAATAGAAGAGATAATTTTAGAACTGTAATAATAACTGCATTAAACCTAGAATATTTAATAAATAAAATCCAAGAATATCTTCTGCTTATTTTAGTCTAACACTCTGGTTCCTAAAGTGTGGTCCCTGAACCCAGCATTAATGTCACCTGGGAACTTGCCAGAAATACAGATTCTTGGGCCCCATCTCATATCTGTTGAATCAGCAACTTTGGGTGGCCTGCAATTTGTGTTTTAGCAAGCCTTCCAGATGATGCTGATACATACTTAATGTCTGAGAACCATTGGTCTAGTATTAGGTCATCAAATATGAAATGTCCAATTTTGAATCAAAAGTTTGGTTTATTATCTCTCAAACAAGAGGCAGTACAATTAATCAAAGTATGCACCTAAACTATCAACACAGTTTTACCTTCTTAACAGTAGCTTGTTTATGCCAGCAGTGAAGAGAGCGAATAACGATGAAATTGCGAAAGGCATTTTCCGCAGCTTGTTGAGAATTGAATATTTTTCTTTGCAAGAAGTGGTCCAAAGCCTCAAAGAAGTGGTAGTCAATTGGTGCAAGGTCTGGTGAATATGGTGGATGACAGAGAGTTTCCAAGTCCAGCTTCTGTAGTTTGAGCAGCATTGTTTGTGTGACATGTGGTCGAGCATTGTCTTGCAAGAGGATTAGCCTGTCTTTATTGAGCAATCTCAGCTGCTTGATCGAAAGCATCCGCATCATCTCATCCGATTGGTTGCAGTAGACATCCACTGTAATTGACTAACCAGGTTTCACGAAGCTGTAGTGGATAGTGTAGTGTAGTGTAGTGGACTACCAAACACACACCATTAGCTTTTTTAAATGAATATTCGGTTTTGGACTGTGTTTTGGCACTTCATCTTTACCCAACCATCGTGCCAAATGCTGGTGGTTGTCAAAAAGAATCCATTTTTCATCACATGTAATAATATGATGTAGAGATGGTTTGTCTTTATGTCATGTCAGCAAAGAAAGGCAAGCTTCGAGATGGTTTCTCTTCTGACGCTCATTTAATTCATGCATCTATCTAGCTTCTTTACATTGCCAATTTGTTTCAAATGGTCCAATACTATGGGAATAGTAACATCAAACCTTGCTGCTAATTCATGCCAGGTTAAGATGAATTTGCTTCTACCGTAGCTTTCAGTCCATCATTATCCACCTTGGTCTCAGCTCGCCCACGTGGCTCATTTTCAAGATTAAAATCACCAAAATGAAACTTCTCAAACCAATGACATGCTGTGTGTTCATTAGCCACATCCTTCTCAAACACTTTGTTGATATTGAGCTGTCTGTGCAACATTGGTTCCACAACGGAACTCATATTTGAAAATAACACAAGTTTTTTACTTATCCATGATTTCACAAAATTGCTCTTAAAAAAAAAAAATTGAAAGATAATCACAAGCCAAATCCTGCGTTTGAAAGAATGAGCATGCACCTTCACAATAAAAATAAAACAGGAAGTGTCAAAGTGAAATGTCAGAAATATCAACTGTCAAACTGAGTACTTAAGGGAATTGGACATTTCATACTTAATAACCTAATACTAGGTTTACTAGGTTTACTATTAACCTAATACTAGGTTAATAACCTCATACTAGGTTTTTACTAAATATTTTCTTACTTAAAGTTTGTTACATTCTCCCTCAGAAATGTCTTTCACATTTGACTTCTCTGCATACCTCCCATTGCTCTTACGCAAACTAAAAGCTTAATTGATCTTATCTTCTACCATTTTAAACATTTATTCATTCAATAAAAATATATGGAGTGCCCACTATATGCCAGGTGCTATGTTAGATACTGGGCATACATCAAAGAATAGAAGGAACAAGATTCTGAAACACATGTAATCACATCCTATTTGGGGGAGCCCAACAATTAACAGTGAGCCAAATTATTTTATATATTAAGAGGAACTACAAAGAAGTAAAATGGCATGACAGTGATCAGGGGGAGGCTAGCTGGAGTGGTCAGGATGGATTCCATGAGGAGGAGATATTTTAGCTAAAGCCTGAAGTGTGAGAGAGAGCCAGTCTTTCAAACAGTTGGAAAAGGCAGAGGAAATAATAATGATAATAATAATAATGGGTAACATTTACTGAGCATTTGCCGTGTGCCAATTACAGTTGTAAGAGCTTTACATGTGTTAACTCTTTAAATCCTGACAACAGCCCTATAAGGCAGATACTTTCAATATTTCCATTTTGTAGGTGAGCAAACTGAGGCCCAGAGATGTTGGATAATTGAATAGGTCATAAATGAGATTAGAGGGAGAGATAGGACTTTATTTGCCAAAGTGAGAATTTTGAATTTAATTCTAAATGGCATCGAAGCCATTCAAGGGTCCCGTAGAGGGTGCTGACTTGGTCAGATTCGCACAGGGAATGTTAGAAGAGCCAGATGGGAACAGGGAGCACAATGGAGGCTGTTACCATGGACCAGGTGAGAAATGTTGGGGGCTTGTACAATGGACAAGTGTTGGTAGCTATGGAGATGGAGTGATATGAATGAAAGTCAAGTTTAGTTTGTAGATAAAAACAAGTTTTGATGGTTAAGGGAGGGAAAGGGAGGATAAAGGAAAACTGTTTCTCTACTCACAATACTTCTGACACCCCTGTATGTGTTTTGTGCACCAAGCAATACTCTAATTCTCTTCAGACACCAACTAGGTGTCCTAGAATTTAATTCAGTTCTGACACTAACTACCTGAAGTTAGCGTAGACCCCACAGGTTAAGAGCTCAATCCCACAAGACTACCACCACTTCAGACGTCAGTCAAAAGGAGTGGGTCTCCAGGCTGGGTGTGGTGGCTAATGCCTGTAATCCTAGCACTTTGGGAGGCCGAGGCAGGAGGATCGCCCGAAGCCAGAGGTTCAAGACCAGCTTGGACCATGTCTCTACCAAAAATTAGCTGGGCATGGTGGTGTGCTTCTGTAGTCCTAGCTACTGGGGAGGCTGAGGCAGGAGGATTGCTTGAGCCCAAGAGTGTGAGGTTGCAGTGAGCTATGATGATGTCACAGCACTCTAACTTGGGCAACAGAGCAAGATCCTGTCTCCAAAAAAAAAAAAAAAAAAAAAAGTGAGTCTCTAGGTTACCCACACTTCTGTCCAACTTGGCTGCAAATCAGGGGATTTCCATGACCACCACCTCAGGTTCAATAATTTGCTATAACGGCTCACAGAAGTCAGGGAAACACTTTACTTACTATTGCTAGTTTATTATAAAGGATATTTTTTAAACTATACACATGAATAGCCAGATGAAGTTCATAGGGCAAGGTCTGGAAGGGTCCTGAGGGTAGTTTCTTTCCCTGAAGTTGGGGTGTGTTACCCTCCCAGCACATAAATGTATTCACCAACCCAACCCAGAAGCTCTTCAAACCCCTCTATTTAGGGTCTTTATGGAAGCTCCATTACAAAGATATGGTTGATTAAAGCACTGGCCATTGGTGATTAACCCAATCCCCAGCCCATCTCCCCAGAGGTTGGAGGCTGGGGCTGAAAGTTCTAACCCTCTAATCACATGGTTAGTTCCTCTGACAATTAGCCCCCATCCTCCAAGAGTCACTTCATTAGCATAAAGTCATAGATGACTCTTAGGTTTTGGGCTTGAGCAACTGGGCAAACCTTGTTACCATTTTCTATGATGTCAAGATCAAGGGAAAAAAGGCTTTATTTCAGTGGGGAAAATGAAGAGTTCTGTATTGGTCAATGTGTGTTCCGAGGTGTCTTTTAAACATGCAAACAGGGTATCAAGAGGCCAGTTGGTTGAAAATAATCTGGAACTCAAGGAAAGGGATCAAGGCAGAAGATATAATTCTGGGCGTCACCAGTCCATTGATAGTATTTTACAAAAAAAGGTTTTTTTGAATCCCCCAGGGGTGAAATGTAGACAGAGAAGAGAGGAGGTCCCCAAACTGAAACTTGGCACTCCTGCGGCAATTTCAGAGGTTGAATGGAGGGAAAGGAGCCTCCTATCATAATCTCTGGCTTCAGCTCCTGTGAGCAGACTGGGACATCAGTGGAACATCTTCAGAGGGAGGGTGGATCCATGACCACCCCACCAGGAACCAAGTGTGACAGCTTGTTCACACCTTCCTCCACAGTTGATTATATTAGTCACTTTCTGCACTGGACTCTCTATTCCACGCTGAATTCCTGTTATCTGAACGTGCCCTTTATTTTCGTATATCTAATTTTTTCCTCAGATTTTACTTCTTCTGAAAAGCCTCTATGATACCTCTCTTGCCATTTGGTCACGGTCACCACTATGCTTCCACAGTGAGTTGCACACTTTAATGTGATAGCACCTATCACATGTTAATTGCTTTTAGTTGCCTGTAGTCCCCGCTACTCTGGAGGCTGAGGCAGGGGTATTGCTTGTGCCCAGGAGTTTGAGGTTGGAGGTTGCAGTGAGCTATGAGGATGCCACTGCAGTCTAGCCCAGGCAACAGAGCAAGACCCTGTCCCAAAAAAAAAAAAAAAAAGAATTCAGGAAAAAGAGTAGCTTTATTAGCTATGGAGTAAAAGTACATTAGGAAGGTGTGGTTTCTAAAGAGTCATTATTAAATTCATACTAATCATGGTTATAATAATAACATAAATAAACATCACTGTGTATTGAACAGTCACCACATGCTAGATGCTGCTCCAAGTATGTGTGCCATTCATAAACTAATCCACAAATTAGAACGTCAGAATTTCTCATTTTAACGCTATCTGGACAAAGTACTTATCCTTTTTTCAGTTTTAGAATTTATAGTTTTTTTGAGGGTAAAGAGCTCTAAAACTTAAATTTCTTGTATTTCCTGGAATGCTTAGCATTTTTGCTCTCCACTAAATACCAAATAAATATTTGTTTATTTGCTTGAATAGTGATATCTGTTGCATATGCAAAAATCTCAGTCACTTTTCAAATAGAGAATTTCTAATTCTAATCATGGCTATCCTAAATTATTTTTCTGAATTAGTTTAGCAAATGTTGGGGTAGTTTGGGAAAAATGTAAAATAAGTTAAATTTGTGGTGCCACTGTCTTTCTATGGTGTACTAAGATAGTTTTCAGTTGGTAATGCTTTTTTTGGTTCTTAAAAGCTGCTTGTAGATTAGACCGCATGCATGAAAGACTATGGCATGTGCTGGTAATGCTCAAATTAAAACCAGGGTTTGCTTTTTTGTAGGATTGCCTCAGAATCCATAGCTATTATGTGACTAGTTATCTTTTATATTCTTGTTAAATAGCTAATGATTTGCTTGTATGGTTAATGGAAGAAGACAGATTCCATGACCAAAAATGTCTGGGAATATTGGTGTAAATAGCTCTCTTTACTTCAGGATTTCTCAGAGCCTGCAATGCACTAATGTGTCCAGTGAATCACCAATAGCATTCAGGGTTTCCCATAGCTGGCCATAGAACCTTCTTGCTCCTCCTAACATTTGACATCTTTTGAGTATTTCATAGAACACAATTTGGAAAAACTATGGTATTTAGGTTGTGAAGATGCAGAAGGCAAACCTACTATTTTCCAATAATTGTTATGGGAAAGCAAAAGCAAACATTTTGTGGGGCAATGTCTGTTAAGGTTAAAAGAAAAATCCTATAAGGACACTTGTTTCCTTTTAATATTAGATCAGTTAGGTCTGAGCAAATAAGCAGAAGGTCTTAATTTAATACAGAATAGTGCTGTATATCACTGTTTCACTGTTGAAGTGTTCACCCTCCTTCAGCCCAAGGCAGGAAGTCTCTAAATTCTCTAGTCCCCACATTTTACAAGTGACATTGAGGACTATCTATATTACGGCATTAGTGCATCTCTCACTGTTCCATCACATGTATCCCACCTTGCAGGCAAACTAGACCTGTTGCCATTTTCTGAATATACGCATGCTTTCTACAGTCTTCGTTTTGTTCTACCTCTTTCCTTTGTCTAGAATATCCACCCATTCATCTCCCCATGTTGGAGTTAAACCATTTGTTAATTTGATATGTATTTATTTAGATCAACTGACCCTGTGCAAGGAACAAATTATACTTGTAGTTTGATAGAAATATTCTCATAGAATATTTTCCTTTTCCTTTGGTTGAACATAAATACTACCTGCTTTTAACTGCCTTTGAATATTTCACATTTCACAGAATGGTTTCCCTGACTGTATGACGTACTTTAAACTGTGTGCTTGTCCCTTACCTTCTGGTAGACTAAGCATATTGCAAACAAGAGCTGTGCCTTAACCATGGTAACACTGGTAGAGCCTACCCCAGCTCCAGGTCCCTATTTGGTACTCAAGAATCTGTCAAGTTGAATAGACTGCACAGGCACCCCTATGGATAGGATTAATATACCCTGGTTCTCAGCCTCCACTAACCAAACATGCTTGCTTCTGATTCCTCAGGAATTCTACCTCTACTGACAGACAAGATTTTTCAGGCAGCACCCAACCAGCCCTCTCCTGCAGAATGGGCTTGCTTTAGAACGAGCCTCATCTGGAGTCCAAGGGCGACATGGCCGGACACCCTGTGTTCCACTCTCGTCCCCTCATTCCCAATATAGTCACAAAGCAAACGTGAAAGGGAGAAATGAGTTGACTTAATTAAACTGACAATGTTGTTGCCTTTTGTTAAACAAATGCTTTCAAAACCAAATTGAAAGCTGAGTCATTTTAAGTAATTTTAAAAATGCACATATTTTATTTGAAATACCATGAACTAAATTGTCTAATTTGACTGAAAAGTCCTGACCGTATGTTGGATGGTACAAAGATTGACCCTCAATCCTTTTTCAGGTGTCTTCAGCATACACTTTAGATAAAGCATGCGCATCACATTAGGAAGGTTCCATGCACCTGTGCTTAGAGGGCGTGCTCACCGTTCCAGCTGCATCGCACCTTTCCTAATGTTCTTTTTCGGCCTTCTGAAAGGAATGATTGAAAACAAAAACAAATCAGCAGGTAAAAGGTAGAAGAAGAAAGTCAGGTGTCTTCTCATATTCTTTGTGCTTTCGATGCCAATCTCGTATTGCTTTTTCTTTAAGTAGGATCAGAATTTGGACAAGAAAGAATGAGAGAGTGAAACTTGAACACCTTGCTGACAGGGACTACCTTAGCCATCTGGTAGCCAGAGGACTGTGAGAACTGAAGTCGAATACTGATCCATCACTTTGCAGTAATCAACATGGCTTACTTTTTCATGCCATGCATTTTATCTCGTCTAGAGGAAAGTGATAAAGAAAAAGAGACAATAAATGACTAAACTTGGTATGCAAAAAGTAATCTTAATAGTAACACTGCTAGCTGTCAGAGGCCATATGTAACCTATGTTGATGAGATTACACAAAAATCACTTTCTGGCCTGTTTAATCCATCTTTTTTTTCCCCGCATTAAAAAAAAAATTCTTTTTACAGGCAAAGATAAGATTAAAGTGTCTGAAGATGAACTGGAGAAACTCCTTCTAATCAAATGGTGTGTTTTGGAAACCATTCGTTTAAGAGCCCCTGGTATCATTACTAGAAAAGTGATGAAGCCAGTTAAAATTTTGGTAAGCTTTGATTTTGTTGTAAAATAATCAACCTTCTAGGGAAAAGAAAGTACATATTTTGCTTATATATATATATTTTTTGATTGGCATATTATTGATTTTATTTATAACTAGTTTATTTTTTGGTTGACAAATAAAAATTGTGTATATTTGTTTTGTACAACAGGTTGTTTTGAAATATGTATACATTGTGGAATGGCTAAACTCGCTAATTAATGTATGCATTATCTCACATACTTATTGTTTTTGTGGTGAGAACACTTAAAGTCTACTCTCAGTGATTTTCAAGAATACAATACATTGTTATTAACAATAGACACCATGTTGTATGATAGATCTCTTGACTTATGTCCCCTAACTGAAATTTTGTATCCTTTGACCAACATCTTCCCAAGTACCACCCCCATACCTCCAGCGCCTGGTAACTACGATTCTACTCTCTACTTCTATGAGTTCAACTTTTTTAGATTCCATGTATAAGTGAGATTATATAATATTTATCTTTCTGTGCCTGGCTTATTTCATTTAATATAATGTTCACCATATTCATCCATGTCACAAATGACAAGATTTCCTTTTTTTTTTTTTAAGAATGAATTGTACTTTATAATGTATGTATACCACATCTTCTTTATCCATTCATTTATTTATGGACACTTGGGTTGATTCCATATCTTGGCTATAGTGAATAATGCTGCAGTGAACATGGGAGGGCAGATACCTCTTTGACATTTCATTTTCTTTGGATATATATTCAGTGGTAGGATTTCTGGATCATGTGTTAGTTCTATTGCTAATTTTTTGAGGAACCTTCCACACTGTTTTCCATATGGCTGTACTGATTTACATTCCCACCAACAGTATGCAAGAGTTTTTTTTTTTTTTCTACACAACTTCTTCAACATTTGTTATCTTTTGTCTTTTTGATAATAGCCATTCTACCAGGTGTGAGGTGACATCTTATTATGGTTTTAATTTGCATTTCCCTGATGATAAGTGATGTTGAGCATTTTTTTATATACTTGTTGGCTATTTATATGTCTTCTTTTGAGAAATGTTTATTCAGATCCTTTGCCTATTTTTTGATAAGTTGATAAATTTTTTTCTCACTATTGAGTTGTTTGAGTTCCTTATATATTTTAGTTATTAATTCTTTATCAGAGGTATGGTTTGCAAATTTGTTCTCCCATTAGGTTGTCTCTTTACTCTGTTGATTGTTTCCTTTGTTATGCAAAAGCTTTTTAGTTTTTTGTTATCCCATTTGTCTATTTTTGTTTTTGTTGCCTGTGCTTTTGAGGTCTTAGTCATAAATTCTTTGCCTAGACTAATATCCAGGAGAGTTTTCCCTAGATCGCTTATAGTATTTTTTACAGTTTGGGGTCTTATGTTTCAGTCTTTAATCCTTGAGTTGATTTGTGTATATGGTGAGAGATAGGGATCCAGTTCCATTTTTCTGCATATGGCTATTCAGTTTTCCCAGCACTGTATTTTGAAGAGGGTACCCTTTGCCTAAGGTGAGTTCTTATTGGCTTTGTCAAAGATCAGTTGGCTGTACGTATGTGGCTTTACTTCTGGGCTTTCTATTCTGTTTCATTGGTCTAAGTGTCCATTTTTATACAAATCCCATGCCATGTTTGTTACTATAGCCTTGTGATATATTTTGAAGTCAGGCAATGGGATGTCTCCAGTTTTGTTCTTTTTGCGCAGGATTGCTTTGGCTATTTGGGCTCTTTTTGGTTTCATATGAATTTTAGAATTTTTTTTTTCTTATTCTGTGAAGAATGATATTGGTATTTTGATAGGGACTGCATTGAATCTATAGATTGCTTTGGAAAGCATGGTCATTTTAATGCTATTAATTCTTCCAATCCATGAACATACGATGTTTTTCCATTTGTGTAATCTTCAATTTCTTTCATCAATGTTGTCTAGTTTTCCTTGTAGAGAACTTTTACCTCCTTGGTTAAATTTATTCCTAGGTATTTAATTTTTTTTTACAGCTATTGTAAATGGGATTCCCTTCTTACTTCCTTTCTTAGCTAGATCATTATCGATATATAGAAATGCTACTGATTTTTGTACATTGATCCTGCAACTTTACTGAATTCATTTATCAAATCTAAGAGTGTTTTGGTGGAGTCTTTAGGTTTTTCTAGATACAAGATCATATCAGCAGAGAGGGACAATTTGACTTTCTGTTTTCCAATTTGAATGCCTTTTATCTCTTTCTCTTACCTGATTGCTCTAGCTAGTACTATATTGAATAGGAATGGTGAAAGTGGGCATCCTTGTCTTGTTCCAGTTCTTAGAGAAAACACTTTTAACTTTTCCCCATTCAGTATGATGTTGGCTGTGAGTTTGTTGTATTTGGCCTTTATTATTTTAGGGTATGTTCCTTCTATGCTTAGTTTGTTGAGAGTTTTTATCATAAAGGGATGGTGAATTTTATCAAATGCTTTTTCTACATCTATCAAGATGATCAATAGTTTTCGTCCTTCATTCTATTGATGTGATGTATATGTTCAATGCTTTGCATGTTGAACCATCATGTCATATGTCTATGTTAAAATAATTTATATGAAAAATGCTTTGTGGAAGAAAATACTTATGGTGACATTATTTGTTATAGGAAAAAAGGTAAGGAATGATTAAATTAATTATGGTTTAATTCTACCCAATGAAAGAAAAATTAAGTAGCCATTGGAGGGAAAATTATTTACAATGAATATACAATAAAAATACTTACATTATAATGTTAAGTGAACAAAGAAAGATTCAAAAATTGGTTATTCAAGAGAATCAAAATTATGTTTAAAAACAACAAAGAAAAACCTACTATTAGTAAGTAAAAATACTGGAGAGAAGTCCAGCCTATTGATGACCGTCTTTGGGTGTCAGAACTCTGGTTATTTTCTTTTCTAATCTTTCTATTTTTCTGAATTTACTAAACTTTTGGTAGAGATCAGTTTTTACCATAGAAAAAAATATACTGTGTAATTTGAAAAAACACCTTTTTTCATCTTCAATTAACACCAACCAAGCTTCTGGCCAAGAGAAAAAATTGTGTGCTTTGGACCTCCTGTTATAGATGCTTTACCTTTGTAGGACTTCTTTCTCTTCAAGATTCTACATTCCTTGCCCACACTTAGCTCTCAGCATCCTTCTTGAGTTACAACAGAGAGTCCTACTTTCTCTCCCCTCTTCAAGAAAGCCCCGCCTCTAGATTAGCAGATGAAGCTCATTTGGCCTCACAACATCCAGGGGAAATGGGCTGGCCAGATTCGATTCTGTCTACCTGAGAGATGCAGTTATTACAACACAGAGAAGTTGTAACTTCCCTTTGCTAGTGATCTGTGTTCTTGTCCTGCAACTGTTTTGTCTCCTTGATCTTTCTCTTAATCTGTCATGTAAAAAAAGATAGGGACTGTTTAGGCTGGGCATGATGATGTCCACTTGCTCAGAGGCTTTCTTTGACAGAACCAGCTCCAACATTCCTTCATGCCATTTGTCTCTCTGGCTGTTGCTGCTGCTGCTGCAACAGTAACTCCTTTCTTGTCTCCTCCCTGTTGCTAGTGGTAATTCAGTTACTGAGGACCCATTTGAAGTCCCCCTTCCTCTGCTATCCTGATTTGTAGGCTGCAGTAGTCAGTAGTCTCCGAGTCATGATCATAGGTCAACGGCGACTAGAGGGGATTATGGGGTATGAAGGGGAAGGACCTGGAGGCCTGTCCCAGGGCTGACCCATCCCTGCTCCCAAATACATATCAGGGCCCTCCATGACTGATTCCAGCAGAGGTGAAACAGGTAAGATTGGGATCTCACAGGTCTCTTTCTATTTTAAAAATGGTAAGAGGACACCAGCAAAAGCCTTTCTCTCTTCCCAGTTTTGGATTTGACTCTCTCCAGCTCTTTTGGTACTGAAACTGCCAAACTTCAAGCAATACTTGGCTCCCACTGGAGCCAACAGGATTCAAAAATGATGATCCCCACCCCACACACCACTCCCTGCTGCCATAAAAAGACATATTTTTCATTGTAAAGTGTTTATATTAGGGATATATAAACCCAAAGGAAGTGTTCTGCAAATATCTTGAGTACATTTCAAAATTATACAGGGTTAAATAGATGTGGCTTATGATGATTGGCCACGGGAATTACCTAATAAAATATCTTCCCCTGATAACATTGGTAGCTATCTAGTGATCATACAACTTAGGAGATCTCTTTGTCCTATGGTTCCTGAACATGGTGACGAAAGGGAGACTTTATGAAATGGTTTTTAGTTCTTAGGATAGTTTATAAATCATGAGAACCTATTATAACATGAATTGGAAAGGATAATACGGACTCTGCTGCTTGAGGAAACACACTGCTTATCCTCAGTCCCATAACCACTATGGCTGCAAACAAAAACCAACCAAGTAAATGTACATTTGCTTTTTCCCATGTCTTCCTGACCAGTTGTCTTCAAATTTTTCTCCTCCAATAGCTGCTTCTGGACTTAAAAAAGAATCTGCTGCCCCTGCCCTGACACCATCATCAGTGCCCCCATGGGTAGGCCACCCACTGCCCCTGTCTTCAGCATTACCATGGCCATTGCCCCTGTGTCAGAGTTGGATTTTTCTGTTTAACAATCTGGGGATCCACTGTGCTTCTATCATCAAGAACACTTGCTACAAACCCCAATATCAAACATCAAAGCTGCATTAGACTGGACTAATACTAGTTTCTAAGATTTTGACATTTCACTAGTATTTCCCTCTATGTAACCAAATATATATGTACATGTAACTAATAAGCAGAATTAGAAATCAGACATCGCCTAAGTTGAAAATTGGAAAGGCCTGTTCAGTATTGTTATTATTTTCTTGCCATGAATTATAAAATGATGTAAGCCTTCACCACAATATAATTGTAGCATTATTTTTAATGAGCCAAACTCTCCTTAAAGCATATTTCAAAAAAAATGACTTGGAATTGATTTTTTTCTATCATAGAATTACATCATTCCTTCTGGTGACTTGTTGATGTTGTCTCCATTTTGGCTACATAGAAACCCAAAGTATTTTCCTGAACCTGAACTGTTCAAACCCGTAAGTTATGTCTTGCAATATACAGTATGCTTTTTATGTCAAAAGTATGAATTCAGAAATTAACTAGGACTAAAGCATTAAGCAGTCATATTTCTCTAGTAACTAAGTACAAAATTTGCTACAGAGCATAGATTAGATTTGCGACGTAGACAGTACAACATTTACAAACCAGATAGCAAAGTGTTTGGAATAAACTTCCCCAACTTTAAAATAAATTTTATATGAAACCAGAGGGCATGTTAAGGTAAATGTACATGGTTCTGACAGAAGACTTATTTTATATTTTTTAGGCAGTACTTCCATTGTTGGTTTCCAAGGAGTACAAAAAATAAAAATAAAGCAAATTAAAACCATGATCTACTATTTCTTAGGTTTGGAAAGTTACAGGGCTGAACAGAACCTTAAGAGGTCATTTAGTCCATTCTCTGCCTTTAGGTAAAACTGTCAAAAGTGGCATCCAGATGTATTAATTCTGCATCCCAACCTTTCTCCAGTAGGCAGGGCTGTGAGTACCTTATTACTAAATTTATTACCAAGAACAATTTTATGATGGAGCCTGAGACATTATTATAAATAATCTTTCTCTTCTTAGGTCAATTCTGTGGTTGATTTACATTATCATTTACATTTACCACTTAACAGAATTCTTTTTAAACCTTTTTATTTATAAGTTCATGTTCCAAAAACACAATTGCGTCTGATATTAATAACAAGTTGGAAAAAATTACCAACAACCCTGCAACTTTATACGCAAGGATTAGCTGTACAAGGTCATTTTTAGCCTAGAGAAATAAAGTTAAGCTTATTTATATAAGACTGATTTGGAAAAAAAAAAAAAATGTTTTCTTCCCACAGGAACGCTGGAGAAAGGCAAATTTAAAGAAGCACGCTTTCTTGGACTGCTTCATGGCATTTGGAAATGGGAAGTCCCAGTGTCCTGGAAGGTCAGTGAGACAGCCGGGCCACATTTATTCAAAACGTCTACAGAAAGACGATGGCTCGGAGGGGGAAAGCTTTGGCTTCATCTCTTTTTTTCTTCATTATCAAACTGCAGGGAAATCCAGGAAAGTACATTTTGTCTGATTGGCCCGAGGTGTTCTGCAGTGTCTTTGTGGGGATGTCTAAAGTGGTTTCTGATAGGAGACCTCATGAAAAGAAAATATTGTGCTTGCAGATGTCAGATAAAAACTGGGTTTATGGCTCAAATACTCAGCTCTTATACAGGATAATTGCAAGTGGTTTGAACGCTGTTTTTAAAAGCAAAAACAGAATAATATTCCTTTAACTACACCATTATCATGGGCATTTGCTGGCGTAACAGAAGATCTTTAGCTTGAAGCATAGCAGCACCTTTCTGGATGGTTTTTGCTTATTGAGTCAGTTTGGTTTTGTAAAAGCTTTCCTTTGATACCTTTTATAGTTAAATTAATCTGTCACCCAGGATTCCTCTTCAATGTGATGCCCTGTCCTTCAGCAAGTGTCTGTTAATGAAGTTACTTTTATGTTTATCTGTTCAAGCAGAAAAATGTTTTGAACTTCTCACCTGTGCCAGGCATCACGGTGAGAACACTGCAGAAGATGGACACGGTGCCTGACTTCATAGAATCTACAATCTACATTAAATATATCCCGTGTCTTCACGGGATGATTTACTTGGGGAATTATCTATACCTGTTTGTGACAAAATCTCATTCAATGAATATACAAATTCTTTTAATTCTTATATCTGAAAAATTATAGTTTCTTGATTTAAGAAGTCAATCATCTTCATTGTTTAAACAGTAATACCAGTCCATATTTGCAATTGTTACTTACTCCACGGCATTCATTTTATCCCTCCTTTTTTGTGCATTTTAGAACATCAATATACTCTTAGTAATTTACACTTCCCCTAAAATGGTATTAGGTGGTCTTAGCCAATCATGGAAATTTTACCCTCCTCTTTAGAAGTTATTCTAGAAACCTAAGCCTGAGCAAATTGTTGCCTGGTGTTTCTCTGGAGATAACTATTTGTCCTGGGGTAGACAGTTGACCTAAATTTACCAGACTGAAAGGAGAGATTTTTCTTCCATGGTTAGGGGAGAGGCCCCCTTCATCCAGTTCCATTGGATGTGAACAGGGAAGTATACACCCCCAGTAGTTACTAGCAGCAAGTTCAAGAGGATCAAGCCTTATGATGGTGCAGAGTCTGTGGGTGGCAGAGCAGAGATATGGAAAGAACATGGATCTTTGTAACATCATCATGTCACTGAGTTCCTCAGTTTTGAAGAGTTCGTCTATGTTCTGTTATGTTAGATAATAAATGCCCTTATTTTTAATACAGCTTTAGTTGAGAGTTCCATTGTTTGAGGTGAAAACATGCTGACATATCCACTGTAAAACCCTGAGGTTGAACATTGTAATTGTCAGATACTTTAAGAGCATAGTGTAACACACAACAGCAGTAGCAACAACAACCCTTCATGCTCATCTGCCTCTCATTATTTTCACTTTGGAGAAGCAGTTCTTAAGCCAGTAATAAATTCATTGTTTTTGTCACCTGCTAAGTATCAAAGTCCGAAGAAGTAGCTCCTCTAAAAATAACAAATGTTACTTTTTTTTTCAGTCCCTTTGCATATATTCCCAATAGCAACTAAAAAATTTATTATAACCATCTTTGACATTGAGCTAGAAGTATTTTAAACCAAGAACTGAAATATTTTACAACGAAGCATATAATATGGGCCATTAGTCAAGGATTGCCTGATAACTTTTGTTTCTAAGAGGGGCTATTACTACGTTCCATGATAGCTTTTGAGGCTAATAGACGTTTTTTGAGTTTGAAAGTGATGGGTACAAGAAAAGTGACCATGTTGCTGCAATTCAACCAACAGTATCTTATGTAGATAGAAACTGTATATTTTTAGGATCTGCTGAGCTCTTAACCATATGCAAGTTAGTGTAGTGTCCTGGGTACTGCGGGGGCTTTGGACATGAGTAAGACATGTTCTCAGCCCTTCTGAAATGACAACTTAGTGGGGGCAAGGAAGACATTGAGCTGATAAATAACTGCAGGGATTGCAGGATGAGAGACACCCAAGCACCGTAGTATAGTGATTCCAGAGAGGGTACCTCTGGTCAGGGTGATCTTTGAAGACTTCCTGGGGAAAGTAGCCTTTGAAGGGCTAGAAGAAGTTTTAGCTTGAGGCAGCAGAGTGAGCAAAGGGTCATTAAGTACAGAGTTATGTATCTTAGGGCTTTATGGTTTTACTGTTATTGGAACAAGATTACAGATAGTGGTGAGAAGTAAGAATGAAACGTAGATTGGTCCAATTGGGAAGCCCCTTCAATACCTGGTTTAGGAGTTTATATTCAGTTCAAATGGCCCTCATGAAATATTAAAAGTTTTGGGTAGAATGGACTAGTGTGGGGCATGACTTAGGTTATGTGATCATGCTAATATTCCATGTAAGGGACATGGAATGGTAGAATCTACCAGATTTGGAAGATCGTTAGAAATGGGGATAACTTGAGAAGAACGATTTAAGGTAAACTGTGACTTTGAATCTAGGTGGCTGGAAGAGATGGTGGAAATAGAGAAATCAGAAATAGGAGCAAGTTTGGGGGCAAGATCTTAAATTTTCCTTTGAAAACTCTAAGTCTGAAGTATGGCAAAATAGGTATTCTATAACCAGAATCTACAGGTTAAATATGAATGTTAAATACATAAAACCTGTTTAAGAAAAAAAAAAAAAAACCTTTAAGTCTGGTTTTCTATTAAGTTTCTATTTTAAAAAGTCCTTAATTTTTCTGTTACTTAAACAGCCAACTCATGACACATTTTGTTTTTAAAGAGAGACAAAATAGAAAATTGTTCAGGAAATGACTTCATTTGGATGGTATATACCAAGATAGATAGTACACCTAGAAATTGAATCCCGTAAAGCCTTAGTGTAATCCCACCAAAATTGCTCCCATTATTAATTTGTATACCAAGGCTGCAATACTAGAGAAGTGGGAATGAAGCACGAATTTCTCAGAAATAGAAACTGTAATTTCTACTTTTTTTGTGTGTTTGGGTCTTTCACGTATCCTAGGGCAGTGCTAGGCCACAAACTCATGAACTTGTCTTGAAATATGAATGAAAATCACACAGCTATTAGAAAATTAATTAAAAGCATAGGTCCAGCAAATAGTAGGTTAGGTAGTAGTAGCATTCAACCTAACAAACATCTCTTGAGCAACTGGTATTAAAATGATTATTCTTTCACTTAATAACCATTATCAAGTGTTTGTGATGTGTCAGAGTAGGGTTCTCAGAGTTACCTTGAAAAGAAAATCAGATGAAGCCCCTTCCCCAAGGAGCTTTATGTTCTAACTCCAGTCACTTTGTTAAAAATTGGGGAGATTCAAAGACAAATGACATTTCTGAATTGATTACAATGTGGTTTGGGAAATGAGACATAGCAACGTGAAAAACAAGCCCTACTTAACAGCTTAAGATGGCACATGAGCAATGCCAAAGACTTGTACATATAACAACCACCATAGGAATTCAGAGGAAGAGGGATTAGAAAGGCCTTCAGTCTAAATGGTAATAATCAATAAACAACATAGAGGAAATCACAACTTTCCTGAGGTACAGTGGTATCAAACTTTGACAGACTACAACAAAAATTAAGTGCTCATAGGAATGTAATATACCTATATGCTAATGATAGTAAAGCAACTATATATTTGGGATTTGTGATGCTTTGAGCACATTTGTTTCTATATGTTCATGTTAAATATAATGCATTTTAATGGTTGTTCCTTATTCAGTAAAGTATCTTTGCACGATCTTGTATTTGAGAAGCATCATAAGTAGCTTTCTCTCTTTTATACTTGGAAATAGCTGATTGCTTTTAAGGAGTGAACAAGTTCAAATCCCCATGGATTTAATGACAAGTTGAAAATCCAATTTATTCTGAGGAATTTGTTACATAAACAAATGCATCTCCTCAATTCCAGTTGCTATATATAATTAAATGAATGCTATTTACTTGTTAAGTAAAATTATTTCCTAACATTTTCACTACAGTGTGCATATGTCCTGAAGAATATATTCAAGTGGGTTAGGAATGAGGATGAAAAGGGTTAAGTGGAACCAGCCTGCTAGAATCCCTTATTAATTTTTAGCCATGCTTCTCTTTTCTTACTGATTTACTAGGAAGCAATGACTTGCTCAAAGGAGCAAAGAAACCATTAGCAAAATTGCAGTCATTAATTTCCTCGTCATTTCATTTTCATACTTCATTATAAGGCGAAGATTTAAGTCTTTCGAGAACTGAAAAAACAATTCAAGAGTGATTCTTGATACTTAGGCCAAAGTGCTTCTAAAACAAAACATGTTCATTTCTGAGCAAAAATTTCAGAAAGGATACCCTTTTCCTTTTATTTACAAAATAGATCTCCAGTCCCTTTGTTATACACAAAATACCTGGACAGGAGTATATGTATGTATGGAAAAAAAGAAAAGATACATAGGGCTGGGTATCATCATCATCATCTTCTTCTTCTTCTTCTTCCTTCTTCCTTCTTCCTTCTTTTTTGTTGTTGTTATTCCCCCATGGGCTTTCTCACTTCATCAAACTGAGTGACTGCTCTTTAAGAAGTTAAGTGTTTTCAATGTTCAGAAAAAGTATTTTGTTCCTAGGAAAATAATACTGGAATTAAAACTGTGCTATATCACAATATTGCCCATAGATTATTATCTCCACATCGTATAATATCTTCTCCTTCCGTTCTAATAATCCTAATTTTCACTTAGAGATCCATAGGATTCTGTGGTGCTGATTTCTACCCTCAGCTCTATAGGGATGGAGCACTTCCCTAACCAACCAGCACATTCTATTCCTGTCCTCTCCCTTCCTTCCCATAGTGATTGGTTTAGATGTTGGCAGATGTTTTGAGC
Source organism: Propithecus coquereli (assembly GCF_000956105.1). Lineage (NCBI taxonomy): Eukaryota > Metazoa > Chordata > Mammalia > Primates > Indriidae > Propithecus > Propithecus coquereli. The sequence continues at coordinate 4,001,763 of NW_012155285.1, forward strand.
AGAACAATTAACTACGACGGTTTCTGTTGAGACTTCTGGATCAAAAATAATCATTTCCTCCAGGATTTGAATAAAGGCATTTACCCCAGAAACAAGTGGAAGCTATTTTGAGACTATAAGAACAGACAATATTAGGATGAAGTTGATAACACATAACAGAGCAGAAGAGGAAAACTGGCTTCATGATAACATCACTGCACTACTGGAATGATTCCTTCTTTAGGCCAACACTGGATTTTTTTCAGTTACATAAAACAATGCATTCTCATAAGTATAGACACCAGTCCAATGTGTGTTTTCTGTAACTTGCAACCAAAGGCATCATAAGTAATATAATTTCCTTAAAAGTGAAATTTTTATTTCAAGAATTATTGAACTCCATGAAATATTGTAGTAGCATACACTAACCACATCATTTTATAGCTTTTTAAAAAGAGTTGAGTTTGTTTACTTTGAGTATATCACAAAACAAGACTGATCATGCTGGTGTCTCAGACACTGATGCCACCCACTGCCATAGTGAATTTGCCTCTGCCCCAGGACTCAGGTGCCACAGAAGTTCTGCTCACCCCTGAACCCAGAACCCTGGCTCTGTTGCTGTTCTGAACACCTGTGCCCTGCATATCAGCACCACTGGTGCTACAAAAGTTCCTGAACCCTGGAACCAAGTGCTGCTATGGTTACCAGCATGCCCATGTAACAGAACTAGCACCAGGGAAAATCCCTTTGGCTAGGATTTCTTCCCAAATCCTAGGAAGACCTAGGGAAAAGAACAGGAAGACCACAGAAGGCTTTGATACCGAAGACCCCAAAACCCCTCACCACCACTGCTGCCACCAGAGACATCCACATGTCAGGCCACTAAGGACCTCTGCAGTCCTGCTGACATTGACCTCAGCTGACAAGAGCTGTACACCCCATACACTCAGCACTCTCACACTTACCCACACAAGTGAAAGTCTT
>NW_012155285.1:4003353-4004443 GCF_000956105.1 Propithecus coquereli
GTGTGTAAAACACTTTAATGCTAGCAAAAAACATTAAAATAAAAAAGTATTAAAAATGTAGCTGCAGTATTTTGTTAAGAGATACACAATGTGAACAGCAGTAAATTGTGTCATCAAAAACATAAAATTTGTTGGTGAGGAGTGGTAAAAGTGTAGAGTTTATGTATGCAGTTGAAGGGAAATTGTGTGCACCCTTCGATAGCTCAACTGGTAGAATGGAAGACGGGTTTTATCAGGTTGAAATACACTGTTGTAACTATAAGACGTTTTCTTTAAGCCTCATGGTAACCACAAAGCAAAAACCTATAGTAGACACACAAGAGATAAAGAGAATCAAATCAAAGCCTACCATGACAAAAATCATCAGCTCACAAAGGAAGACAGCAAGAGAGGAATAAAGAAAAGTGGGAACTACAAAACAGTCAGAAAATTTTTACAAAATGGTAATATTAGGTCCTTATCTATCAAAAGTTACTTTAAATGTAAATGGATTAAATTATCCAATAAAAAGACATAGAATGGCTTAACTGATTTAAAAAAAGAAGATGACCCAAATATATGCTGCCTATAAGAAACTCACTTTAGCTTCAAGGATACACATAGGCTAAAAGTGAAAGGAGAGAAAAAGACATTCTATCCAAATGCAAACCAAAAAAGAGTACAGGTAGCTGTAATCATATCAAACAAAATAGACTTTAAGTCACAAACTGTAAAAAGAGACAAAGAAGGTCATTGTATAATGATAAAGGGATCAATTTATCAAGAGGGTATAACAATTGTAAATATATATGCACCCAACATCAGAGCACCTAATATATAAAGCAAATATTAACAGATCTGAAGGGAGAAATAAACAGCAATACAATAATGGTAGAGGATTTCAGTACCCCACTTTCAACAATAGATTGATCATACACAGAAAATTAGTAAGGAAATATTGGAATTGAACTATACTTAAGACCAAATGGACCTAACATTTATATACAGAACATTTCATCCAGCAGCAGGAGAATACATATTCTTCACAAGAACACATGGAACATTCTCCAGGATAAATTATATAATAGGCTACAAAAAAAAAGTCTTAAAA
>NW_012155285.1:4005936-4010513 GCF_000956105.1 Propithecus coquereli
TACAAGTTGACAAGGAAACTAGGAAAACAATTCCATTTATAGTAGCATCAAAAAGAAGAAAATACTTAGGAATTAGCTAAACCAAGAAGGTTTAAGACTTATATAGTGAAAACTACAAAACACTGCTGAAAGTAATTAAAGAAGACATAAATAAATGGACACATATCCCATGTTTATGGATTGAAAGACTTGCTATTGTTAAGATGTCAGTGCTACCCAAAGCAATCTGCACATTCATTGTAATCCCTGTCAAAATCCCAATGCTGCTTTTTGCAGAAATAGAAAAACCCATTCTAAAATTCCTGTGAATTTCAAGGGACCCCAAGTAGCCAAAACAATCTTGAAAATGAACAAAGCTAGAGGACTCACACTTCAGATTTCAAAACTTAATACAAAGCTGCAGTGTTCAAAACAATGTGGCACTGGCATCAAGACAGATATATAAACCAATGGAATAGAATGGAGAACCCAGAAATAAGCCCACACATACATGGTAAAATTACTTTTGACAAGGAGCTAAGACCATTCAATAGGAAAAGGGCAACTTTTCAACAAATGGCGCTGGAAAAACTAGATATCCATAGGCAAAAGAATGCTGTTGGATCCTTACCTAACACCATATACAAAAATTAACTCAAAATGGAATAAAAACCTAATGTAAGACCTAAAACTATAAAACTCTTAAAATAGAGCAAAAGCTTCATGACATTGGATTTGGCAATGATTTTCAGCTATGACACCAAAGGCAAGACAACAGAAGAAAAATAAACAAACTGGAGTTCATGAAAATTTAAAAATTTTGTGCATCAAAAGACAGTATCAATAGAGTAAAAAGACAACCCATTTCTTCCAAATGGAAGAAAATATTTACAAATTATATATCCATAAGGTATTAGTATCCAAAACGTATAAAGAACTTCTAAAACTCAACAACAAAACAAGCAATTCAAAAATGAACAAGGGACTTGAATAGACATTTCTTGAGAGAAGATACGCAAATGGCCAATACACATGAAAGGATGCTCAGCATCATTAATCACTAGGTAAATGCAAATCAGAACAACAATGAGATACCACCTCATACCTGTGAAAGTTAAGTATACAAAATGAAGTCATTTATGTCATACCCAATTAAAATGGAGTCAAAAAGTGGGAAAAGAGGTTGCATACACCTGTTTCAAAAAACTGTCTCACAGTCCCAATCCAAAAGTGCTAGGGCCTGCAACTCCAAGATTACAAGTCCTACTTAGCAACTGCTGCTACTCACCAGCTCTTGTATTAATAAGGCACTGCTAGCACCAATGAACTTTCTTTGGAAACAACTTGCATAAGCTTCTCTTTCCTCAGCAAAATCCTAACTTTTTCCTTTGTTCTCCAGACATACCAGAGGCCACCCTGGTCTGTGCATATGCCCCAGATTGCAATTCTATTCCTTGTATATTCCAAGAAAACCTCTTGCTTGGAGATTCATCTCTATATATTTTTATTTCAAGTTGGCGTACTAATTAGGGTAGCTACTATCAACAAACCAAAACCAAAAAGTGTTAGTGAGGATGTGGAGAAATTGGAACCCTTGTGCATGTTGGTAGGAATGTCAAATGGTACAGCTGCTATGGAAAAGAGTATGGCAGTCCCTCAAAAAATTAAAAATAGAATTACCATATGATCTCACAATTCTACTTCTGGGTATATAGCCAAAGAAAATGAAGTCAGTATCTTGAAGAGATATTTGCACTGCATGTTCACTGTGGCATTATTCACAATAGCCAAGATACGAAAACAACCTAACTGTCTGTTGATGGACAAATAGATAAAGAAAATGTGATGCGCACACACACACACACACAGAGGAATATTTTTCAGCCTTAAAAAAAAGGAAATCCTGCCATTTGCCACAATATGGATAAACCTGGAAGACATTATACTAAGTGAAATAACTCAGACACAAAAAGACAAATATTATATAAGATATTTATATGTGGAATCTCAGAAGGTTGAACTCATTGAAACAGAATAGAATGGTGGTTACCAGGGGCTGGGAGGGTGGCGTAATCGGGAGATATTCGTCAAAGGGTTCACACTTTCAGTTATAAGATGAATAAGTTCTGGAGATCTAAGGTACAGCATGGCGACTATAGTTAATAATAACGTACGCTTGAAATTTTCTAAGAGAATAGATTTTAAGTGTTCTCACCACACACACACAAGGGTAACTATGTGAGGTGACGGATATGTTAATTAGCTTGATTTTGGTAATCATTTCACAAAATATATGTATCACAATGTATATCAAATCATCACATTGTATACCTTAAACATATACAATTTTTATCTGTCAGTTATATCTCAATAAGCTGGAAATAAAATAAACCACAAGATCATTTCTATTTGGTGAGTACTTAAACTTAATGAAGTCAGTACTATTCCTTCGCCTTTTTTCCTAAATAAGAAGGTTTAAAAAGAGGTACCCAAATTTCTAGCTAGGAGCTCATGCATATGGAAGTTTTACTTCTAAGAGGAGTAACTGTAAGATCACCATTAGAACAATCTTGGCTGCAAATCTGGAGCACAGTGGCCCCAGAGCATGCACTCCTCGTAGGAGCCAGTTTTAATCTTCCGAATGAAATAGAAAACAATACCTCAAATTACGAAGACCTGAGGTTCCCCAGTCCTTTCTTCTTTGCTTGTCCATCTGCTATCTCATCTCCTTTTCCACCTTTAAATATGTCCTCTTCTCTTCTGTTTTTCACACTTTCTCGTTTTCCTCCTCGTCTAACTTACCCTTATCCCATTCTTCTCTTCCCTTTTGTTTTTATTTAACATAAAGCATCTATCTCCTCACTCTACCAGGTTATGCCCTCACCATTATTTCCAATCAGAAGTTTGGTACCCAGCCATAGTGTTTCATGTCTAACTGTGATATTCTTTGCAATTTTGATATTGTATGCTAAAATTCAAAGGTTTAATAAACCACGTCTTCTAACATGTTTCCCCCCTTTCTCCTTGCCAACTTTCTTTAGATCAGCAATTAACATTACGTGGAAACTTGTAATAATGCAAATTCTGGGACCCTGTCCTGGACCTCGTGAATCAGAAACTTTGAGAGTGGGGCCCAGCAATCTGTATTTTAAAAAGCTCTCCAGGTGATTCTGATGCACACTAAAGTTTGAGAACTATGAGTCTAGATTATTTTCCCTACTGTCATCAAATTGATTTTTTTTTTTTTCCTAAAAGATTTCTGAGGAGGATGGGGTTGTGGGGAAAGTACTTCCCCTTTAACTTGAATCGTAGTGCTTCAATGTATGATGCCTGTGAAACTATGTCTGTACGCTGCCCTCTCTGAATTCCAGGGCAAGATCATTCTATTTTCATAAGCTGCAGCTGGTAGCAACTAGGAAGAGCCCCTGATCCTGGCATCGGTGACAGTTTTCCAGCCCATGCTGGCATTGCCTGCAATGACTTCTAGGAGAGAAAGCAGGGAGGGAGATTTTCTCTTTAAAAGTGAGAGAGTCTCAAAAGCAAGATATCCAAAACTAAAATCATTAATTTCCCCCATCCTAGCGTTCCTTCAGTACTCTCTATTTCTCTTAGATGTGTCACTATTCTCTCAGACACCTGGGTTTTTGGAATTTTCCTTTACTCCTCCCTCCTGGCCTTCCATGTCCCTTCCCTCCTCCTACACCAGCTCTTCCTCGGCTTGTCATCGTTGCCTGACCCTTCCCCCTGGCTCTATTATCTCTTCTTTCATCCCATCTTGCTCACTAAATACAGATTCATTTGCCATGAATAGTAATGTCTCCTTGTCACTGTCTTGTTAAGACTTGGAGCCACTGCCTGCTGGCCAAACTCACTAGCCTAGAACTCTGGGCTCTTCATCATGTGACTCCAGCCGCACCTTTCTGAACATCTGCGAATGCCCTCCCAGAGGGGCTGCTTGCTGACCCCTAACTCCAGAGCGTCCCTTCCTCCCCTTGCTTGAGCTGTCTGCTGGTTCTGGAATGTCCTCCACACGTCTACTTATTTAAAGCCTGTCCTGCCCTCGGGATCTAGCTCAAGTTTCACCTCCATGTAAGTCACTCCAGTTTTATAGTGTTCTCTCCAGACCACAAATGTCCTTTCCCTTGTTTCCACCTTCATCTAATATTGTTACCTTATATTGTTATCTTATACTGTTACCTTTCTGTCTCTCCATGTGCATTACTAGCAATGTGTTTTGTAGGACTCTGTGTTCTTAATGCCTGTGTAGCATTCCTTGAGCAAATATTTATCTAAAAATGGGGAAAATATACAAGTACTAAGTATTTCAGAAATTTTCAACATGTTGTATATTTTAATTAGGTTTATTTGTAGACAGCTAATGTTCTTGTAAGTGTAAAAAATGTTATAAATACTGTGCCTCATTATTTTCACTGTTTTGACAATAGGAAGTATTAAGAAAATATTACTCACACAAACATACCTCAGCTTGCTTCTGAAGAACTTATGTAAAAATACAAATTTATGAGCCTATTGTCTTTCATATAAAAAGCTTTTAATATGACAGGTATGTATATGTCAGTTTCTGCTATTTTAGACAT
>NW_012155285.1:4012304-4018829 GCF_000956105.1 Propithecus coquereli
CAGTGCCGGTGTGGAGACCTGAAAAGAAGAGTGCCAGAGGTCCTTTATCCCAGGATGCTGAGCTCAGAAAAGTGGGAAGTCACTACTCTGGCCTATGACAAGCTAATGTTAGAGAAGGGCTGAAAACAATGATAAGAAAATAGGATTTGCTTGGATAAAGCAAGGAACCTACAAAACTGTTCTATAATGTATTAATAAAATGAGCCAGTATTTTTCTAGTGCTGCCAAGTAAACATTGACCATTGGGAAGTCACTGCTGATTCTCCTGAATCCACAGTGTCAGCTTAGTTATCTGAAAGAGGGATATTATCTAATTTACTTACAGGAAGGGAGCTAAATACTGGAAGAAGTGGTTGTTTAAGTTGGAACTTTATGTCTAATTTCACATGTTGGTACTTTTTACCACCTTTTCCTTTTGATAGGGTGGCTTATACCTTCCATGAGACACTTTCTTCATGGAGCGTCAGAGGCACCACCTTCTTTTTGTTATTCTTCCCTTCTGGCTACTTCTTCTCTATCTCCTTTCCTGACCCCCAAATTTTGGAGTATCCCAGGGCTCTCTCCTCAGATTCTTTATCTTTTCATTTAACTCACTCCCTAAGTGATCTCATACTGTCCCATGGCTTTAAATAATTGTCTGAATAATGGTGACTCCCATATTTATATCCTTTGTAACAACAGCCCTGAGTGAATCCTTTCTAAACGCTAGGCTCATTTACTAAGCTTCCATTCGCCATCTCCATTGGATGTCTAGAAGGCACTCGTCTGTAGATACCGTTACTTAACAAGCCCAAAAGTGGGCTCCAGATTACAATTCCCTCAATCTACTCTTCCTTCCCCTTTGCTGAGGTAAATAACAGCTGTATCCTTGCATTTCCTCAAGTCAAACACTTTGGAGTCATCCTGACTCCCTTATGTTCTGCACGTCTATAATGCAAACCATCGGTCCATCCTACAGAGTATCTCCAGACTTGAATTGTGGCTCACAACTATTTCTCCCGTCCTAGTCCAAGTCACCACTTTCTGTTGTCTGGAAAATTGTAATGGCTTCCTAATCAATCTTCATCCCTATTACTCTTTATTTTGTTCTCAAAGTAGCAGCCAGGCGATTCTTTCAGAACTTGTCACGTCGCTTAGAACCATTCGATTGGTTCCCATCTCACAGAATAAAATGAGATCTGTAACATGCCCCACAAGGCTCTCTATGTAACTAGAATATTTCTCTGGCATTTCCCATTCTTGATCGTTTCTAGTAACACGAGCCTGTTGTTGTTCCTCATTCTCCGACCTCTAGGTTTTTGTACTTTTTAATTCTTCTCCATGGAATACCGTACCCCAGATATTCACTATGGCTCACTCTCTTACTTTATTCCATTGTCTGCTAAAATGTCACCTTATCACAGAGGCCTTGCTTATCTAAAATATTTTAGCCCACACTTCCATCATTCCCTTTCTCTTCGTCTTATTTATTATATTATTAATACTAGTTTGTATTCTACTGGAATTTAAGCTTCATGTGAACATGAATGTTGTCTTTGTTTACTGGGGTAAGTGCTTAGAAGCATATAAAGCACATAAAGACATAATAAAGGCCAGGCGCGGTGGCTCACGCCTGTAATCCTAGCACTCTGGGAGGCCGAGGCGGGTGGATTGCTCAAGGTCAGGAGTTCGAGACTAGCCTGACCAAGAGCGAGACCCTGTCTCTACTAAAAAATAGACAGAAATGATTTGGACAACTAAAAAAATATATATAGAAAAAATTAGCCGGGCATGGTGGCACATGCCTGTAGTCCCAGCTACTTGGGAGGCTGAGGCAGGAGGATTGCTTGAGCCCAGGAATCTAAGGTTGCTGTGAGCTAGGCTGACGCCACGGCACTCTAGCCTGGGCAACAGAGTGAGACTCTGTCTCAAAATAAAAAAAAGAAAAAAAGACACAATAAATATTGAATGAATGAATAAATGAATGGAGATCTTATTTTATTGTAAGAACTCCTAGTGTGTAGTCTAAATATCAGTTCACTGTTCCCATAAAAGTCACTCACTAACATTAAAACTGAAAGAAAAAGAAAAGTCACTTCCTTTCAGGAAGAGGGGAGAACATACAGGAATGTTACATTCATGTTCTAATTACCCATTGCGAATTTGACCCTCAGCATTCTGTGACCTTCGCTGCCCTCCAGCTCCTCCACCTGCTACCACCCACCTGGCTAAAGCTTGGACGCTGCTTCTTCCACACCACCTCCAGCAGTGGGGTGACAGTGAGGCCACTCACCCTTCCTGCCATTTTATCACCTCTTTAGTCTCCACTGCGCTGTCACACAAGGCAGTGCAAGCGCATCAGTTCTGACTGAGTTTTTGAGGTAAAAAAAAAAAATTACAGCATAGATAGGGAAATATTAAAATTGTACATGAATTATTTCTTCTCCATAGTCCCAGGGAAAAGTACTTAAGTTGAGCACTTCACAGAAAGTCACTTATTCCTAACCTTGTACGTCTTTACATGGCACTGTGCTTGTCTCATCTCTCCCCTGAGAAGTTGCTGGTTTCACTCCAAGATCCACCTCCCTTTCTCCACAAGTACATCTCTCAAAGTCTGAGTACAGGATGACACTGGAGCTTTCAGCAGGACTGTCCATGGTTCTCCTTGGGTCTTGAGTTCCTCAAAGCAGTCCATGGTGGACACAGGACACATGTCCTTAAGATCTGTCCGGATGTTAATTCTTCAAATTCTCTATTGAATGGTTGACTGTTGTTACATCTCTCTCTCTTTCTCTCTTTCACATCTCCCAAAGATAATCGTTTTTTTCCTAATACATGGTAAAATCTAAATCCTTAAGGAGGAAATTAAATATTTGCCCCAGATTATCCAAGCTGGCCTCTTTCACAGTGGAGTTAGTGCATTATTACGAAGAACGTTATTAACTACTTGTCTTTATACCTTGATGGTTGATTTGTTTTTCTTTCAACACTTTAAACATCACTGTTCATTATCTTCTGGCTTACATAGTTTCTGATGAAAAGTCTGTTACCTTTTAATTTTGTTGTTCTTTATTTATTGTGTCTTCTTTCTTTGGACACTTTAAAATGTTTTCCTTTATGATTGTTTTTTAGCAATTTGATTATGATTTGCTTGGCATGGTTTTCGTTATGTTTCTTCTGCTTGGGGTTCATTGAGCTTCTTAGATTTGTAAATTATAGTTGTCAAAAATTTGAAATGTTTCAGCTATTATTCCTTAAAATATTTTCCTGCCCATCCGTATCTCTAATGACATTTATCTCAGGTTGCTTTATATTATGTTATAGGTCACTGACACTCTGTTCATTTCTTTTTACAGTCTTATTTATTCTACATACTTCATTTCAGATGTTTACCATTGTTATGTTAATTAAGTTCCATGATCTTTTCTTTTGCAGTATCTTACCATCTGTTAATCCCATACAGTATATTTTTTATTTAAAGCATATATTTTTGTTGCTAGAAGGTCCATTTGGATATTTTTTATATCTTCTACTTCTCTCCTTGTCATGCTGTTTTCTCCTACCTTTTTGAACACTTGGAGTATATTTAATTAACTGTTTCCAAAATCATTTCTGAGACTGTCTCTTTTGAACAGATTTTTCTTGCTTTTGAGTCACAATTTTCCTGTTTCTTCTAGGCCTGGTACTTTTTTAGTAGATGCAGGATGTAAGTGTCACGGATGTTGGATTTTATTGTATTCTTTTAGTTTTAGACTTTATTATGGCATGTGGTTGGTTGCTTAGAAAAACAAGTTTTCAGAATTTGTTTTTAAGCTTTGTTAAGGTCGTTCCAGAGTGGTATTTAACATAAGATAATACAATACCACTACTAAGGCAATACCCTTTTAAGGACTCCGCGCAGTGCTCCATGTGCTAAAAGGTCTTTACGTTCTTTCTTGTGGGAGCACAAACTTACACGTCTTGTGTGAGCTCTAGGCCTTATTCAGCTTATTGCTCTTTGACTTTCTTTTCATCATCTTTTTCCAACCTCAGTAGTTTCTTCTCATACATGCAGAGATCAGTACTCTGCCAGATATTCAAAAAGACCCCTAGTTAGATCCTGGAGTACTTTTGCTCTCTCTCTCTGTGAAACTCCCTCCTCTCTGATATTCTTCCCTACAAATTCTAGTCTCTTTTAGCTTGCTTGAACTTCGATCTCTGTCTCCTTAATTAAGTAATACTGTCAGGTCTTGGTGGGTTTTCCCTTCCTTGCGCTGTGGCATAGAAACTGCCATAGGCAGTAAACTAAAGCAATCATAGGGCTCACCTCGTTTTCTTCCCTTTCACTTGGGGATCTTTGTCCTACACTGTGGATTTTGCCCGGTTTGGGGGTTATTTAGGGAAGGAGGATAACACTGACTTTCATTACTTTATCATGGCCAGGAATGGAGGTTCTAGTTTGTTAAAAGTTTGACAAAGTCTCAGTTGTGAGAAATTCTGAAGCTGCACACAAATTAGCAAAATTGCTTTTTCTTAGAATCACTGCTTAATTTGACCTGAATCAGTAAATATTGGGTGTGTCCTATTTCGTAGACATCGATACTCTCCTGGAATAAATTATCTTTAGCATTTATCAGAACATAGGATTAAATTTGCACCATAAATATTACAGAAGAATTGATGTGGTATTCAAGTGGATTATAACAACACCTGGAGTACTCCAGATTTCATTTGAAATAAAATACAGTTAAGATGTTTCAAGAACACCAGTGGGGAAAAAATCTAATTATTTGATATGAACATCAGATTGTTCTTAGTCATTCATTCACTCATTCAAGCAACAAACATTGAGGATTCAAAGATGAATAAGACATGGTTCCTGCTTTTTGTGAAGACTGTAGTCTATAAGGGGAGACAGACATGCAAAGGATCCATGGTAATATAATAGGATATAGTAGGATTACAGGTTAAGGACGTTAGTCGAGAGATATTTAAAGTGCCACAGAAACATAGGGAAAGGTAGAAAGAGCAGGAAATCGAATCTGCTTTATGGAAGGCATCACCTTCCATTGTCTATTTACTTATTCGGTTAACATTATCAGGCACCATCATTGTGCACCGTGCTAAGGCCAAGCAATAGTTTCTCCTCTAGGAGAGAGAAGGCTAATGAGCAATCACAATTCAGTGCAGGAGAATCTACAGCTGAGATGTGAACAGGGAACCAGAGAAATGGAAAGGACAGGCAAGGGGCTTATAGAACATTGTCATTCAGGAAATGTCATGTAATAGAGTGTGGCAAGAGCATGGATGTCACATGGGGCTCTGGGCGAGAGGAGGCTGCAGGGATAAGTAGGGAATGGATCTGCAAGGGCTGGCTGCATTCCGCGATGGTGTTTGGAAAGGAATGGGATGCATTGAAAGATCCTGCTTATGTGTGTGCGTGTGAAATGAAGAAACAGTGACGGTATATGTTTTAGAAAGTTTATTCCAGGGGTAGAGTGGAGGACAGTGAAACCGGAAGCAAGAGACCAGTATGGAAGCTGAAATGATTAAGTAATGCAGGCAATAAATTAAGAACTACACTTAGGGAGTAGTGCAGGGACTAGAGATAGAGGATACAGGGAGGGATTGGGGAATTACGTAGGAGATCAACAAAAGGCCCTGTTGGCTGACTGAATGTGAAGTGTGATCCAGGGGATTGAGGATTGATGACTCCCAGTTTTCTGGTTCATTGGACTAATTGTATTCATTAAGGGCTATGAATCCTAAAGGGGTTTGCCTACCCTGCAGAGAGCTCAAAACAACCCAATGGGATGCAACAAAAAGTAGCAGAATTTCATTTATATTTTTCTTAGTTTTCTAGTGTCTATTTGTATGTCATAGAAAGTTGGCAATAAACTGATCACTAGTATGCACATATAATTTAAAATAAATGAGTATCAATATATTGTAGGGTATATATTTTATTATCACCTATTTTATTTTTATTTAATATCAAATATTTTATTATCAGAGGTGTGTGATCAAAAATCTTAGGTACTCTTGAGACAAGGATTACAAAAGGAAGAGCAGGTTTAGAGGCTTGGGGGAACTTGAGGTGCCTATGGAACATTCAGGCAGTAATTTTCAGTGGATACTGGAGTCTAGACCCAGGCAGGACTGTCCAATAGAGCTTTCTGTGATCATGGAAATGTTTTAAATATGCACTGTGCAATGTGGTAGCCAAAAACCACATATGGCTATTAAGCACTTGAAATATAACTAGTGTAACTTCTTATTTTGTTTAATTTTAATTTATTTAATTAAATAGCCACATGTAGCTAATGGCTATAGTATTGGAAAGCATAGTTCTAAAACTTAGGGAGGAACTTTCATTTGTTGACTGCTTTCACTGGCTAAGCATTTTACATACATTTTAAAGCAATTTAATCATGATAACTACCCTGCGGAGTTGGTGGTATTAATAAAGAGGAGTATGTTCTTACTCTGTCCTTTTAGTCGTAAAAGATTATATTGCAAAGAAGAGTATGTGACAAAGTAACAAATGTGAGAAGTCATGTTTGCTCA
>NW_012155285.1:4023649-4026087 GCF_000956105.1 Propithecus coquereli
TAAAAAAGATTGCAGACACAGGAGATCCGTAGAGTTTTGGAATAATGAATAATTAAGAAAAATATACTTGGAGGTCCTGTATTTTTTTTATTTCTCTAGCCTGGGGTTTTATATTATATGTAAATATACATTTGGAATACATTCTCATGTATTAACTGGGATTTTCCTAAAAGCAGAGCCTGAGATAGGACTTTTGTGTAGATAGTTTATTTGGGAGCTTTTCCCAGGCTGTAGAAGTGAGGGATTGAGGGAAAAAATAAGCCAATGTTAGGGTTATGTTATCAAGGAAGGTGTTGTAGCACTGGGGGCTCAATTTCCCCTTGATCACCTGAGAAGCATATCCAGTGCCTCCCTTAATTGTCTGCCTGAAGGGTAAGAAGTAGGAGCAGTTATTGACTGGCTCCTGTTCCCCACTCATTGATTTGCCCCTGGGGATATTAACTCACTTCTGAGCTACACTTGTGTGTGGACTGAGCAAGTTTTCCTAGTGTCAGAAAAGCTCTAGGGCAGTCAGTGTGAATGAGTCTGAGCTTTCACTGAATTGTTGAACTCTGTGAAATCAGAGTTGGGCTGAGGGTCAATCCTATTTCCAACCCTGTGTTCCCAGACCTGTGTGTTCTAGCTCTTGGGGCATTCTAGCTAATGGGGACAATGCTGGCCATCACAATGACAATTAAATTTCAACACGAGTTTTGAAAGGCACATTCAAATGATAGCAGATACATAATGCATCCTGTAGAACAGAATCCCAACCCCCCAGATATCCCTAAGAGAGCACCTTAGTTGCCTCCCGACGATATGGTAATGTCAACGATCCCATATTCATGGCTCATTAATGAACTTCTCTGTTCTCAGAACACCTGTGTTCTGAGATGAGGTGAGAAAAAGCCCATGTTGGAAGAGCAGGCATTTTGTAAAACCTCTCATAGTGTTGTCGTGGAAAACCCTACAATTAGGACCCATTTTATTATATGTGCTGACTTGATCTCTGAAGCCGAGAGGGCCTCACGTGACATGACAAGCTCCCCTCCTTTCCCCACTCCCACACATAAGGTCCCCTGGCTAAACAACTCTGCTTTTCAAGGAAACCAGGCACAGTTTCTGCTTTGTCTCTCAGTAATGGGTTTCGGTTCTCTGCCAGCTCGTGGGATTATTCAAACAAGCTAGTCACATCCTCAAGCAGGAACCAGAGATCATCCTATCCTTTCGATACTACAAAGCCTGCTCCCTACCCCCTGGTTGTTCACTCTGTTCCTGAGTGAAACTCCTCTGTGGCCCTATGTGACATGTGATGTCCTTCTCCCCCAGGCTGTGAGTGTATGTGATTAATAATCTGCTGTCTATCTCATCCATCCTGCATCAGGTATCGTGAATTCAGCCATCTCCATAACATAAGGCCAGAATCCCTCCCTCACCAAACAGGTGAATAGGAGGTGATTAAAACTACTGTTGACAGAAGCACTATAGGCAGTAAAAGCAAGCATACATCAGAAGTAGGTGTTAATTCTGGAAAGGATAAATTGCTGCCCTCTTCAGTATAGAAGAGTTCCAAGTGGGTAGCCCTTCCCTTGAAAGATGGTATCATATTTAGAGTTCAGCATTGCTCTCTGCTCCTTGAAGCTCATGCATTTAGCAGTGGCAGTGGCTATATCAGCTTTGGTAAGAACATAGCCTGCATCCTTTGATCATGGACACAGCATTCACAGGTTCACTGAGGAAGCAGTAGAGTGGTGGTAGAGAGAGGCAGGCTGATAACTACTGGGTGCATCATGCTGTGCTCCTGGTTGAGAATACTCCTTGCAGTGGATGATCTCTGCTGGATGTTAATGTGAGAGATAAAGCTCTATATACTTTGTGCTCACTCCCATAAGTCCCTCCACATCTTTGTCTCTGATATTTCAAATTTCTTCCTTCCAGGCCCTTGACCAACCAACCAAGCCATTTGTCACTGCCCAAGAGTCTATATATATTCACACCTCCACACAAAGGAGTTGGCCAAGTGTACTGTTCAAAACTCTGCCCAGTGGAGACTTTCCCCTCACCACTGTCCTTTAGCAGCACTCTTGAATGTAGCTGAGTGAAATAAAAGTCCATTTTCAGCTTACTCCAACATATTAAGCTGACTTATATGTCAACCCAAGACTTTTCCTCCTCTGACAGCTGGTCACACCCAACAGGTCAAAGGTGTAAATTGAGAGAGATGTATCAGTATAACAGAGGTGACCTGTTTCTGTAACTTAGTGGTACCTTCTGGACATGCTCCGACCTGATCCCAAATGTACTATTTTTGTTATAAGATCCTGGAGACCTAAAACATCCATCCATAGGCCCACCATCACCCATAGTCATAATGCTTGAAGTGGAATCAGAGCTCAAAGATGCCACCAGTAAGCTGGCAGTGGGACTACTCCCACTTGCAGATGGTGATCTTCAAGGCT
>NW_012155285.1:4026137-4026714 GCF_000956105.1 Propithecus coquereli
GTTAGAGATTCAAATATGTATTATCTTAATGCTTTATAAATATGACTGTAGTCTTCTGGACCCATTACCAAAACAGGCAAGTATTTTCAGAATTTTGAATTTCATGACTTTCAAATTTGACATAAACTCTAGCCCCTTGGTTTCAATTACTAGAGATGAGCTAACTGATTTCCTCACTAGAGCCTGATCTTAACAGATGCCTTAGATAGAACCAGATTGAGAAGATCCTTGATCCCCTTAATTCAGGATCTAGTCTATGTGCCCTGGTACCACCTGGCCAAGATCTAATAGCAGTGTTTCCACCACTCCCAATGTTAGGAGCTCCTCAATGAATTTACTAGTTTGTACCCTTTTCCCTGGGTTAAATATATGTGGCCTCGACTTTGGCCTTGTTTTCTTAGAAAGGAGTGTTTGTAGGTCCAAAAGTGAACCATCAGTTTTGAATGTAAGTCATAGCCTTTGGTCCATTTGGAAAGCAAGCGGTGGTGTGGAAGAAAATAACCCTACAATAAAACCAGTGAATAGAAATGAAGAGACTTTATTCCTACCTCTGACCATCGAATATTCCAATCATTTA
>NW_012155285.1:4027894-4030837 GCF_000956105.1 Propithecus coquereli
AATTATTTAATTATTGGACTTGTTTTAATAAATTGTGAAATGAGGTGATCAAAAAATACAGGAAATAACCTTCAAATAAACAAACTTCTCTAGGAAATTGAGGGATGGGTTGTCAAAGCGTGTTCTGAGAAATCAGTGGACTTGGAAACCAACTCCCCCAAAGGAATTGACTTGCCATAGTAGAAAAAATTAAATGCTAGAATCTCCAATTTTAATTTTGCAACAGCCTGGTGTCTTATTTTACCTCAAAGCGTCTTTAAGAAATTAATTTGATGTCACTTCTTTCCCATTATGAACCAAACAATATGGAAACACTACAAACCTTTTAAGGACCCGTGATTGGGCAGCAGTGTTCTGATGCTGGCTGTGGAGACTATTCCATTTTGAGCATTCATGAAAAGACAACTTCAATTCTTTTGCAAAAACAGCACATTTTTGTTAACATAGTAGATTTTTATTTGTCTGTTTGGTTGGTTTTGTTTCATTTTACCTTTTGGGGGGTTATGGATTCTTAGAAAATCTCACAAAACTTATCGATCCCCTCTCTAGAAGAGTATGTATTTATACACACAAAATTGTGGATGCAATTTTGTTGGGATCATGGGAACCCTGCACCTCATTCTAACAACTCTCCTAAGAATCTCCTTGCTAGGGAGCCCATTCTGTGCCCGGTTGCATTAAAACTTGAAAACAGACTGATTATCTAAATTGAAGCCACCTCCTCTTTCCTCATTCCTCCTCTCTCTACAGCCTTCAAGATTGACAGAACAGGTTGCTTTTCTTTTTCAAGCCCCCAAGCCTCAAAAATCTTTGTATTACTTACAATACACTAACCTCCCCTCATCCCCACACAGATTCATACCTCATTCCTAACTAGGGAGAGAAAAATCACAACATTTGGAACCCACAAAATATCCTTTTGGAAAGTCATGGTCATAAGTGCACTGTAACAGTGGTTCATATCACCCACTCCACATAGTTTTTAAACACCTATAACCATGTTGCATAGTGATCTCACTAAGCAATTATAAATGAAGTGTCACAGCTTTGGGGCCAGAAATGTAGAAAGAGTCTTATTTGTGCTATCCTCTTTAGCCAGATAAAGTGAAGGGTAGGAGGCAGGCCCATAGCTTGAGGCGTGTGAAGCTGTGAAAAGATTGTTATTAGAATAAGAGATTTTCCTCCTTTTCACCTCCTTGAATGGAAGACTAAAGATGATGCTTGACATTGTGAAATTCATTGATACAAACACTTGCCAACCTTAGAAACTTGAACTCTGTACCTCTTAGGGAAAATTACAATTGAATAAACCTTAGGTCTAATAACTGTTGCCCTGTGTCTCTTAATTTCCATATTTCTTGGCATTTTTTGTTTTTAGAGTTCTCTCCATTTGGTGGGAGTCCCCCAGCCAGAAGGACAATGCCGAATTGAGTATAAACAAAGAATATGACATCTGCTGGGCCTCAAGAGGGCCAGGGCCTTCTGGAGGAGTGACATCACCCCCATCGCTAAGCTGACAGCGCCTGGGCCTGCGCTCTGCTAAAATATGCTGCTTCACTTTGTTTTGGGACTTAAAGAAAATGACCAAATGCTGCAGTGTTTGGTGCCTTCAACAGTATACCAAGAATCTGATATCACTCTCAGTGATATAGAGACCTGAATATATGCTTTGTAGAAAATGTTTAATTGATTTAAAAAAAAGCATTTTTGGAGAAGTTGGAATTTGGTTTTATGCATAAATATATTAAAACTTTAAATAGGAATAATGTCATTTGGATGAAAATCTTAGTACACTAAGTTCACTGTGAAGGCAACATACTTAAATTTCTATTTTGAAAAGACTAAAAGTCTTAGATTCTAAAAAATTATTAAACAATGAAATGATTTCTAGAGATTTTCTATTTTTCTCAATATGATTCTCAACTAGCATTTGGAATTCTTAAGCTAATATAATTCTTTATTGTAAACATGTCTGATGCTAAAAATATGAATGCTAAAAGTATGAATAAAATGATAGTTTCTAAGACTTGTGAGGATAAAGATCATGTCTTACACTGATTTCTGCATCCCATTATGCCCAGGGTAGCACCTTCTATACAAGGCATATTCAATAAATGCATGTTGATTGATGTATTGATTTGTATTTTAATTAAGGTGGAAGCAGTTGTTTGATTCAAGGTGTTTCCAGTTATAGTTTGGCAGAGATAATATTTTTGCTAATGTATGGAAATACAAATATAATGATGTGCCAAGGCAAATAACTGCAGTGAAATCCATTACTTAAGACTTATAATGTGAAATATTTGCCATGAAACCTAGAAGAGAAATCCTATCATGTTTAGGGGAAACATATGACACTAATAACAGTGATGTCATGATTTATCCTCCAATGTTCAATGCTGCTTGCCTCTTTCAGTTCACAGTAAGTAAGCTTTGTAGTGCATGTTGTTCCTCTCTGGAGTGTTTGCTTCCCTGTGCTAGAATTATCCCATGGGGTTGATAATGATTGCTTAGTCATCCATTTCCTACCAACAAGCACATGACTCCCTAGGAGAAAATTAAGTACTTTGAGGTGCATTAACTCTTCCAAACTAATGTAGTGATTTTGAAGGTTAGCTGGCAGCTCATCACTTAGCTTAGCAGGCTCAGGGATCTGGAGTCTGAGGGGCTGCAGAAGCAGTGTAGAATACATGACTGCTCTGAGAGTCACAGATCATAACCTGGCCGGTTCTACTAAATATGGCAGGTGTGCTCTGCAGGAAGTCTTGTCCTCCCACACAGCCAAGGTCCACAGTGAAGTGCTATATTTGCCTATCATATCCACTTCAGCTAAATTTGTAGTCACTCAGAGCTAGTGTTCATCTGTTTATTCTTGCTTAGTAAGGATGAATGTTAGCTGAAAATTTTATGCACTTTAAAAAAGATTGCAGACACAGGAGATCC
>NW_012155285.1:4033092-4056100 GCF_000956105.1 Propithecus coquereli
TGTCCTTGTAGGGTGGTTCTGCATGAAGGCACAACATGGCAAAGTCCTTGTTTGGACAGACCTCAAGGAAGTACTCTGATGTTAAGTGCTCATCGAGGTCCAGGTAGAAGCTGTTGAAATTGTAGCCCTACACAATCTTCGGTGGGAGGTTGTCAAAGTTGTAGTAGGTCTGGTTGTGCATTTTCCACTTGAAGGCTTTGTTAACCTAGTTGAGTGATAGACTTGTAGTTGCAAAAGCAGTATGCTGAAGAGGATGCAGGAGGAAAGAGAGAGGGCACATACTCTGAACAGGTTTGCCTGTGAAAGGGAGAAAAGGGAGAGTGATGTTTGGGAGAGAATGTAGGAGGACTTCTCTTTCCTTCCTTCCTTCCTTCCTTCCTTCCTTCCTTCCTTCCTTCCTTCCTTCCTTCTTTCCTTCCTTCCTTCCTTCCTTCTTGCCTTCATTCCTTCATTCCTTCCTTCCTCCCTCCCTCCTTCCCTTCTTCATTTTTTTCTTTCTTTCATTTCTTTTCTTTCTCTTCTTTCTTTCATACAGAAGGGACACCACCATGTTTCAATGTTCATGGGAATAAGCCTGCTGAGAGAGAGAGATATTATAATAACAGGCAAGATATAAGAATTTTTTTGTGCAAGATCTCTCAGATGGGAAGTATTGGGAATGAGAGCCCAAATACAGGAATTCATTACAGATAGGAGGTGGGAAAGCTACATCTTTTATCATTAAAGAAGCAAGGAGAAAGGAATCAGAGTAGGTGCAATAACAGAAAATTGAGAAAATTCTTTTTTGTTGGGTTTTATATTCCCTGTGAAGCGGACGGTAATTTTTTTTTTTTTCTGAGAGTGAGGGAATGAAGAAGTGGGGTCAGTGGTGAGGGGAAAGGGGTATTTTGTAATGAAATATCATTATGAAAGGAGGAAAAAATATTCCTGGGAAAATAATTATAGGTAGCACTGAGAACACAGCTGAGGTTGGAGACCAACAATTTTTAAGGACTCTATATAAGTCATAATGGACTAGTTATACTTCAGTAATAACTCCTGAACATCAGTAACTTAAAACAATGCAGAGCTGTATCTTTCTATGCCACATCTCCATCTCAGGTTGGCAAGAGCTCTGCTCTAGGTGTTATTCCTCAGGGATGTAGGCTGATGCAGCCTCCACCATTTAGACCATCACCAGCCAAAATAAATCACAGTCCTGCCAACTTCACAGGGGTGGTGAAATGCCTCAAAGCAAGAGAACCAGAATACCTATGAACTGAACTAAAAACTAAATCATAGTTTTACGTTTGATTTCTCTAGGACATTTCATCAATCTGCTGTAAAGGTGGAAATGTTGGGTTAATGCAAATTGGGATTTTGACCATCAGATTGGATAAATGAGGAGCAAGAGAGATAAATGTTTTTGAATATAAACTATGAAGTATCAGGTAGAAAGGGAAGGAAGTGAAGGCAGAAGAGGCCTGATAAGAAGAAATAGTCAGTTGGAGGACTAGGTTCCTTTGATGCTTAAAAATAAGTGTAGTGGGAATAAATGAGTGAGAGAGCTGGGAGGGTAGAAGGCTGTGTCCAGAGGATAAACTGTCTCTATTTAAAAGTTCGGAGGAGAAACAGGGATGGGATGATAACGTTCAAGGTGGAAGTATGAGGGATGGCTGAGGTGGTGGTTAGGTGAAGAGAATGAATTTCTGATTAGAGTTTTGATTATGTTTTAATACAAATGTGACATCACCTACACTGAAGAACATTTTTGTGGTGGTAAGTCATAGTGGCATTTGTGGTAGTAGAAGTTAACCCTCCTTCTCCTTATCCAAGGGAAAGAAATTGGCATAGATTATAATTTAATTTTTACTTAACGGCCTGAAACAGAAAAGAATTCATGTATTTACTGACAGAATTGTAGAAGTCAACAGCAGTGCCATTGGAATTAAAGCAAAAAATGGGGGAGGAAGGGCCATTAAAATTTAAATTAGGAAGCCACCTGCAAAAACTTAAGCATAAGCATGAAGTCAGAGTTTGCGTTGATTTAGAGTCTGAGGAGGGAAATTGCAGAGGATATAAACAAATGGAAAAAGATGTCATGCTCATGGATTGGCAGAATCAACATTGTTAAAATATCACTCCTACCCAAAATGATTTAAGATTCAATGCAATCCCCATCAAAATGCCAATGTCATATTTCACAGATCTAGAAAAAATAATTCTACACTTTGTTTGGAACCAGAAAAGAGTCCAAATAGCCAAAGCAAACTTAAGCAAAAAGAACAAATCTGAAGTCATCACTTTTCCAGGTTTTAAGCTATACTACAATGCTATAGTAACCAAAACAGCATGGAACTGGCACAAAAATGGAGACATAGACCAATGGACAGAACACAGATATAAAACCATCCGTATATTGCCATCTGATCTTTGACGAAGTAGACAGCAATATACACTGGGGAAAAGAATCCCTGTTCAATACATGGTACTGGCAAAATTGGATAGCCACATGTAGAAGACTGAAACAGAATTTATAGCTCTCATCATTCACTAAAATTAATTCAAGATGGATAATCTTGACATGAAAACATAAGAATTCTAGAAAAAATGTTGGAAAAACTCTTCTAGATATAGGCCAAGGCAAAGAATTTATGAAGAAGATCCCCAAGGGCAATCACAACAACAACAAAAATAAATAAATGGGACTTGATTAAATTAAAAAATCTTCTGCACAGCCAACACAAGCAACAGAGCAAACAGATAACCTACAGAATAGGAGAAAATATTCACATACTACACATCTGATAAAGAGCTAATAACCAGAATCTACAAAGAATTTAAGCAAATCAGCAAGAAAAACTCAACCCCATTAAAAAGTGGGCAAAAAGCTTTTCAAAAGGAAATAATTAATGGGCAATAAACATATGAAAAAATGCTCAATGTCACTAATAATCAGAGAAATGCAAAGAAAACCACACTGAGATATCACCTAATCCCAGTGAGAATGGCTTTTATCAAAAAGTCCCAAAACAGATCCTGGCGTGGATGCAGAAAGGAACACTTATATACTGTTGGCGGGACTGCAAACTAGTGCAGCCTCTAGTGGAGATTCCTCAAAGAACTAAAAGTAGACCTACCATTTGATCCAGCAATCCCACTACTGGGTATTTACCCAAAGGAAAAAAAAGTCATTTTATCAAAAAGACACTTGCACTCGAATGTTTATTGCAGCCCAATTCACAATCGCAAAGATGTGGAATCAACCCAAATGCCCATCAATTCATGAGTGGATTAATAAAATGTGGTATATGTATACCATGGAGTACTACTCAGCCATAAAAAATGAATTAATACCTTTTGCAAAAATCTGGATGGAACTAGAGACTATTCTCCTAAGCGAAGTATCGCAAGAATGGAAAAACAAACACCACACGTCTTCACTGTTAAACTGGAACTAACCGATCAGCACTCATGTGCACAGAAGGAAATAAAACTCAAGGGAAATCTTGTAGGTGGGAGGGCGGAGGAGGTGAATGGTTGAAATCATACCTAACAGGTACAATGTACACTCTCTGGGTAATGGACACATTTAAAACTTTGGCTCAAGCAGTACAAAAGCAATCCATGTATCCAAAACATTTGTACCCCCATAGTATTCTGAAATAAAATAAGATAAAATAAAACACTTGATGAAAATAGGGTTGCAGTTTAAAAAAAATGAAGTAATTGTCCACAGTTGCTTAACTTTTTAAGTGGAGTTCTGGCTAAGTATTTTGCTACAATAAAGGACCCTGGACAGCCCTGGCAAATGAGATGAAAGTGAGACTTCTGTGACCAGGGCCCCACCACACCTCTTAACAAAGCAGTCCAGGAGCCTGTGATTGTCTCTGTGAGTATCCGGACTGGATGTGGACCACAACGCCCAGCTCTCACCAGCACAATATCTTTTGTTTTTAAAAAGCTTTTGGTACAAATGTCTCCATCTTTCTCCATTGATATCAGGTTTGAATAATTAAAATTAAGTTGTTAAATCTGTGTCGTTAGTTTTAAAACCTTATTTTTTGGCATTTTAATAAGTGGCCACAGGTTGTTATTAACAAGGGTATAGCTTGTATAAAACTATTCGTTTTCTTGACAAAATGCCTATTACTTTCCATAAAATAATAATGCGACCTGTTATCATTTGAGCAATAACTGTGGGCCAGGTACTTGGCTAAGCTCATTTCATACCAACACTTATTTAAATCTCACATTAATCCAATGAGTTAGCTTTGTTGCTATTGTTATCCCAGTTTTATAAATGAGAGAATTGGATCTTGGAGAGACTGAGTAACTCATCTTTGGTCACATGACTAGTAAATGGCAGAGAGAGGGTTTGCACCCAGGGACTCTGGCTCCAGGAAATGTCCTCCTAACATTAAACAGCACTGCATCTTTCTTAAAGAGAAAAGACTACCTCCAAGAGGCAGCACTTTGTTGTCATCATAATCTACACTCTTGGTTCTTTCTTAACTCTTAAGAAAAAAAAAGAGGTTAGTTTGTTAGCTGGGCATGATGGTGTTGCCTACAGTCCCAGCTACTCAAGAGGCTAAGGCAGGAGGATCCCTTGAGCCCAGGAATTCAAATCCAGCCTGGGCAACACAGTGGGACTCCCATCTCTAAAATAAAATTTTTAAGTGGTTTGTTTGTTGCGTAGACCACCTTACAAAGAGAAGAGAAAAAGGAGTCCTGCTGTATGCTCCTCAGGGTTTCTTCCTCTTCAGCTTTCTTCTCCAGAGCCACCACCCACCACCCGCCCACCTGCCACTGAAGAAACTGTGCAATAGACTGGCCTAGAACAAGACCTGCTGGATGTGGGAAAGAGACATTCGCTGTTAAAAACATATCTTTTTAGTAAGGACATATAAGTGTAAATGTTGAACAAATGGTATGAATTTGAATGCTATATTATAGCATACATTGAGTCTATTAACAGCAATTGGCTTTTTGGACTAGTGTTCTACTTTTTTCCTTCACAAAAATAGCCCTGGTCAGTAGAGACACAACAGGCTATAGGGTAAGGAAGACTTATAGATTTTCACTTTTAGTGGACATAAAAACTAACTAAATACAGAATAGTCTTATTTTAAGCTTTGTCTTCAGGTGACTTGGAATTTGCAGAAGAATTACAAAAAAGAGACCTAGAAAAGGAGATATGATGTTTGCTTCACAATGCATGTGAATTCTCCTTTGATTTTGTTGTTGTTGTTGTTGAAGACAAGCATATATAGAATCATAATACATAATTAGAGATACCAGCCTAACATCCTGGCTTTACTGTGTGCTAATGAAGCTAAAATCCACTTAGGAGAAGTGTCATGTTATGAGCCCTTGTAGGATGTTCAGTGACTGGTGAAGACAACTTTCTGGGAGAGATTGTTTAAATGAATAGTCCTCTGAGGACAGAAAAAAAAGTGGAACACGTGAGTAAATTTCCAACTTCTATTGGCAACAATACTTTTCTTCATGACATACTAATTTATAGATTCTCAGTAAAAAAAAGCACATAAAGGCTGAGAAGATCCATTCAGTGATTTTTATCTTCATTATTTAGTAGACTATACTTCAGTGTTAGCAGAACTCATTACACCTCTGCAGAGCCCTAGGGGTAAAAGAAGCACATTTTGAAAGACATTGGACTAGGTAAGCTCTGTGTGGCAGAGACATTTGGTCCCCTCTGAAGGCAAGTGCTTCCCCACCTTCCCAGAACCTTGCCAGTTACGAGGGTCATGTGACTAGTTGAGGCCAATGGGCTGTAAGTAGACGTTACTGCGTCAATCCCAAGCTGAAATGTGGGTTTATGGATATAAATAGACCTTATTCCCTTCTTCCTCTGAGGCCGTAGTGGGGAGTTATGTTGCAACACGAAGGCACAGCCTCCATCAGCCTGGGTCCCTGAGTGAGAGGAAAAGTCCTCTGTCACAAGCCACGCTGGACATGCACTGTGGAAGAGAGACGCTGATGTTTGCTGACCCAGCACAAACTAGCCAACCTGAACAATCTTGGAAATCATATTTTCCGGTGTCTGTTCTTTTCCTATGCCCTTAGTCCTCTGTTCTCTAATTTGATTTCATTTAGAGGAATAAATAGTTCCAGCATGCCAAACACACCAGCTCAAGGGGGTCAATGTGATTCTACTAAAATGATTTCATGCATATGCTATGCAATAATGTTTTTTAAAGTCATAACGTAACATTGCAGTCAAAATTATATGTTGGCTGTTGTACTCTATTTTCTGAGAAATCAACTGGTTTATTAAATAGAAAAGAATTCCCACATGAAATAATTTCTAAGTGAGTCCCATAGGTTATTAACCCATGTAAGGAGACATTCAATAACAACAACAAAAAACATTTTCGAGCACCAGTGTCCCAGGCATTATTCTTATACAACAGAGAGTAAAGCACAGAGGTTCAGAATAGAAACTGTGATATCCAATAATTTGCATTGAAAATCCAACTTTAGCACATCTGATTATATAAATTTTAGGACTATAATAGAGCTAATAAGGCACAATTTTCAGGGTTTATGTGGCTTGAATTAATATTCTAATACAAACCCTAGCACATGGTAAGTATAAAACAAATATCAAATATTATTTTTGATTGGGAGATTTTGACCAACTGTATCATAAAGATGGAAATGTTTCTGTCTAATAAAAAAATCTTATTGGTATTAAATCACTAATCAATGTCTTATGCAGAAGTATAAGAATAGGAAGAATATTTAGCTCTATTAGAATATGTTGCAGGATTGAAGACCTTTTCTTATGTGAAAATCAGAAACATTATTTTTTTCAAGTTTTAAAATTTTTAATTGACAAATAATAATTATATATGTTTATAGCATACAACCTGAGGTTTTGATACATATACACATTGTGGAATGATCAAATAAGGCTAAGTAACATATACATCATCTTAAATACCTAACATCTTTTCATGATGGGAACATTTAAAATCTACTCTTTTAGCTATTATGAAATATACATTATTATAATATTAACTATAGTCAGCATGCTGTACCATAGATCACCTGAACCCATTCCTTCTGTCAGATGGAAACTCTGTTGCCATTGTTCAACATCTTCCCTTTCTCCATTCTTCTCAGCCTTTGGGAACCCCATTATA
This sequence comes from Propithecus coquereli, assembly GCF_000956105.1. Lineage (NCBI taxonomy): Eukaryota > Metazoa > Chordata > Mammalia > Primates > Indriidae > Propithecus > Propithecus coquereli. The sequence continues at coordinate 4,040,244 of NW_012155285.1, forward strand.
CTCCCTTCTCCTATGAGTTTGACTTTTATGAGTTCACATATAAGTGAGATCATGTGGTATTTATGCCTGGCTTATTTCATTTAGCATAATGTACTCTAGGTCATCCATGTTATTGCAAATGGCAGAATTTCCATAATATTCCATTGCGTATGTATACCACATTTTAAAAATCTATTCATCTGTTGATGGCCATGTAAGTTGTTTCCATACTTTGGCTATTGTGAAATGCTGCAATAACATAAGAGAGCAGATAATCTCTTCAACATACTAATTTAAATTACTTTGGATATATACCCAAAAGTGAGGTTTCTAGATCATATGGTAATTCTATTTTTGGGTTTCAGAGGAACCTCCATACTCTTTTCCAAAATTGCTGTACTGATTTACATTCCCATCAACAACATACGAGTTCCCTTTTCTCCATATCATCACCAACACTTGTTATCTTTTATCTTTTTTGATAATAGCCAATCTTACAGGTGTGAGGCTATGTCTCATTGTGGTTTTAGTTTGCATTTCTCCAATAATTTGAGAAAGTCAACTTACAAAAATCAGTAGCATTTCTATACACTAACAATAAGCTATCTGAAAAAGAAATTAAGAAAATGATTCCCATTTACAAAAGCATCAAAAAATAAAATACTTAGGAGTAATTTTAACCAATGAGGTAAAATATCTGCATATCAAAAACTATAAAACATTAATACAAAAAGTTGAAGATGACACAAATAACCAGAAAGATATACAATGTTCATGGATTGGAAGAGTTAATATTGTTAAAATAGCCATACTGCCAAAAGCAATCTACAGATTCAGTGGAATTCCTATCAAAATGTTGATTTCATTCTTCACAGAAATAGAAAAAATATCTTAAAATTTATCTGAAACCACAACTGACCCTGAATCACCAAAGAAAAATGAACAAAGCTGAAGACATCACACTACTGGATTTCAAAATATATTACAAGGTATATTAATCAAAACAGTATGGTACTGACATAACGCAGACATATTAACAAGTGGATTAGAAAAGAGAATCCAGAAATAAACCCACACACCTACACTCAATTGATTTTTGACAAGACACACAATGGGGAAAGTACAGTCTCTCCAATAAATGTTGTTGGAAAAACTGGATATCCAAATGCAGGAGAATGAAAATGGACCCTTATTTCATCCCTTATACAAGAATCAACTCAAAATTGTTTAAATACTTAAATGTAAGACCTGAAACTGTAAAACTACTAGAAGAAAACATAACCAGAAAAACCCCCATAACATTGGTCTGGGCAGCAATTTCTTGGATATGACCTGAAAAGCACAGGCAACCAAAGCAAAAATGGACAAATGGGATTGCATCAAACTAAAATGTTTCTGAACAACAAAGGAAAAATTATCAAAGAGACAACCACAGATTGAGAGAAAATATTTGCAAATCATACATTGTATAAGGGGCTAAAATACAAAATACACAATGAACTCAAACTCCTCAATAACCAGAAAATAGCCTATTAAAAATGGGCAAAGGACCTGAATAGAAATATTATTTTAAATTGATTTCTCCATCTCTTCATTTAATGACCTCACTGTTAAATAAATTTGTACAAAAACAGCCAAAGTATTTCACCTTTCCCTTTCAATCTGTCAACTGGCTACCATGTATTTTATTAATTTAATTCATAGATTGCATAAAACATTTTCCATTTTGTCTATATAGTATTTCTTATTTGGTTATTAACATATGAAACTAACCATGGTAGAACTAATTTAGCAGAGCTTATTTTCCTCCACTTTTAAAAGTAAAGAAAATAATAAGTAGGAAAAAAATTCCATTTGATATGTAGGCACTCTTGAAAATAGGAGGTAGGGCGGTAACTGTAGTATAGCAGAAAGAATATTGGTTGCATTCTGGGAAGACTCAAGTTCAAATTCTAGCATGGACATTTAGCTTCATATGATAGTGAGCCAATCACTTTAGTTCTGTGAGTCTCAGTTTCTTCACATATTAAATAGGCATATAATCTGAATTCAAAAGACTATTGAATAGGACAACTGGACATCCACAAGCAAAAGAATAAAATTGGACTCCTACCTTATACCATATTACAAAAATAAACTCAGAATAAATCAAAGAACTAAACATAATACCTAAAACTATAAAATTATCATAAGAAAACATAGGTATAAATCTTCATTACTTGGGATCAGAAAATGGTTTCTTAGATACACACCAAAAATATAAGCAACCAAATAGATAAGCCGGATGTCATCAAAATTAAACACTTTTTTGCTTCAAAGGACACCATTAAGAATGTGAAAGGACAAGCCACAGGTTGGGAGAAAAATTTTGTATATCATAAATCATATATCTGAATAGCGACTTGTACCTAGTATTTTATATATATGTGTATAATAAGGAATTATTCCTGCCAGGCATGGTGGCTCATGCCTGTAATCCTAGCACTCTGGAAGGCCAAGGTGGGAGGATTGCTTGAGCTCAGGAGTTCAAGACCAGCCTGAGCAAGCGTGAGACCCTGTCTGTACTAAAAACAGAAAAATTAGCCAGGCAGTCATGGTGCATGCCTGTAGTCTAGCTACTTCAGAGGCTGAGGCAGGAGGATCGCTTGAGCCCAGGAGTTTGAGGTTGCAGTGAACTATGATCACACCACTATACTCTACCCAGGGTGACAGAGCGAGACTCTGTCTCAGAAAAAACAAACAGACAAAAACAAAATTATTCCAACTCAATATTCAACTCAATAACAAGGATGCAAGTAACTCAATTAAAAAGAAATAGGCAAAGGATCCAAAATAGACAATTCTCCAAAGAAAGTATACAAATAGCCAATAAGCACATCACATGAAAAGATGTTCAACATAATTACTTATCAGGGTATTGTAAAGTAAAATTATAATGAGATACCACTTCATATCCACTTGGATGGCCATCACCCAAAAGACAGATGGTAATAAGTGCTGGTGAAGATATGGTGAAACTGGAATCCTCACACATTGGTAGAAATGTAAAATGATGCAATTGCTTTGGAAAACAGTTTGGCAGTTCCTCAAGTGGTTAAGCAGAATTACTATATGTTCCAGAAAGTTTATTCCTAGGTATATCTCAAGAGAATTGCAAACAGGTGTTCAAACAAAAATGTTTATGCAAGTATTTATATTAATAGCAGCATTATTCATAATGAGCAAAAAGTAGAAAGAAGCCAGATGTCCACCAATAGACTAATGGATAGATAAAATGTGGTGTATCTACACAATGGAATATTATTTGGCAATAAAAAGAAATAAAGGGAGGTGTGTGGGAAATCTCTGTACCTTCCTCTCAGTTTTGCTGGGAACCTAAAATTGCTCTAAAAAATAAAGTCAATTAAAAAACGAAATACTGTATTGATACATGTTATAATATGCATAAACCTTGAAAACATTATGCTAAGTGAAAGAAGCCAGATACAAAGGACCATATATTATATGATTCCATTTATTTGAAATATCCAGAAAAAGCAAATCTGCAAAGAGAGAAAGTAGATTAGTAGCTGCCTAAGTCTCTGGGGGATGAAATGATTGAGTAGGTAACAGCTAAGGGACATATGGTTTCTTTGGGGGGCAATAAATTTTTTTTTATATATGTATATAGTGTGACAATTGCCACAATCAAGTTAATTAACATATCCATCACCTCATGTAGTTACCTAAGTTTTTTATGTTGGTTTGTTTGTGAGAGAGAGAGTGAGAGAGAGAATGTGTGTGTGTGTGTGTGTGTGTGTGTGTGTGTGTGTGTGGTAACAATATTTAAGATCTACTTTCTTAGCAAATAACGGTGGTTTCCAGGGACTGGGGAATGGGGAAAAATAGGGAGATACTGGTCAAAAGATACACACTTTCAGTAATAGGAAGAATAAATTCTGGAGAACCAATGTACAACATGGTGATTATAGTTAAGAACACTGTACTGTTTACTGGAAATTTGCAATGAAAATGTTTTAAATTCATTGAGGTCATGGTTGTACAACTCTGTGAATGTATTAAAGCCATTGAATCTTGCACGTTAAATGAGTGAATTATATGGTATGTCAATTATATCTCCATAAAGCTGTTTAAAAAGGTTGTTGTGAAGAACAAGCAATGTAGTAAGTATGACTCTTATAATACAAGACAGATGTACAAAAATTATGACTTTTAAAATATTCTATAAAGCACCACAATTCCTGTTTCTGAGTCCTGTTCTTTTGGGCCAGCTGCAAATTCTCTATGAGCAACTAATTCTGAGGGCCTCTATCCTTTCCAGAATCATAATAGAATTAGGGATGTTACCTGGTGCACAGAGAGAGGGAGCAGTTCCTCCTTTCACCAGTGTTTCAAGTCTGCCTCTGGCATCGCTGAATGCCTCTGGCTGTCCACTGAAATCCCATGATGGCCTGTTGGGTTCTGGGCCTTGCTCAGCATAGTTAGGAACTCTGCAGTCCATGTTTCCTCTGCCGCAACTCCTTTGGTCTCACAACTCCATCAGACTTTTCAGAACTCTGGTCTCCAAGGCTCAGCCATCTTGCCCCTTGCCAGTGTAGTGGAGGCTCTTTGCCATCTAGGGAGAACCTCTCTTTGCTCCTTCTTCTCTAAGCTTCACTGTGATGTCCTAGAAACTCAATGCTCCTTGCTTTTTAAAAGTTGGTCTTGATGGCTCATAAAACCCACAGCCTATCTAAATTACAAGGGCAGAAATAGATTAAACTTGAAATATTTCCAGAAAGTAATAGAAATAATTAATTCCATTCCTCCAGTGCAACAAAGGAAAGAACAAATAAAACAATTAAATTGCTATATTAGAGCATTCTGAAGGATTACATATCTTGACATAGTGATGCCATGAGTTAAAGATATTAATAAGTTAATACTAAACATTGATTCTTACTTTGTGTTTGGCATGGTATAAGTACATGCTTTACCTTTCTTCTTTCAAGAACAAATAAGAGCCATACTTATAAGGAAATTACGATTTTGGTCCTCAGTTTCAAGAACCATGACAAACTGATTCATAAAATAAGCATTCTGAAATTGTTTACAATACATTATTGAGTGACTTTAGGTAAGAAACTAGGGATTCTTGTTTTCTAATTGCCTACATGAGTGGAAATAAACAATTTTTTTTTTATTTTTCAATGTATTTCTTCATCAGAAGAAATGGAAGCAGAGTTTTCACTAAAGACAGCTCTAGGGCAATGTTCTTCTTTGCGACACTCAACAGAGACTGCCTGGCTACTCTCCTGTTGAAAGAGCCCAGGAGAAAGAAGGGAGGCCTCCTTCCGGGACTGAATAGTGGGGCTTAGAGGAAAACGCTCTCAACCACGTCCCTGTAGCACAGCGGAGCCACACCTTACGGACTTTTTCCTCTGTGACACAACAAGGCTGTAGACTAAAGGAGCTCGGAGACCCTCTACATGTCTCTCACCCTATGATTGCTATACACACAGGGTTATGCAAAAATATTGCATCAGTAGGTGTCCATTGAAGGCAGAATTTGTGGGGTTAATAAATCACCAATATAGGTCTTTCTACATCTTTCATCGTGAAGAGGATGAAGTTTGAGGCAGCTCAAAGCAGTGGAAAGAACACTGAATTCAGACCCAAACCTCTCCGTCCTAACTCTGGCTCATCCAGGAACTAGCTTGTATCTACTTGATCTCTCAGCCTATAAAACAGGGATGCCTGCTACCTCACCCTACTGTTTAGATCAAATCACTTTGCGAACTCTTTTGCCTATCAAATGTTATATGGCTATAAGATATAATAATGATTAAGGACGTTTCTGGATCAAATTCCCAGCCCCTCATGTTTCCTTGTAAATTGGAATCCATATTCACTACAGCTCTCAGCACTGTCATACCCAGGAAACTTCCAGCTGTCATTTTTTTGGAAAGCTATTTGTAGCTGGAAGCACTGCCACTCTGCTTTTTCCTGTCCTGGACATGCTGATTCTCAGTCATAGTTTTAGATGAACAAGCTTCTTATCTAAGATTTAGATATCTCACATTCTCCTAAGCCAGTTTGCTATGAATAACTTCAATTCTTTTCTAACTACATTTTTAGAGGTCACTAGTTCCTCTGCTGTCTGCTGTGGAGGAGGCCACAACGAATCTTGGAACTGCTTTTTCCATGAAAATGCTCTTCTGGGAGAGAACCAGATCAAAACTAAACATAAATGATGAAAGTGGTGGTTTAGTCCCCAAGTTACATTTTCAGCATTCTTTTCCCATGCTGTGTGAATTTGTCATCTGGCCAAAAGGAAAAAAAAAAAAACAAAAAATAAAATAAAAGCAAGGCGTTATACCCCCATAGGTCAGAGTCTGAAACATAAATGGACTAAACTTCATAAAAATGTTTCTAGTTGAGCCTCAGAACCACAATCTATTAATTTCTAAGACGCTATACATTGAGATTTGGCTGGGCTCTTTCTATATCATAATGTGTCATTCAAGGTGGTTTCATGGAAAGCCAGAGACTATGTTTGAAAACATTCGTTCATTCATTCATTTATTCATCATCTACAATAAACAAAGAGAGTGTCAGGCACTGAGTTGAGAGAGAGAAAGAGAGAGAGAGAGAGAGTGTACCCTGCCCTCAAGGATGTCCCTATGAATGGAGGCATTAGATTTTATTCCTCCCAAAAGCCCTTCCAACATCACGTATCTATTACAACTCTTTGAGGGAGGTTTGAACATCATCTCCATTTTTCAAAAGAGGAAACTGAGGCAAGCAAGATTGGGTGACTTGCCTAAAGTCACACAAGTAGTCGTTGGTGAGTTGGGGTTCAATTCAGCCATTTTTGCTGCAGAATCTGTGCTCTTTACTTTCACTTTCTCTTTGGTAGTCACTGTCAGTGCTTTGCCCTCAAGGAGTGAGTCAGATATTTCAGATACTATAATGTGTTAAAACCTTTAAAATTCCCACATCTCTAAACACAAAGTAGGCAATTATCTCTTCTAGTAATTTCCAAGTACAAACATATCTGAGACTTTTTAAATATCACAGAGCAACATTGTCCACCCGGAGGGTGATTTAGTGCACTTTCGGGTTTTACTTTAAAAATTTGTTTTCTCTAAGTGTTTTCATACTTTCCACACTGTCATCAGTAACACATTTAATATAATCAAGGAAAGGAGACAAACAGTAATAAGAAGCATTCACTTTGTCTAGCTTGTTAGTCATGTAATCTAGATTCTTCAGTGATTTCACGCTGAAAATATCTGCTAAATTCCATCGACATTCCATTATCTCACAGGACCAAAGTTCACAACTGTGAATTGACATGTAGGAAATGGCAGGTGCAGCAGATGCTACAGAATTTGGATATATTTCCAACAAAACAGCCACCAGTAGGCAACAACTAGTGTTTACAATGCCTGATAGTATAGTTGGGGGCAAAAAAGAGACCATTCAACCTTCCACACATTCTTTAAGGCAAATAGTTGCTATGAAATATTGCCCTTCCTAGAATATTTCAGCCCACTGCCTGCTTCCCTTCTCAATATTCATTCATTATGTCCACCAACACACACACGTACACACACACTCACGTTCCTGGGACTTTCTGAAATATGGGGCACACATCCTTATCATAAGATTATATGAATAAAATTAAATATGGAAAATAGAGCACAAACATCATTAAACACAGAAGATACCAAAATAACTGCTGCTGTCAAAATCTGAGAGTGGCTGAAGAGTTGTGTCACCACTGAGTGCTGGGTGTCACAGCCACACTTTCCAGAATCCAGAGGAAGCGCTATCATCCGAGTGTGCCCTCAGATCTTTTAAATGTTGCTGTCCACATCTTCTTTCACGCTGGAAAGACAAAAGTAGAAACTGCAGACCCCTTGCTTTGTGCCTTTTCCCTTTCGTACAGTGACACTTTCTTCTGTCTCTGGTTTTTCTTTGTTGAACATGGAGCCTTTTCCAATCTCTTGAGATCTCCAGAAACTTTTTCATCATAATGGCTTCCTTTTCCTCTTGGAAATATGGCAGCATTATATTTCCCAGCCTCCTTTGCAGCTAGGGGTGGCCATGTGACTGGGTTCTGACCAATAGAATGTGGGCAAAAGTGATGTATATGACTTCTAGGCCTGGCCCACAAAAAAGAGAAAAAAATCTTCTGTGTACCACTCTGTTTTCTTCCTCCATCTACCAGCAGGATTCAGGGAATCAATGAGTACCTCTGAGGCCCCAGAGGATGGTGGAACAACAGATGGAAAAAGTGTAGGTCCTTGAATGACTGTGTGGGGAAGGGTCACCTCCTCCTAGTAAATAATAAACTTTTACAACATTAGGTCACTAAAACTTGGAGGTTGTTAGTGCCAGCAGATAGCTTACTCTGTATGTTTACATAAGAGTTGTATAATATAATTTAAGTGCTGTGTTGTCCTTCAGATCAGATTCAAATAAGCTTCAACATCACTTAAAAAATATTAATACTTCTGTTACCATGCCATGAAGAAAACTAAACTGAGTTTTCTCAGTTTGGAGCACAAATACCATAAAGCGAAATGAAACCAAATTAATTCAGACCAGTTTAAAAATTTGACTTGATTTACTATAGCTCATCCATCAATAAATGGAATGTGGTGAAACATCTTTATATATCTTCCAAAATTTTATGTCCTGTTTATATGGGTTTTCAAGTGTTTTGTCCCAACGAGCTTGTTTTGTAATTCCGAGCTCCTTCAGAAAGTGGCTTTATATTTAATATGTCATGTTTCATTGTTGCTAAGCATCCATTTCGTGCAAATTAATAACAACATAAGCACTAACTCCAAAAACCATCAACAGGATGGGACTGGGAAAGGGGGGGTGCTAGCATTACTGCCCTCGGACTTGAAAAAGCTAGAAGGTTTCATATGTGAATCTCCACAACAGGTTTTTTCTTTTCTGTTTTGGTTTCTGCTCTAGTAAATAAGAAGAGTGCAAAATTGTGATTGTTAAGTGCCCAGATGTTGATTAGCCCTTCTCTAATTCTCACGGTAGGAAAAGACTCATCTGCAGAAGGGAAGAGCCTGACAGGTTTAGAAGGATGGCAGATCCAGCGCCGAGCTGACTGCAGTATGAAAGGAAAAGAAATGACTCAGCACAGGAACCTGCAAGTGAAGCCATGGGTCAGTTATTGAAGGGGAGACAAAGATGAAGCAATGGAGGAGTGAGTTCAGGCTTAACAAAGATATGTCTGACCATGGTGATAGTTTAGGGAGAATGTCAGTCTGAAATTGTGTAGCCATGCGAATCCCAAGCCAGAAGGCTTGCCCTGACCTTGTAGCTCTATCCTGCAAGTTTGATAGGTCCTGAGGGCTTCTGAGTGTTGTGACTAGTAGAGATGCAGGTGGTGGAGGATAGGGGGATTATTAACAACTAACACCAGGCAAGTTCGACCTGGCAGAAGCAAAGACACAGGACTCACATGAAGATCACACCTACTGACTGATAAACAGGCAACAAGCTGATTTCATCCTATGCCTGCAGGAAGAAAAGCTGGGGTGGCAGTTGAGCACAGGAAATGTATGGGCTCACAAGGGCAGGGCCTGGGACAATAAGTTGCCAACTCTCTGGTCCCTGGCTGTGGCTGATGGAAGGTATTGATGGAGTAGAGCTGGGCATCTTCCCACACTGGTCTGGCTCCTCTCTAGTTCTCTCCAGATCATGCTGCCTCCTCTTTTCTCTTTCCCCTGTGACCTTTCTTCGTTATTGCCCCTTCATCTTTTATGTCCTTCTGCCAGAGAATCTTTTTCTAATAGAGGGATTGGAGGGAACAGAAGCCTTTCTATTTCTCAAGTTTTATTTTTCTCCCATTTCACTGGTCAAAGAAAGTCACATACCTAGTCCAGTATCAGTGCGGTGAGCACTATTGCCATCTTTTAGGGAACAGCCTTCATCCTACGAGGCCCTCCTTCTCACTCATCTGCTGTGGGCAGGACTAGACCTGTGGATTAGTGGTAGGCCCATTTACTCCAGATGGAGGGATTAAGAGGGAGGAGAGAAAGGAATTTGATTTGAGCCTGGAAAGAAATATTATAGCCAGGTGCAAACTCCAGGAAGATTTTGGCCACAGTGAGGAATGTGAAAAGAAGACCCATTTGTAAACCTTGGCAGAATACTTAGAATAGTAAGTATTAATTCATAAAATTTATTTAATAAATGAGTTACTGGTTTGATCAAGTTAACTTAAAAGAGAGAATTGTTATTGGCTCATTATATGCAATAGAAACTTTGAACCTTAGTTTTATAGATTTCGGTAGAAATCACAGCAGAAAGCAATAATGAAATCTTTGGGAAAAAGTGTATTCAATGAGTAAGAAGTCCTCTGTAATTACCCAGATATTGGCAAATATGATTCGGATATCAGTTAAAGGGTTTTTCGGCCTATCTTTAAAAGGAATCTTCTCCTTCTTATTCTTGTTGTTGGTTGTTGTTTTTTGTTTGTGATACTGCTGTTCCTCTTCCTCCTTTCCCTCCTCATTTTCCTCCCCACCTTCCTTCACTCCTCCTCTTCCTCCTCTTCCCCCTCCTCCCTTTCTCCTCCTCTTCCTTTCCTCTTTCTCTTCTTTCCCCTTCTCCTGCCTCCTCCCTTCATTCTCCTCCTCCTCCTCACCTTCCTCCTCCTCTCTTTTTCTTCCTCCTCCTCTCTTTTTCTTCCTCCTCCTCAGTTCTTTCCTCTTCTTTATTATTCTTTCCACATCACTATTTACTCTTCCACTTTTTAATTTATTTGGGTGTTTTTTCAGTTCTCAAGGGATTCTTTCAAATGTACCTTTTTTAATACTGAAAATATACACCGATGGAGTCAATTAGGATTACATTTGATCGTATATAATGGAAAAATCCAAAGTAACAGTGATGTAAACATACAAGGGCTCATTATCCCACATTAAAGGAGTCAGAGTTACATAGTCCAGGACTGGTTTGACACGTCATCGTGTCATCAAACTGACACACAGAAGGGCAAAGGGACCTGATAAGGTCATACATTAAGTTAGTGGCAGAACTTGGACTGCTGGAAAACAAGACAAATTTTGTAAGCTGAACAATGGAACTCCAAATGATTTCTAAATTTAGCTCATTTTGAACTTGCTGTTATTCTCCTTATCTTCCTCTTTTCTTTGATTCCTTTTAAATCCTTTGTTGGTTTTATCTTCCCTTTGCAGGAACCCATGTAATGACATACACCACTTGGTTTCATTGACCAGTAAGACAGTAGGTGTCAGAAATACAGAAGTCACTACCTTTGAGTTGGTGGAGTCACCTACTTGGGACCCTGACAAGATCTGTGGCAGGTACTAAGATGCATTGCCCAGAGCTTGGAAAGGGAGCATAAATGCAAAACCCAGTTAGCGAAAATTCTCACGGTTACAAAATGCAAGAAGCCCATTGACTTAAGTCACTTTCTGGTGCTTTTGGCTTTTTTTTCTATTAATAACTGTTGGGTTATACTAATATCACAAGTAGGCAGAAGGTGTGGAAGAAAAGAATGTGGGCTTTGATTGCAGATTTACTGGACTTATATTCAGATATAACCTATCTACTAGCGTCTTGTGAAAGGTATTTCGATAACCTCACTTTCGTTGTGTGTTAAATGGAGGTAACCATCTCCACTCTGCAGGGTGGTTTTCAGGATTCAATGAAACAAGATACATGAACTTTTTGGGCCTTCAATTTTAAACAAATAACTACAAACTATAAAACAACCCAAGTCTTATGAATATTCATGTTTACAAAATTAGATAAATTAGTTATTGATAATTTGAGTTTTAAATAATAACCACAATAGTTTAAAATATTCCATCTCCAAAGGGAATACAAAATCTCATTTAATTTTTTTTTTTTTTTTTTTTTGAGACAGAGTCTCACTCTTTTGCCCGGGCTAGAGTGAGTGCCGTGGCATCAGCCTAGCTCACAGCAACCTCACACTCCTGGGCTCAAGCAATTCTTCTGCCTCAGCCTCCCGAGTAGCTGGGACTACAGGCATGCGCCACCATGTCTGGCTAATTTTTTCTATATATTTTTACTTGTCCGATTAATTTCTTTCTATTTTTAGTAGAGACGGTGTCTCGCTCTTGCTCAGGCTGGTTTCGAACTCCTGAGCTCAAACAATCCACCCGCCTCGGCCTCCCAGAGTGCTAGGATTACAGGCGTGAGCCACCGTGCCTGGCCTAATTTTTAAGAAATCTAACGTACAAGCAATTCAAGGAGTGAACTGACATCTTACTCACTGTTGCATCTAGAACTAGAATGGTTTTGGGCTCATGGTCAGTGTTCAGTAAATATTTGTTGAATGAATATTCAATATTATTACATATATTACGTATATATATACATATATTAATGAAACAGCTTCCTATTCTATATGTACTTGGCACTATAGTAGCTGCTGGAAATATAAGATCCAACTCTCATGAATCTCAGATTCTAAGTCTAGACAAACCAATAAAATGATTTCAAATAATAGTTAAGTGCAATGAGGAAAATTAAACAGGATTATATAATAAAAATTGACCCAAGGAATATAAAGGGGCAAAAGGAGCTTTAGATTGGATGGTCAGAGAAGTCCTCAGTGATAGGAAAGAGCGAGTCATGGAAAGATCTAGATTGGTTGAAGATTTCCTCAACAAGCACTGTCTACGTTTATTTGACTTATGTCAATAGAAATCAATTTAGCTCATTTCAAAAGCATTTCCTTCAGGCGTTAGCTAGTCACAGGGTTTACAATTGTAGATGCAGCTCCCATCCTGAATCCTACAAAACTTAGAAATCCTGAGACTTTAGGGTCTCCAAGGAACTAATTTTGAAATTTTTTATATGGGGCAGTATTTTCCAAAGGATGTCCCAGGAAACATAAGATGGTTATTTACAGTAGATGCACTCCTCAAAAAAAAAAAGTTCTTTTGTCAAAATACACTTGGGGAACAGTCCATGAACACTGGTATATTAAAGTCTGGGAGAAGTTCTAAAGTAGAATAACACATATTTACATGTATTCCAGTGTTTTCTAGACATTTTAAAAATTTCATTTTTTCCCTCTGTACACTTAATAACATCAATATGCAGTTTGGGAAATACTGTTACAGTATAAAAGATGAAGCTTTGTCACAAAGGGAAAAGGATAAAGATAATCCTTTGGCGATAAGCCTTGCAATTACAAAATGGGCTATTTACACAAACTTACCAGAAACTTAAAATAATTTCCAGATACAATACTGGAGGTTTTCGAAGTTGTTCTGCTCCGACAGTAGGATGTATTTGGGTTCCCTCTATGTTTTCTTTCTGAGAGTTAACAACAGTCAAGCAGATCTGTTTTTTATTTTGTCTTGTTTTGTTTTGCTGGTATAAGGCAAGCAGTGGGATGTGACAGAAACTTCCTGAGCTTTGAACATGCAAATACCACACTTAGCTCCATCATTCCATCACTTACTAGAGATGATTTTAGGCAAATTATTCAAACTCTCCAAACTTCATTTTTCTCATCTGCAAATGAGGGTTGTAATAGACACATCCTACTTTTTGGAGGACAAGTCAATCTGGCATAAGGAGCTTGGAGGAGAGTGTCATTCTAGCCCCTTTCTGAAATGTTTGCTTGGGACTATATATTTTTCCCTCTCAAAGTCTTTTTAATCCCCCACTGGAGATTCAGTGGGAAAGACAGAATGTTTACTGTTTGTTTCTACAACAATGACTCATGGAGTGTTTGTTTACTGAATTGGTTAGTGAAGAAGCAAATTTAGTGTCCCGTGTCATAGATGTGAAACAAGCTATTCAGTCCATGTCATGTACAATATATGACATTCTGAGCCAGGATTTATCCAGATGCTTTACTTTGCTGTCTCACCCAAACCAAGCTAACAGGAATCCCTGGCCAATGAAAGAGTCTTTCCTTAGCTTCCTAAAATGTTTTGAAGATATAAAAAAAATCTCAGCAAGTAATGACTGAATTCATCACATCAGCTGTATAATAATAACCATGGACCATCTCCAACTGTTGTTCCCATCACAACACCATGAAGAGGAGTCAGCCTGCGTAAGTCTTAGATGATTACACGATTTCCAGTGGACCACACACAACTAAATGCAACAACAATATAACTTTGGCAATAACTGATTAAGAATACCATTTTAGATGATTGTTTAACAAAAATATTTTTAGGCCTCAAGAGAACATCCATGAAGGATTTTAAGCCCACTTGCATACAGCACTGCCATATCACAGAATGTTCTAAGTTCTCAGGAATGGCCTCATGAGTCATTCCTAATATTAACCCAAAGTTGGACTAGTGGTATGTCCTTTTGGTTTGATTGTTTAGTCTTAATCTTAATGTTGATTTTAGAGCTGTGGAATATAAAAGTGGAACCATGCTACTGGCATGCAGAGAGGGAAGCAGTGCATCATGGGAACGAGGGGAGCTGGGCATTCCACTCACATTCTCCCTTCTAGGATGCTTTGCCTCCTGATAGAAAGTGGATTCAGTTGTTTAATGCATTTTGTTTCATCATAATACTACAGGAAAAATAAATCATGATCACAGTAGGAAAAATCCCGGACTCGAGAGGCCAGAGACTCGGGTTCTGGTGTTGATTCTGCCATTTATCTACCTTAGGCAAGTCACTCCCTGAGTTTTACTTTGCTCCTCTGTAAAATGATGATTTCATAGATTATTTTTAAGACATCTTCCAGTTTTCTGATTCTATCATAGTCTAAAATCCATGAATTTTTCTCTCTTTCTAATTTGTCAAGACATTTAGATATCTTAATGTTATGCTACTTCTTCATCTGTGTGCTTTCTGTTAAGTCTTTTACAAGAAGCCCAGGTTATTCCAGCATCCACAGGGCTCCTACAGGAGTATCGAGAGAGGTTAGTTTGTGTTTGTGACGGGAAAGGCAAAACCCCCTTTTCCTGGATCACAAAGATCACGAGTGTTGGTGTTTTTCTATTCCTACTGCAGGCATGACATTGAGTTCCAATTCCTGGCAAAAATAAACTTGATCAGTAATTGGTGACTCTTTCATCAATCAAAATTATCTTTTACTGTCTTTGTGATCTGAACAATATGCCAAGCATTACTGGGACAGTGAGAGAAGTTAAAGATTTTGTCTCTATTATTGAGGTCTTCGTCTTTCAGTTAGAGTGGAAAGGCTTGCAGAGCACTGGATGATAACATAGACAAGGAGATAGCACGGGTGTTCAATTGTGTGAGACTGAAAATAAGTACAGGAAGACTCCTACAAGGGAGAAGTTGTTGTGGAAAAAAATGATTTGGGCAATGCTTTATGGGGAAATTGCTAAACTATGAATAGTGGGAAGAATTAGGTTGGAAATGGCGGATACAATAATGATGGAGGGAAGTCATAAGGAGAAAAACTACAAAAAGGCTATGGGTAGGGGACACTGGTTTGTTATTATCTTCTCATCTTGTGAACTGAACCTTGCCGAACAGTGGCTCCAAGGACAAAGTACAATCTGCTAGGCATACATCCATGAATGAGGAACTCTCCTGAAACTAAAGGGGAGAGGAATTCACACAGGAAGGTACAATTTTGTCTGAGATTAAAAACTCCAGTGATTAACTGGACTTTTCATTAACAATTATAATAGTTGAGTTTATCCCAGGGCCCAAGGAACTTTCAGGTTATAAGAGAAATCCTACTGGCTGCTCTTGCCTGGGTGAAGTTAATACTGTCTCTTAGATAATGTAGGGTTTTTTTTGTTTTTCTCCTGGGCATGTAGGTGAGTATCCAAACCTTCTTTTAGTATCTGAAGTTAGTTCAAGTCCCATGAGTCAAGAAAAGTACCAGTCATAGTAATTTTTTTCAAGCT
>NW_012155285.1:4059220-4061527 GCF_000956105.1 Propithecus coquereli
ATTAGAAACGAAATTAATCGGCCAACTAAAAATATATAGAAAAAATTAGCCGAGCATGGTGGTGCGTGCCTGTAGTCCCAGCTACTCGGGAGGCTGAGGCAGGAGGATCGCTTGAGCCCAGGAGTTTGAAGTTGCTGTGAGCTAGGATGATACCACGGCACTCTAGCCCAGGCAACACAGTGAGACTCTGTCTCGGAAAAAAAAAAAATAAGAAGCTTCAATACTTCTGAACAGTAAAACTTCCAAAGTGTTGGATTGACTTTCTCTGAAGTATGGAGTTTTACAGTAAGAAATTCAGTTGGATTTTGGAAATCTTATTTCCAAATTTAAAATATGGTATTGTAAAATTAGCTTCCTTTATTTCTGAGTTAAATTAGAAAGAAAGGAAGGAAGGAAGAGAGAAAGGGAGAGGAAGATGAAAGAGAAGGAAAGGGAGGAGGGAGAAGGAAGAAAGGAAGTGATAGATTGGGGTTGGAAAAATATTAATAAATTAGGTTGAGATACAAATAATTAAATACCATTAACATTCAGATTAAGTTGCAAAAGAAGCAAAAAACTTGAATGTGAGGAGAATCTGTAGATTATTAAATAAAGCATATTATAAAACATAACATATAATATGATGCTATTTTGTTTTTTGAGTGTCACATTCTTAATAATTTTCTATAAGTTTCAAATTATTTCCAAAAAATATTAAAAAGAGTGAAATGCAAATCAAAAGCACAATGAGCTGTCACCACACACCTGTTAGAATGGCTATTGGCGAAAAGCTAAGAGATAACAAGTGCTGGCCAAGGTGTGGAGAAAAGGGAATTCTTACACACTGTCAGTAAGAATGTGAATTGGTGCAGCCATTATGGAAGACAGTATGGAGATTCCACAAAAAATTAAAAGTGGAACCACCTGACTCAGTCATCCACTTCTAAGTATATGAATGAAATTAAACGAAAGAAACGAAATCAGTATTTTGAAGAGATATCTGCACCTCCCATATGCATTGTGGCATTATTTACAATAGCCAAGATATGGAATGGAATGGAATCAGCCTAAGTGTACATCAACAGATGAATGGATCAAGAAAATGTGATATACAAATATAAATATAGAGAATGGAATATTATTCAGCCTTCATAAAAAGAAGGAAATTCTGCCATCTGTAATAACATGGATGACTTGGAGAACATTATGCTAAGTAAAATAAGCCAGACATAGAAGGACAAATACAGTATGAGATCACTTATATGAGGAATCTAAAAAAGCTGAAGTAATAGATGCAGAGAGTACAACAGAAGTTGCCAGGAGCTGCAGGGGAGGTGGGCAGCGGGAAATGGAGAGATGTTGGCCAAAGGGTACAAACTTCAATTATGAGATGAATAAGTTCTGGGGCTCTGTTGTATGGCATGGTGACTATAGTTAATAATACTGTATTGTATACTTTGAATTTGCTGATGGCGTAGATCTTAAGTGTTCTCACTGTTAAAAAAAAAGGTAACTCTGAGGTGATGGATATGTTATGTGACAATCATTTCACAATGTATACATATATCAAATCATCACTTTGTTCACCTTAAATACATGCAGTTTTTATTTGTTGATTGTACCTCAATAGAGGTAGGAAGGAAGAAAACATATGTCTGTTAGATATATAGAAAAATAGATAATGGATAGATGTAAAGAGAGATAGATACATAGATAGATGGATACATAATAAGGTAGATGGGGGGCGGAGAGAGAGGGAGGGAGAGAGAAATTTCTATAAATGAGCATTCTGTACTCTCAGAGAAATTGTAAACTAAACATTCAAAGTATATGAGTGAACTGCCTGATCAACATTAAGTTAAGGCTGGGTAAGAGAGAGAGAACTGAAACTAAATATGCTAAAACCAACAACAGTGGGTACCTCTGAATGGTAAGGTTATGGTGATCTTTATTTTCTTCATGCTTTTCCGTGTGTTCTAGTCTTTCTGATTTGTTTGGTAAGGAACAGAAATTTGTTATATATATTTATATGTGAATATATGTATTCAAAATAAGATCAGACTCATAGTCTACTCATCTCAGGCAACTGAATTTATCTAGGGCACCAAGGGCTGTATGAAACAGTCCTGCAGTTTTGGACGAGACAGTGCCCAGACTGACAACTATTTTTGTACTAGAAAATTTTAGCGGCAAATGGTTCATTCAGATGGTATCCATCATAGAACAATTGGGCAGCTATATGTAGAGAAAACTTCTATATCAGTTTTAAGATGTATGTTGAAGTTGTTTTTTTAAAAAATTTAGTCTTTTTTTTGAGTAATAAATAAT
>NW_012155285.1:4061577-4063216 GCF_000956105.1 Propithecus coquereli
AAAAAATATTGATATTATTTTTCCTATCCCTCTGTCATAAAGTCAAAATCCTTTCCTGATCCTGTCCTAAACACAACTATTTTTTAGCATCTCATGTGTACCCAAATTCTTATGACCTTAGGTACTAATCTGAAAAAAAATTACACAAAGAATATATTTCTCTTGGAACCAATTTTTAAAAATACAGATAAGCACAAAAAGGAAAATTAAAGTCATCTGAAATTCTGTTCCTAGAGAAAACCATGGTTATATGTTCCATATGTTCTTCTTATGCATTATAAACATATTTTTAATCTAAAAATGGGATTTTACTATTTTATTATGTGCAATTTTTCATGTTATAATTGTAAGAAAGTGTTTATGTGAATGCATACACTTTTACAGCCTCATTCTTGACTCTACAAAAAAAAGAACTGGAGCCATTCCTGGTGAATGGCTTAAACCCATTCCATGAAATGCAAAGTTTCTCCAAAATTACTGACCTTGCTTGAAAAAAATGCATTTGGCTGTGGATCTACAGAAATGTGAAGCTCTTCCCCTTTTAAAATCTGATGGTATTATCAACTCCTATTTTAAGCTTGTTTATGGAACTAGAATAATACCGAACATAGATATATAAAGGTGATTACAGCAGTTCAAATTCGACCTTTGAAAAATCTTTCTCTGTATAAACAAAGTCTGGAATGTTTCAAAACCTCTAAGCCAGTCAATTTCTTTTTTTATTTATCATAAACCCAAGTCAACAAGGAATGTCTATTATATTTGAAGAGTAGGAAATGAAAATGCCTTGGTTCCTTAACCATGTATAAAGGAGGAGTCTTTTGACACCACGGGTTCCTTGCCTCAAACATTCATGGCTCTGCTGGACTCTCCGGGCCCTGCAAACCTGGCCCACCCGTAGTCCCACCTCACTTCTCTGCATTGGTAGATCTGCTCCTTCAGTTCTGCTCAGGCTGTTTCTTTACTGTCCCACACCCATTCTGATCTCGTTCCCGCTTCCATATTTCTATACTGATAAGGTTTCCCATGGATTATCCATCCTCTCCTTTTCCACCCCCAGCCTTATTTCTAGGCCCAGCTTCCCAGTTCCCCCAGTGCAGCCCTCCTAGTGATTCACCCCACACCTTACATCTTTATATGGAACTCGCTGGCTCTGAAAGTAAGCCTGGTGTGGGGTAGCATGTCTCCGGTTTCTGTTCCTTGGTTTGTATCTCCTCTAAGCCTGCTGGATCCTTTCGGCAGAAGCTGTATTTTAGCTTTCATTTATCTTTTGCACAGCAATGTGTGCATATTACATATTAAATACTCAGGAAATGTTTGCTGATTTATGAATGATTGCGGGAGGGAGGAGAATCCTATTTCTGCCTGTTTCTTCTTAGTTGTTAGACCTTGGAAAAGTTCCTTAACCTCTGAGATTCTTTCCACTCCTGGGAATAAAGTGAAACCATCAACCCTATATGGTTGTCATAAAAGAGAAAAAGATTCATTGTGAGGGGCATGGGGTTCAAATGTACTCAACAAATGACAGCCACCATCAGAAGGATCAGTGGGCTTCTTTCACTTTATTAAAGACCAACAAAACTAAAATATGATCCAGACCCTGAAATTGTTATAAATTCTAACCCTCAGAACTATGTCC
>NW_012155285.1:4074841-4084900 GCF_000956105.1 Propithecus coquereli
TGTCCAGTGCTTCCCCTGAAAAATTGCTTAGACTAAAGGTGGGTGTTAGCAGGGGCTGCTCATGTTTGGCTCACTTCCTCCCATCTGAAGGAGAATGCACTGATGACTCACCAGGGACCTTTGAGATGTGTGCCCAAGTGAGGACACACTACTCGACTACAGGACCAAACACCTTAAAAATATAAGGTTCTAGGAGTTACATTTAAATAAGGAAATGAAATCAGAATTCTGACCATTGGAGCAAATGCCCAGTGCTATCTAAACCTGGGGACTATTGTTTTCTTGGCTGTACTGATACTCTAACCTCTCATTTAACAGAATGTGAGCTCTCTGAGCCCCGACCCCACAGGCATGTTGAGGACATTTCCAGGCTTCTACACAGATATGGCTCATGTACCTTGTGCTGATTTTGACATCTGGAAAATACTTTGTGTAAGCCTTATAATGGAAGACTACTTTGGGGACACTGAGGCAGATTAACCATTGGCAGTCTTGCTTCTTCTCTTCCTGAAGGCTGACTGGCATTAACTTTCCCTGTCTTTGTCCCAGCAGCTTGCACCTGGATGGATGTCTACAGTCAAGAGCCTCGTTGGAAGAAGACAGGACCCCTGGGTCTCAAGGGCACACGGAGGTTGCCTGGCCTAAACTTCGACCTGCAATAGGCTGCCATATGGTTTCTGCATGAAGACTTCTCATAAAAGTAGAACTTTCCAATGCATAAGGCAGCCCACTGTTGGATACATTGGTATTTTTTAAAATCCCTCTTTTATGTCAAAGTGGAGTCTCACTGGTACCTTCCCTACTTTCTGCATCGACACTGGATAAGCAGTGCCTTGACCACATTTTGTTTTTGTTTTTTTTTTTTTTTGCATATATGTAATTGAATTTATTGTAGAGAAAGGTAACAAAAAATGGGATCGTAGAAAGAAAAGAGGTGGAGACACAAACTGGACAAGGGTTTTCATATTGGGCATCCTATCCACAGGCCTCAGCAGCCCTGCCATGGATCTGCCCAATTCTTTCGCATCAAGAAGTTGATCTTTCGAGCCATTTCCATGTTGTAGATCCGATGGCAGGTTTCATAACTTTCTGGTTGTCACCGGCGGCATGGCTTCTCATAGTAACGCCAACGCTTGATGTCCTCAATGAGCCCATCCATGGTGAGGATTCTGTTTAGGGTCCTGTATGCACCCTCCACGTTCCCTTCCTGTACCATCACAGTCCTAGCAATGAACTTGAGATGATTTGCCATGACCTTGGATTTAAATCTCCACTCCGCAGGACCCAACGAACTCACAGCCTTCTCGCAACCCCTTGACCACATTTTGTATGTCCCAGTGCTGAAGATAACTATCACATGTCTCTTTGGTCTTTCTAAAGAAGTCCAAGGTAAAATATGTCCATTTTCTCCCAACTGTTCCTCATATAACTTAACTTCTAGATTCCTTCTATGTTGATTTCCCAGCAGCAAACACTTTCTAGTTTATTATTTTCTCCAATAAAATGTGGAGGATGTTCCAGCTGAGGCCTGACCCATGCCAAGCACTGTGAGGTTGCTGCTCCCAGTGATCTGTTAGGGTTTTGTTTTGTTTTGTTTTCTAGCTGCTGTGTCATGGACTTGGCTCACACTGAGCCTGACTTCAATAAAACCCTTGGATCTTTTCACGGGACTCCTGCCAAGCCACAACTCCTCCCACAATATTTGTGGAATTGATACTTTTAAAAATAACATTCACATTTTCTCATACGGTAAAAGCAATGCACAATAATTGTAAGAAATTTAGAAAACACAGTTAGGTAAACAGTTTTAAAAAACAGCAACAATTCCACTATCCAGAGAGATCTGCAGCTGATACTTTGGTGATTATCAGGGGTAGTGAACTCAAATACCAGCAGGGGTCAGACAGGTGTGATAAATGAATGAAGAAGGCTAGAGGAGGGGTGGGGGAACGGCGGGCGGGGCATGGGCAGGCCTGTCACCCTCTAAAGATGCCAGTCATTATTCAGCTCCTGGTTCTCTATCTATTGCTCTCTAGAAGTGAAGGCTCCAAAAAGCCGAGAACAGATATTTTGTATTTTTTTCAGGAGACACTGTCAATGCACAATTTTATGAGAAACCTCCTTATTTAGCATTGCCATTGAGTTTGTCTTGTCTTTAGACCTTCTTGGGTCCTCAAGCTGCTAGTAGCATGGCCCCTCTGGTGTGTACCCTTGTACCTTGTTTTCTCTCTTCTCTCCATCTCTCAGGAAAAAGGGGCTCACCCTCCATATTGCATAACAACTGGCCATGACTTGTGATCGCCAAGGTTAACTGCAGATATCTTTGCACAGCCGACTGCTGCTTTTTGGACTCTCTCTTATTGTCTTTGTTCTCCACCTCTTTCCTGTCCTCCACACACCTTGCTCATTTCCACTGCAGAGCCTGTGCTGGGTTAGATCCCTGCCTGAGCTTCACAACCTTTTCACATCCATCATCCCATGGTTTGATGCAAACCACCCCCTCTGTGCTGTACTCACCACTCTCAGGCTGTGGAAAAGCTCAGCCTTTGCAGTCCAAATGACACACGTCCAAAGCCAGCTCTGCACTTTCCTAGAGGTACAACCCGAAGAAAATTGCTTTGACCTCTCTGAAACGTAGTTTCCACAGCTGTAATGTTGGAAATCATAAAATCATAAAAATAGTTTAGAGGAGTAATAATAATCTAGGTGAAGTATCTCAGGAAATCATAGCTGTCGTGACAATATTATACTTGGTTTTAATCATCTGTGAATGCTTATAACTGTTCTCCCCAACTTGATTAGGAAATAGTAGCCACCTTGAAATACTTGTTGGCTAAATGAATACATTTTAAAAAGGAGTAAATGAAAAATCTACAAGCAGGTTGTAGAATACAAGTTTTTCTTAAAGATAGAGATACAAGGAAGTGCTCCAAACTAACAAAGGAAGAAAAGGGCTTACACAAGATAACTGTTTCTTTCCTATCTGACCCTGACTTTTATGTTCCAAAGAAATGTTGGCATCAAAACAAGTGTCTCCTCAAACTGGTACTGGTCTTACTCATTAATTACTAAATAGCTTGTGTACTCTGTGATTTTTCAAATATGTTGGAAACAGAATTCTCAACTCAGCCTTCTTGGAAATACTTTATCTTACTAGAGACTTGTCCCTAACTTATACAGTGGCCAACCTTTCCGTGAACAACTAAAAATATACACATTGCAGTGCCAGCTTCCAGAGAGGTGCTTGCCTTGCTCTGCCCACTGGAAGCTCCATCCAACCCCTGAAGCCAGGAAATGCTACTGGATCTCTGAGGGTGTTTTGTAGAACCAATAGATATTTTCTGAATAAATAGATGGACCAAAAAATGTTCAATGGAAAGGGATAAAAATATCTTTTATTTACCCCCTTCTTACTCTCTGTACTTTATTAGCTACATAACCCTGTGGAAAATTACCTTAATATCTCTGAAACTTAGTTTCCTCACCCATAATCCTGGGAATAATGTCACCTACTTCTCACTCTCTGTGACTTCCAATATGAGTTAGGCTGCTTTTGGCTGTAGGTAAAATAAAATCTGTCTAAAAGTAACTTAAACAATAAGGACTTTTATTATCTCACACAACGAGGTGTCCAGAGGCAGATGGTTCAGCAGCTTGTTGGTGCCTGGGCTATAAGGCACCTCTCTGTGGTTCCCTGGGCAACTTCCATGGTCCTACAATGGCAGTCATTGCATCCCCTTGTGACAGCACAGCATTCAACACAGGAAGAAAAAGGCTCTCCCCACAGAGTTTTGTTTAATTTAATGAGGAAAAGCTTTCCTGAAACTACCAGCAGATTTCCCCTTAAGTTCCATTGGCCAGACTTCAGCCGCATACCCATGCCTACACTAGGACAGAAGAAGGGATTATTACAATTGGTTTACACCAGTTATGGTTCACCCTCAGGGGCTGGAGGAAAGAGTCCCCCTCCCTGAGCACCTTGTATCCCTATATCTGAACAAAATGGGATGTTGAACATCTAGGAAAAAGAGGAAGTGGTTGTTGAATAATAGTGATAGCTATTATTTATTGCAGGCTAGCCATGTGCCAAGCACTGTTCTAGAGACATTATGTACGTGAATGCCTTATAACATATCTCTATGAGGTAGGTGCTGTTGTTCACATTTTACAGATAGGGAAACAGAGCACTGAGAGGTTAAATCAATTTCCCAGTGTCACATAGGTAGCAAGTTGATGAGTAGAGAGGCCAGGATTTAAATCCAAGCAGACTGGCTCCAAAGCCTATGTGATTAAGCCCTTATCTGTGCCAGTCTCCCCCACTGGGGTTTGCTCCCCTCTCCACTTGGCAAAGACAGTCCTGGACTCTTCAAAGTAAAGTCTTAGATAAGTGAAATGAGTTCTTGAAAACCGGATAAGTACTTGACAGTGGTTGCCAGGGCACACACCTAGTGGATAGTTTCTAATGATAACATTGATAATGCAATTCCTATAAAAACCCAGTGTTTTTTCCACAGAATTAGGAAAAGCAACCCTAAAATTCATATGGAACCAAAAAAGAGCATGAATAGCCAAAGCAAATCTAAGCAAGAAAAAAATATGGGGGCATCACTTTACCTGACTTCAAATTATATTATACTTCAAGGCAATAGTAAACAAAACAGGATGGTACTGGTATAAAAGTAGACACATAGACCAATGGAACAGAAAAGAGAACCCAGAATTAAAGTCAAATACCTACAACCAACTGATCTTTAACAAAGCAGACAAAAGCATATACTGGGGAAAGGATACCCTATGCAATAAATGTTACTGGGCACATAGGATAGCCATCTGCAGAAGAATGACCCTGGATGCCTATCTCCCATCATACGTAAAAATTAACTCAAAATGGATAAAAGACTTAAATGTAAGACCTGAAACCATAAAAATATTAGAAGAAAACCTAGAAAAAAACTATCCTCAATATTGGCCAAGGTAAAGAATTTATGACTAAGATCCCAAAAGCAAATACAATAGAAACAAAAATAAATAAGAATTAACTAAAAAGCTTATGCACAGCAAAAGATATAATCAACAGAATAAACAGACAGCCCACAGAATGGGAGAAAATGTTTGCAAGCTATACATCTGACAAAGGCCTAATATCCACAGTCTATAAGGAACTCAAACAAATCAGCAATAAAAAACAAATAACCCCATTAAAAAGGTGGACAAGATCTTTTTTGTGAACATTTTTCAAAAGAAAAGAAGCAAATAGCCAACAAACATAAAAAACTACTTAACATCACTAATCATCAAAGAAACGAAAATTAAAATGACAAGGAATATATTTAACGAAAGATGTAAGAGACTTATACAGGGAGAACTATGAAACACTAAAAAAGAAATTGTAGAAGATGTAAACAGATGGAAAAATCATTAAAATGTCCATACTACCTAAAGTGATCTACAGAATTAATGCAATCCCTATCAAAATCCCATTATCATTCTTCACAGATCTGGAAAAAATAATTCTGCGCTTTGTATGGAACCAGAAAAGACCTCGTATAGCCAAAGCAATCTTAAGTGAAAAGAACAAACTGGGAGGTATCAGTTTACCAGACTTTAAGCTGTACTACCAGGCTATAGTAACTAAAACAGCTTGGTACTGGCACAAGAATAGAGACATTGACCTCTGGAACAGGACTGAGAATCCAGAGATGAAACCATCTGCATATGGTAATCTAATCTTTGACAAAGCTGACAAAAACATACACTGGGGAAAAGAATCTCTTTTCAATAAATGGTGCTGGGAAAACTGGATAGCTACATGCAGAAGACTGAAACTAGACCCCCACCTCTCACCTCTCACAAAAATCAATTCAAGATGGATAACAGACTTAAACCTAAGGCATGAAACCTTAAGAATTCTAAATGAAGATGTTGGGAAGACCCTTTCAGACATCGGCCTAGGCAAGGAATTCTTGAAGAAGAACCCCAAAGCAATCGCCGCAGCAACAAAAATAAATAAGTGGGATCTAATCAAATTAAAAAGCTTCTGCACTGCCAAGGACACTATCATTAGAGTGAATAGACAGCCCACAGAATGGGAAAAGATATTTGCTCTCTACACATCTGATAAAGGGCTGATAACCAGAATCTATCTAGAACTCAAAAAAATCAACAAGAAAAAATCAAACAACCCCATCAACAAATGGACAAGCGAAATGAACAGAAACTTTTCAAAAGAAGACAGAATAATGGCCAGCAAACATATAAAAAAATGCTCAACATCTCTAATCATTAGAGAAATGCAAATCAAAACCACAATGAGGTATCACCTAACCCCGGTGAGATTGGCCTCTATCAAAAAAACACAAAACAACAAATGTTGGCGAGGATGTGGAGAGACAGGAACACTTTTACACTGCTGGTGGGACTGCAAATTAGTGCAACCTCTGTGGAAAAGAATTTGGAGATACCTCAGAGAGCTAAAAACAGAAATACCATTCGATCCAGCAATAGCACTATTAGGCATCTACCCAAAAGAGCACAAAACATTCTATGATAAAGACATCTGCACCCGAATGTTTATGGCAGCACAATTCACTATTGGAAGAATGTGGAAACAACCCAAGTGCCCGTCAATCCATGAGTGGATTATCAAAATTTGGTATATGTTTACAATGGAATATTACTCAATCATAAGAAACGACAGTGATCTAGCACCTCTTATACTTTCCTGGATTAAACTTAAGCCCATTATCCAAAGTGGGGCACCACAAAAGCAGAAGAATGGGATCCATTTGTACTCACCATCAAATTGGTACTAACTGATCAACACTAGGTTGATCACATGGCAGAAACACTCTCTAGGGATTAGGGGGATGAGGGGGGAAATCTACAACTAAAGGACACGGGGAGCACTAAAGGGAGGGAAGGGCATGCCTTTAACCCGCATTTGGGTGAGGCAAAGACATAAAGTGTAACTACAGTGTTTGTACCCTCACAAAACCCTGGAATAATAAAAAAAAAAAATGACAATGAGAAAACAACAGATTCTGGTGCAGGTACGGAGAAAAGGCAATACTAACACACTGTTGGTGGGAGTGTAAATTAGTACAACCTCTGTGGAAAACAGTATGGAGACTTTTCAAAAAAACTAAAAGTGGATCTACCATTGGATCCAGCAATCCCATTACTGGGGATCTACCCAAAGGAAAAGAAATCATTTTATTAAAGGGACACCTGCACCTGTATGTTTATTGCAGCACAATTCACAATTGCAAAGATACAGAACCAATCTAAGTGTCCACCAGCTGATAAGTCGATAAAGAAAATGTGGTATGTGTATATATCATGGAATGCTACTCAGCTATTAAAGAGAATGAAATAATGTCTTTTGCAGCAATTTGGATAGAACCAGAAGCCATTATCCTAAGTGAAGTAACCCAGGAACAAAAAACCAAATACAGCACATACTCACTTATAAGGGAGCAAAGCAATGAATATGCATGGTCATACAGAGTGACTTCATGGATACTGGAAACTCAGAAATGGGGAAGGAGGGAGGGAGATACAGGACGAAAAATTACCTATTGGATAAAATGTACACTATTCAAGTGATGGGTATTTTAAAAGCCTAGACTTCACTGCTATGCAATTCATCCATGTAACATAAAACCATTTGCATCCCCAAATCTAGTAACATTAAAAATAAATAAATAAATAATAAAACCTGCCTATTGTAGGCCAGGGGTCCTTATGACATCATCTCATTTGATCATTATAACAGCCAGCGAGTGCAATATCCTTTCCCCGTTTTAAAATGGAAAATGAGGCTCAATTAACTTGGCCAAGGAGGTGAGAACCTAGATTTAATCTCAATTTGGCTTGATTCCCAGGTCCATGCTTTATTTCCTGCACCCCTCAGCCTATTTTTAAAAAGTGATAAATGAATAAAGTTTATATATACATTAGTCAGGAATCAGCAGCTCCAACGCAGAGGGAATGCCACTACCGAAATACCAACCAGGCAGAGTAACCACCTAAGGAGGGAGGAATTGTGGAGCTGTGTTAATTAATTAACCAGAGGATTTAATCATGGATAAAAAGGGTATTTATGTAGCTGGTCCTTAATATAAGGCTGACAAAAGGTTTTTTCTACTTCTGTTAAGACATTTATTACATTCTGCCCAGTTTGTAGTAAGTTAGTTGGTGCCCAGTTCTCACTTTGACACTGTAAGCTCCCTGAGGACAAAGCCATTTTCCCCTTCTCTCTTGATTTTCCATGGTGTCTGGCACAATGTTGTAGTTGTTACATGCTCAACAACTACCTGCGGCAGTTTTAAAATAACATTTTAGTTTTGGGATAATTTTAGATTTACTTCAAAGCCGCAGTGGTCCAGAGAATTCCTGCATACTTTTCACTCAGTTTTCCTCGTCAACATTTTACATAACCTTCATACATTTGTCAAAAGTAAGAACTTAACGTTGGTTCTTAGTTAACTAAACTGTAGACTTTATTCAGACGTCACCAATTTTTCCATTAACACCTTTTTCTGTTCCAGGATCCAATCTAGGCTATCACATTACACAGCATGTGTGGCATTTTATTTTGAAGATCTATCATTGCTTTAAATGTCTAAAGGTGATAAGAAAGGAGTCATGTATGTATATACAGTTTCTGTGTATAATAATAATCTTAAAAATAGCCAGCATTTACTCAGCTCTTACTATGCACCAGACACAATTCTGAGAGGTTTATATGTATTATCCCATCTTTTTTTTTCTCACAAAAACTCTATAATGTAGATACTATTATTAGCTCCATTTTATGGATAGGAAACTAAGGTAGGAGGTGTTCATGTCTCTTAGCTAGTAGGTGCCATAATTAGAACCTAGTCAGATACGTTACATCTAAATGTAATGTTTTAGAATGAGCTGCAAGGATGTGAAAGGATTATAAAGTGGCTTTTGAAACTACTGCGTTCCAGTGAAAGGTAAGACTAGGGAGTTGCTGTTCTTTTCAGACTTATTTTTCAGGGCTTCTGGTTTTCCATCCACCTCATATGAATGGAGGAAGGACAGCATGCAGGGGCCATGTGATTTTGCTAAGACAGAACTGAAGGTCCTGACACTTCCTCTCAAACTCGCTTCCTGTTTCATGTACTAGAGTGTCATGTCCAAGCCTGGGATATAAATGATAAATGAATGTGGTTGGTCATCATTTTTCCCTATCGTAAACCTTGCCCAAGTACTCGCACGCTGGAAGAGCAGAGGTGTTGAAAGAAAGAATGGCGGGACTGGCAGAATACCACGGGGAGGCTGAAAGGGCAGGCTGGCTTCTCCCTGGTGCAGAACGTTCTCAGCTGCAACCACTCGAGCTCCATTTAATCTACAATGGGAAGACTAACAAAATATTAGCCGTGAACAACAACAACAACAACAAATTTCTCAAATGCTCAGAACTAATCTAGTATCCTTTGAGCTCATAATTTTTCTCTTTCCTCTTACTATTCAACCCAATAGTCTATAGAATCACTTCTCATTTGAAAATTTCCGTTGTGAGCAAAGAGATTTATTGTCGTAGGTTTATAGTTATGGCTAGTGGCTGATAAATTATTGCATAAATGAGCTCTCTCTCTCTTTTTTTTTTTTTTGATTACTTGTGGCAGCAGGGCCAAGGAGTTAAAAGGAGATTGACAGGCTATAAAAATAGCTCATAACAAGATTCATCCATCCATTCGTTACTCATTCAACAAACGACGCTGAATCCCTATATGTGCCAGACACTGGGCCATGTCCTCTCTATCTATTAATAGAAGGGAAGATAGACATGAAACTAAATCATCAATCTAGTGTTATCACTCCTCTATAAGAAATATCTACATACAGGGCTTTACAAATTGTCTGTAACAACCCATAAGTGTTACTTAAATTAAGTCTGCAGGTTGCAGACAGCAATACATGAAAACAGAACAATGTAATGTCGGAAATATCTGAGTTCATCACACATACTAAATAAAAGTATTCTTTCATGAAACTTTTGTTTCAGCAACATATAGGTTGCATGTGTGT
>NW_012155285.1:4084950-4135846 GCF_000956105.1 Propithecus coquereli
TTTTTTTTTTTTTTTGATTAATTGTGGCAGCAGGGCCAAGGAGTTAAAAGGAGATTGACAGGCCATAAAAACAGCTCATAACAAGATTCATCCATCCATTCGTTACTCATTCAACAAACAACGCTGAATCCCTATATGTGCCAGACACCGGGCCATGTCCTCTCTATCTATTAATAGAAGGGAAGATAGACATGAAACTAAATCATCAATCTAGTGTTATTGCTCCTCTATAAGAAATATCTACATACAGGGCTTTACAAATTGTCTGTCACAACCCATAAGTGTTACTTAAATTAAGTCCGCAGGTTGCAGACAGCAATACATGAAAATAGAACAATGCAATGTTGGAAATATCTGAGTTCATCACACATACTAAATAAAAGTATTCTTTCATGAAATTTTTGTTTCAGCAACATATAGGTTGCATGTGTGTGTAGGAGAGAGACAGAGAAATGTATTTCTTAGCATGGCTTTTAGTTACAGAAGCTTTCAACAGCATTGTTCTAATCCACAGTTGGGAAACAAAGGTGGAAGTGAGGAACTTCCCCCTGGGATGGGAGAAGGAAAATGAGAAGAATCTCCACAATGCTTGAGTTGAGTCTTGAATAATGCCTTTCACCAGGTGGATTATAAGATGAAGGACATTCTAAACTAACAACAGAATGGGAAAGGCACAGAGAAGCCCACAGCCTGGCATGTCGTGAACACTGCAAGTTCTGCCTTTTTCCTGAAATTTGAGAGCTAACGAGCCTCCTGGCATGCATCACCAGAGAGCCAGAGAGAATTGCTACCCTGCCTGAGCCTGAGAGCAGAACTTCTCAAATTTAACGTGCCCATGAATCACCTGGGGATCTTGTTAAAATGTGCAATCTGATTCAGGAGGTCTAGGTGGTCCTGACACTCTGCATTCTAACAAATTCCCAAGTGAGGCTGATCCAGGGACTGCACTTTGAGAGTCAAGGCCTATTCTTACAGAATAAGAATGAATTGTTTCCAGTGTTCTGATTTTGTCCTTGGGATGTATAGGATCCCTGTGATCTGCCTAGATGTAGGCAGCCTTCTGGTGTGTGGGAACACAGGGAGTTGCAGGGCCAGGTAAAAATGCTGACGGTCGTTGAATACTATTAATAGCATCTGGCAGGTGCGTGTTTTAAGTCCGTTATGGGTAGGTTCTCATTGGAAACTATAAAAAGACTAAAATGTAGGCACTAATATTATTCCAATTTTATTTGTAAGGAAACTGAGTAATTTCCTTGAGGTCATAGGACATGGTAGAGCAAGAATTCAAATCTCAGATTCTCACCGGCAGAGGTATACTGGGGCTGTTCGAGTGACTGGGGCTGAGGTACACTCAGTTCTGTCTTTTTGGGGGGACACATTTGCCCATTCTCACCTCAGTTTTTTCTTCTACAAATGGGAGTATAAGTGCTTACTAAACAAAGTGGAAGTAACTAACACATACTTCACTAGGTTGTTTTGATGGTTAATATAAATAATGCATATAAAATACTTAGCATAGTGTCTGACAATGGGAGGCCTATAAAACATTATTGTTTACATTGTTGGGTTCTGAGACAGGAAATGTCAGAGGTTCTAGACTCAGACTTCCTTTTTCTCCCCATCCTAAGCAATTCTCCAGTATTCTTACATAGTTGGCTAGGAAGATGTCGGCAGGGCTTGGGGGATTTTGTTGTATATTATTTGGGATAATTTTTGCTTTTGTTTTGTTTGTTTGGGTTTGGCTTTGGATTGTTTTTAAGGGAGCGCAACCAAAAGTTTCTTTTCTTATCCTGGCCAGAGAACTGAATTCCATTTAAGATATGTGGCACTGGAAACTAATTGCACCTTCTCGAAGTTCCTAATGCCAACCCCAGGCATGTCCTCAGCATACTACAGGGACACATTAGCCTAACAGCTGAAATGGAGTGCCTGGCTTTAAATTCTATCAGATATCACCAATCCAAATTCATAACTGGTTGCTAGTGACCTCATTTTGTCATTCCTTCCTTCTAGAAAGTATTGCCTTTAGGGTAGTCCTAGCAAAGAAATATATTTTGCTCTTATCTATAATGGTGTATGTTAAGATTAAATGTACTGATTCCATTGAGAAGTTTCTTTCTGAAATAACTTCAAATTCTCTTAGATTCTCTTATTCTTTTCCTTTTTTTCCTTCCATATCAAAATTCTGATAAATTATTATTATTAATATTATTGTTTTGCCACATCCGCCTTTAATTTGCTATGTGCCAAGAAATGTCTCATTGAGTACAGGGCTTAAATTTACTGAGCTATTGCCCAAATGAAGTTGGCTTTGGGTGAGTAAGAATTGAATGAAATAAAATTTAACTTAATAAGAATGAAATAAAACTGTAACATACTAGCCTTGGTCTTTCTTTGTGTGTCTTCGGGCCTGAGATGAGATGAGGTTTCAGTATTTTGGAGAATAGTTAGCTGACCGGCAAGTCTTCTCACTGGGAAGTAGAGGGAACTATTGTTATTTAATTCTATATTATTAGATCTAGGAAAAACTGCTGTGGATTATAGAAACTACTCCCTTCCCCAACATTTTACAAATGAGAAAACTGAGGCCCAGGGAAGTTAGCTTGATGTTGCACGGCTAATTAGTTGATAGCCAAGGAAAACTAGACATTTCATTCTTTTCCACTTTTTCGGTGCAGTTTTATTTATGCCACTTCTTCCACACTCATCTCCAAACTAATACACTAGTATACTAGGAAAGGTGATCGCCGTTGCTCTGAAGTTGAGACCACAAATCGTGTAATGTTTCCAAACTTCGGGTAAGGGCATATCAGAGATTAGGGTATAGAGTTTTTGATGATCTATTCCTGATCTGTGGAGCTCTGAGCTGCAGGTCTGGGGCAGCTCCTGACTGTACAAGTCAAGGGAGGAAGGTTTTCATTGGAACCCAAGCAGTCTTCCTTGAACAGTATCTCTGTGATGTGACCACTAGCCACCAAGGAAGTGAGTGTGTGTATGTGTGTGTGTGTGTTTTGAGGGAGGGAGGAAAACCAAGGCATATCCCCGATACTGGCACACCCCAGTCTCACAGAGAAAGCACAGTGCTCCCATAACCCCCAGCTCCAAGTTGGGTGGGTCTCAGGCACATTTCCCATGGACATCCGTGTAGCCTATCTGAAATGCTATTTCAGAGACAGAGTGTTCTAAATCAGGTTTTGTATCTTGGCAGAGGAATGGAACCCTCTTTTCTAATATTACTTCTGTGGGAAAGAGTTTCTGAGCTCCAAACAACTCAACTTACAAATGCATTTTTGGAATATGACCCATTTATATGCTGAGGACTGCCTGTTCCAGGGGGAAAACAAGCTTCCCATGTTTAGCTTGGTGGAACCAACTGTAGGCGTTTCTTATATTGATCTTATTCAGGAAATATTGTATAAGGTGCTTGAGATCTGCAGCACAGATTTGTTCCTAGAAATGTTGGCTCCCCCATGGGGTTGAATTTAAGGATCAAAAGAGCCCCCAATTTTCCCTCCATGCCCTCACCTTGGTCTAATCAACCTATCTGAAATTGTCAGTGCCAATTAAGGTGGGGGTTCCACATGTGCAGAATCAGGATGTTGGGCACAGATATTTCTTAAATGCAGATTCTTCTTTCTGTTTTCACGTTTTAAAATACAGATTCCCAGACTCTTATTAGGTAAGTGGAAGATGGGATTCTATAACCTGTATTTTTTAAAGCTCTCCAGAAAATTTTGATCAAGTTACTTCTGCATCAAGATATTTATTGATTCACTGATCAATTAATTTAATTGTCCTTTCTTTGATCATATACCCAAGTTTGTTCATTGCAACATAGGTACTGGGTGCTGGAGATAGAAAGACAAGAAAACCACATGCATCATGAGAGAAAAACATGATATGGGAACTACTGATATTGACTTATGAGATTTGAGCAATTTGGAATCACAAGTCTTTCCAGAAGCATTTCTTTGAGAGGTAACAGCTGAGTAGTAGAGCATCCACATCCTTGAGCTAGACAGCCTAGATGCAAAGCCCAGTGCTACTATTTTCCAGCTTGGAACCACTGTCAGGTTGTTTAAACTTTCTGTATATCATTTTCTCATCTTTAAAATGAGGGTAATCTTAGTACCTACCTCAGAGGACTGTTTTGAAGATTAAATATGCTGATGTAGGTAAAAACTTAGCATAGTGGTCTCAAGCTCTAGCTTCTGTCAGAATCCCCTGGAAGTCTTGGTAAAACAGGTTTCTGGGTCCCCACTCCAAGTTTCTGAGTCAATAGACCTAGGACGGCCCTGCATTTCTAACAATTTCCCAGGCAGAAGGAATTGCCAGTACATGGCAAGGAAGATGGAAGGCAGAGCACAGGAACAAGAAGAGGGAGACACTGGTGGAGAGACAGGACAGACTGTGGCCACTAAACTCTGAAGAGCCTGGCCCCATTTAAGCATAGATGTTATCTAAGAGTAACCAGAGATCCTATTATCAGCCATTAGCACCTCAGCTCAAATTATCAGAGTAGTCTGTCAGCTTGTCAAATCCTGGAGGAATCTGACTCATGCCTTGATTTTGATGGCCCAGTAGGTTGGTGTTCCTTCTTTGGAAAATCAGCCCACACCAATGAGTCACAGGCATCTGCGGGCGCTCAGTCATGTAGACCCCTGTGGTGGGACCTGCAGATCCGTGATCACACCTGGAATCGCCTATCTGCATTTGCACCCTCAGACTCCCAATCCATCCCCAAACCCATCTTGCTTTTATCTGCAGACTTAAAGCAATAACATCAAGTGGCTTACAATATTGTATTTATCTATTTTTCTATGAATGTTTTCCATGCTCTGAAGCACAAAAAAATGATCTGTATACACGTTTTCCACCCCATAAACTGTCGGAAGAACATTAAAAACAAAACACAACATATCCATCTTTTTGGTTTGCTTTTCCCCCTTTTGGACAAACCAAGTAATTTATAAGTTGTACTTTAATAGACAATTTCTGAATTGTGGCTTCTTGTACATTTTTGTGTCTATGAAAGAAACATAGGTCAACTTAGCTGTCCTGTGGCTATTCCTGTGCATATCATTCTACCAGCACTTTAACTGTACAAATTTACACACTCAAGACACTCCAAGCCAAGTAAGATCCAATACGGGCAGCAGTGGCTCTTATCCTGCCATGGTGAACATGGGCCACTGTGAAGGCAGGCTGGAGTATTTTGGGCCTGGCATGCTGTACCAAAAGGAAAAAGAGAAATCAGACAGGCAGTTTTCCTTTGCCATCTGAACAATAATAAGGAT
This sequence comes from Propithecus coquereli, assembly GCF_000956105.1. NCBI lineage: Eukaryota > Metazoa > Chordata > Mammalia > Primates > Indriidae > Propithecus > Propithecus coquereli. Next base: position 4,090,248 of record NW_012155285.1, read on the forward strand.
ATGTCATGATAAAAGGAAGAGGGAGAGTCACATGCAGGGAAATTGTTCTTACTGCTACATCAAAATTGAAGGAGGAGGTGGAGGTTGGTAGTGTGGAGAAATCATATAATAGGAGAAAATGCTCTGGTAGGTAGAATTTACAGGCAGAAAACCCAATGATTGCAGCTTCTTTACCAATAATAGCTTTAGCCTAGCTTCATTCCTCCTGACTTAAGTTACCGAAAGTTCAGCACTTGTCCCCAAGGCTGCATCAGAATGAGGACAAGTGGTTTGAGGAGAAGGAAAGAGAAGTTTATTACTTTGCCAACAAAGAAGGAAAATGGCAAACTATCATCTCAAAATCCAAATTCCTGTCCATAAGCAGAAATACAGAGCTTATAAAGGGTGGGCCCTCAGTTCTAGGCTATTGTTGTTTAACTACAATTAATGATTCTAACCATCCCATCTCTGCTGAAAACAAAGCCTGTGACCTCCGTCTACCTGGGAGGCCCACACAGACCTCTGCCAGCCAGGCACTGGGCCTAGGATGGAGCCACAGTTCAGTTGAGCTATCTCCTGTAACACAAAGAACAAAAGACATTCCCCTGCCCCTCCTGACCACTTGTTTGAGGCAAGGATGCAGGCCTCAGTTCCCAAAAAGAGTGGGGGAAGTTTTAAAGAGACAGAAAACATTTTTTGATGGTTTTTTCCAGGCCATTCCCTCTGTTACGCTTATAGATAAGATTTATTAACACACTCAAGCAAGGAATTACCTCTGCTTTCTATAGCATCCAATCTAGAGCAAAGCACTTCTTCCTTGAACTCTACCCCAAATCACTTAAGACAAATTCAAATCCTATATTAAGTCCTTTCTAATATCCTCTTACCATGATGCCCCACTGTCTCCACGGTGTGTGTTCACTCTCATTGCAATGAGCAATAAACCCAACTTATTTAGTGACAGGTGTGTGCTCTTAATGGTCTTTGGCTGGAGGACATTGACATTAGAAATTCCTTGAGCTGTTGGAAACATATTTAGTCATTTTCACGTTTTTCTCAGGAAGTATGTGAGTTTTCTCCTCCTGACCCAGGAAAGTATCTAGAGCAGTCGAGAGAAACCAAAACTTTTCTACAGGATCACTCACCTTGTTCCCTGCTTTGGTGAGCTCTCCCAACCTCTCCAGCCTTCTCTAAATGCCGACAAGAAAAAACAAAAACAAATTTACTTAAATTGCTTTGAGAAGTGTTTCTTCCCTACTTTCCAGCTCTACAATTTGATATGAAATTATAAACCCAGAATGAATAGACATGGTAGCCTCCACTTTCAGGCCAGAAATCTGGACTGCTATGGCTCATTTTAATTTTAAATCCAGCCTATTTTTATATTTGCCACCGGGAGGCATAGACTGCTGCATAAATAAACATTAATCTTTTTCATGGCCAAGTGTGGTGGCTCAAGCCTTTAATCCTAGCACTTTGGGAGGCCAAGGTGGAAGGATCACTTAAGACCAGGAGTTCAAGAACAGCCTGGGTAACAGAGACCTCGTCTCTACCAAAAATTCAAAAATTAGCCAGGTGTAGTGTCCCACACCTATAGTCCCAGCTACTTGGGAGTCTGAGGTGGGAGGATCGCTTGAGCCCAGGAGTTTGAGGTTGCAGTGAGCTATGAGCAGCCAGGCTGCACTCCAGCCTGGGTGACAGACTGAGATCCTGTCTTTAAAAAAAAAAAAAAAAAAAAGAACAAAAAAGAAACATGAATCTTTTTCATATGACATTACAATTAATCTGAATCTATTAGGAACATCCCGAAATTTAGATAGGCTACAGGGTACTTTCCTGGTAGTAAATATGACACCAGGTGGGCCGGTTTGATGTAGGAAAACAATTAGCTACTTGACTGAAACTCAGAAGACTGGACTTTTAGCCTGAGTTTGCCACAAACCATCACTTTGACCTTGGAAAAGCTGTGTTCCCTGAGCCTAAATTCTCTATCAACAGTTAAACATTTATTGAAAACCTATTCCATACCAGATAGTAGGATAAGTTGCTAGTTCCATTCCTCAAGTAATTTGCAAATAATATAATGTGGGAAGCATTATACTGAGCATGGCAAAAAATAAAAATAAACTTAAAATTAAAAACATTAAAAAGCACTAAATAATCATTGAGAAGGAAGGCCTACCTCACCCTACATGATCACTGAAAATGTCTTCCTTTCTTCCATTTTTTTTTGACAGGGTCTCACCCTGTTGCTCAAGATGGAGTATAGTGGTGCAGTCATAGCTCACTGTAACCTCCAGTTCCTGGGCTCAAGCTATCCTCCTGCTTCAGCCTCCCAGAGAGCTAGGACTACAAGGGCATGTCGCCATGTCTGGCTAATTTTTTTAATTTTGTGTAGAGATAGGGTCTGTCTATGTTGACCAGGCTGGCCTTGAATTCCTGACCTCAAGTGATTCTCTTGCCCCTTGGCCTCCCAAAGTGCTGGGATTACAGGTGTGAGCCACTGTACCTAGCCATTGGCTACATTTTCTTAAACACAAGGGACCCCAAGGATCAAACCAGACTACTTAGGTTCTACTCTGGATCAACTTACCAGGGCTAGGTGTATCTTGGTTTCTCAATCTGTAAAATGGAAATAATAATCGTACCTATTCATCAGGTGTTATTCAGATTACATTAATTTATATATACAACCTGCAGAAAACATTGATTGGCACTTAGTAACCACTCCAAAAACATATTTAATTTTGTGATTATTTCTGATAGTATTAATAGATAATCTGCGAATTTTCTGACAAATTTAAACCCCTGTAATTTCTTCTAGTGAGGAAATAAATAGTCTAAAGTCTTCTCTTTGAAATATCTGAGTATGTAGCTTTGGAAAACATAAAATCCTTCAAGGGTCACAAGTAACTTTTAATAAAATCTACATTTTATTAATTTTATAAATTAATTTTCCTCTAAGTCAAGAATAATGAAGCAGGCAAACCTATGAGGAAGATATTTCACTCAAAATTATAAGTTCCTTAAGAGCAAGAACTTTTTCTTATTCATTGCTGTATCCCTAACACCTATAGCAATATCTAATCTAACACATAGTGGATAATCAACAGATATTTGTTGAATGAATAAATGAATGTTCGGCATATAAAGACAAATACATGTTTGTATTCTTTTCTGTTACTTTGAACTATCTATAAATAAAGAGTTCTGATTTAATAGAGAGTGATATTCTCAACCTATTTTCTCCCATAGACCTAAGAGATATGATGCACTTATATTAATAATGTCAATTACAGAAGCATTTAGATCCAAATCAGAGTAGAAGGGCAAAGGAGGAAAATCATGGATATCTTGGGAACATATTAGAATCACAGGAGGGAATATGTATTGTGGAACAGTCCCCAGAGATTCAGATTCATCCAAAGTAAGCATGACCTCCAACTGCCCTTTGACAATCACTGACATTGATAGAAGTCTCACATGGTGATCCCCAAGCTCCAACCACATTCAGTTTTATCAATGACTTGGATAAAGATATAGACAGCATGTTAGAAAATTTGCCAATGACACAAATCTTGATGGGGTAACAGATATTTAACACACTGAAGGAAAAAATTAAAATCTGAAAGATCTCAGCTTGTGAAATCATAGGATCATTCTAACAAGAAGAAAATATTTACAAAAGACATGTCTAATAAAGAACTATTATCCAAAATATAAAAGTAACTCTTAAAACAATAACAGTAGGAAATAAGAGCAATAACAAGAAAACAAACAACCTGGTTTAAAAGTCAGCAAAAGATATGAACAGACACTTCACCAAAGAACATACACAGATAACAAATAAACATATAAAAAACTTCTCAACATTATGTTAATAGAGATCTTCAAATTAAAACAACAAGATGTCTGCCTATTAAAATGGTGAAAATTCAAAACACTGACAACACCGAATACTGGCAAGGATGTGGAGCAACAGTAACTCTCATTCATTGCTGCTGGGCATGCCAAATGGTATAGCTATTTTGGCAGACTGTTCGGTAGTTTCTTTCAAAACTAAACATACTCATACCATGCGATCCAGTAATCATACTCTTTAATATTGACTCAAACAAGTTTAAAATTCACATAGTCACACAAAAATTGCACACAGATGTTTATAGCAGATTTTTCATAATTGCCCAAACTTGGAAGCAACTAAGTCGTCCTTTAGTAGGTAAATGGATGTGGTACATCCAGTCAATAGAATATTATTCAATAGAATATTATTCAGTGCCAAAAAGAAATGAGCTATTGAGCCATGAGAAGAACATGGAAGAAACTTACATGCATATTATCAAGTGAAAGAATCTAATCTGAAGTGACTGTATGATCTCAACTATATGACATTCTGGAAAAGGCAAAATTATGGAGACAGTTAAAAAGATCAGTTATTATCGGAGGTTAGTGGGGAAGGGGGGCTGCATAGGCAGAGCACAGAGGATTTTTAGGGCAGTGAAGCTATGCTGTGTGCTACTGTAATGGTGGATACATGTCTTTATACACTTGTCAAAATTCAAAAAATGTAAAACACCAAGAGTGAACCCTAATGTAAACTATGGACTTTGGTTGATAATGATGTGTCCATGTATGTTCATCCATTGTAACAAACATACTACTCTTGCGTGGGACTCTGATAGCAGGGGAGGCTGTGCTCATGTGGTGTCAGGCAGTATATGGGAACTCTCTATACTTTCTGCTCAACTTTTCTGTGAACCTATAACTTCTCTAAAAAATAAAATTTATTTTAAAAAATAAGCAAAGGACTTGAATAGACCTTTCCCCAAAGAAGACATGTAAGTGTCCAATAAGAACACGAAAAAAATATTCAACATCATCTGTCACCAGGGAAATTCAAATTAAAACCACAATGAGATACCACTTTGCACCAGTACAATAGCTATTTTTTTTTAAAGGAAAATAAAAAGCATTGAAGATGATATGGAGAAATTGGAACCCTCATACAAGGCTGATGAGTATGTAAAATGGTACAGCTACAGTTTGGCAGTTCATCAAAAAGTTAAACATAAAATTACCATTATGACCTGGCACTTCCAATCCCAGTATATGGCAAAGAGAATTGAAAACAGGTGTCCAAAAAAAAAAAAAAAAACCACCTTGTACATGAGTGTTCATAGAAGCAATATTCATAACAGCCAAATGTCTATCAACTGATGAATGTATAAAAAATGTGATATACCTGTATAATAAAATACTATTCAGGCATGAAAAGGAATGGAGTACTGACACAGGCTACAACAGAATGGACCTTGAAAACATGCTAAATGAAAGAAACCAGACACAAGAGGTTGCATATCGTACAGGTCCATTTATATAAAATGTCCAGAATAGGCAAATCCAGAGAGACAGAAATCAGATTAGTGGCTGCCAGGGAATTGGGGTAGAGGTAGGGAATGGGGAGTGACTGTTTAATGGGTATGGAGTTTTGTTGGGGAAGTGATGAAAATGTTGTAGAATTTGAGTCATGATGGTTGTACAATATTGTGTACGTACTAAAAACTACTGAATTGTACACTTTAAAATGATTAAAATGGTGAATTTTATGTTACGTGAATTTTACCTCGATTTAAAATTTTTTTTAAAGTTGAAACTAATGATATGAAAAAGTATTTACTCATAAAAACCGTCAAATACAATGTGTACAATAATCCAAGTTTATTAGAAATAAACCAGTTATCTATAGATAATTATATTAATAGATGCATGTAACCTTGTAAAATCAAATTACCATGGGAGCCAGTTTCAGGAAAGTGTTACAAACAGCAGTAGCAATAAAATAGTAATCTAGTCTCAAAATGATAGAAAAGTATTTTTAAAAAATTAATTTTATTGTGTATGTTTGAGGTTTACAACATGATATTATAGGACACATATAGAGAGTAGAATAGTTACTATAGTAAAGCACATTAACTTATCTATTATCTCATAGTTGCTTTTTTGTGACAAGAACAGCTAAATTCTATTTAACAAAAATCCCTAATACAATTTTATTAACTTTAGTCCTCATGTTGTACATTGTATCTTCAGACTTGTTCATCCTATGTATCTATTATTTTGTATGTTTGACCTATATCTCTCCATTTCCTCTCCCTGTCCCCCCCATGATAACCACTATTCTTGACCTCCATGTATTCGAGCTCCTTTTTTTTTTAAAATATTCTATGTATAAGTGATATTTTTCTTTCTGTGTCTGGCTTATTTTACTTTGTATAATATCCTCCAGGTCCATACATGTCCTAATGGCAGGATCTTCTTTTTTAACACTGAATAATATTCCATTGTGTATACATACAGCGCATTTTCTTTATCCATTCATTTGTCAATGGGCATTCAGGTTGTTTCCATATCTTGGCTATTGTGAATAATGCTGTCATGAACATGGGAGAACAGATATCTTTATGAGGTAGTGATTTCATTCCTTCAAGTATATAACCAGAAGAGGAATTGCTGGATCATATGGTAGTTCCATTTTTAATTTCTTTAGAAATATCCAAACGGTTTTACATAACAGCTCTACCAGTTACATTCCCACCAACAGTGCACTAAGGTGCCCTTTTTTCCATACCCTTGGTAATGTTTGTTATTGCTTGTGTTTTTGAGAATAACCATCCTTATGTAGTGAGGCGATACCCCACAGTGGTTTTAATTTGCATTTTCCTTATGATTAGTGAGGTTGAACACCTAGAAAATAATTTTTAATCTTATAATCCCTTAAAATGTTAAAAGAAGTTTACATTAATAATGTAATATATGGCATTGAGAGGCAATCTGTTTAGTAGGGTCGTCAACGCCAGATGGTCTGGATTTGAATTCACCTCTTCCACTTGTTAGCTTGGCAAGTCATTTATTTAGTATTTCTGTGATTTCTTTTCTATAGGATAATTACAGTATCTACCTAATAAAGTTGCTGTGAGGGTTAAGTGAATTAAAGTATAAAAGTTGCTTGGCATGGAGCCTAGCCTATAGTAAGTGCTTAATAAATGCCAGCAAAGGAAACTTCTTTTTTAACTTTTATGTTTAATTATTATGAGTACATAATAGTTGTAGATCTTTACAGGGTACATGTGATGTTTTGACACAGGCATAAAATGTGAATTAATCAAATCAGGGTAACTGGGGTATCAGTCACCTTAGGCATTTATCATTTCTTTGTGTTAGGAACATTCCAATTCCACTCTTCTAGTTATTTTAAAGTATACCCTGAAGGGAGGAAGCCAAGATGGCAGAATAGAGACATGGCTTGTTGGACTGTGCTGGCTGAAGGTTAAAAGGTTGGACTGAGGAGAGAAGAGATCAGTTGCAGCTCAGATGTGGATCACAGGGAGACATAGCAGAGATGTCCGGGGACCCCACTGAGAAGGGCTGTGAGGCTGAGAAGGAGGAGGAGAGAAAACAGAGGACAGTGGCACAGACTGAATCCAGAGAGGCCTGGAGCCCAGTGAAAGAGTAACAGGGGGGCTTCCCCCCCCACTTGGGTGACTACAGTGAGCAGTAGGACACAAAACTCTAACCCCCAGGAGAGTGCCAAAAGAGACCAGAGAGCTGGAATTCTTAAACCTAGGCACTTCCTCCTCTTTACCTCCTCCATTCCTGGCACCATAGAAAGTAATTGTGGCTCATGCCAGCTTGCAGCCATGGCCCCTGCCCCCAATAGCAACTTTGAGTATGTTCTGTGTCGAAAAATCTATTTCTCTGCTGTGGGGGCATATTAATGGCTGAGCCTGCCACTGAGAGTAAAGCCACAGCAGTGGCATTTTGTGAGATTTCCCGCTGGTGGCTTGGACAGAAGGGCAGGATTGGTGTCCCTAGAACACAAGAGCAGTGCAGGGAAACCATGGCCTCTCCCCCAAATAGCAACTACAAGAGTGCTGCAGCAGCAGCATTTCATGGGATCACCTGCTGGTGGCTTAGACAGTTGGACAAGACCCAGTGTCCCCAGGACACAAGAGTGGTGCAGGGAGACCACAGTTCCTCCCTCTCATAGTAATCATGAGAGTGCTTGGTGTGGAGAGGCCTGTTTCACTGAGGAGAGGGCTTGTTCCTGGCAGATCCTGCCACTGAGAGCAGAGCCACCACAGTGGCATAATCCAAGAGGTTCATCAAACCTGCTAGAGCACCCCAATATCAACTCAGGACCATAACTCCTCTCCCTGGCACGGTCAGGGACTGATCTGGGACATAGAGACAGGTCCTTAAGCCAGCCACAGCACTCTCAGCTATTGATTGAGAGGCCAGATGAGAAGGAATCACTGAAAGAGCTCTGGAAATAGGAAAAGCCAAAGTGAAAGGACATGCCCAAAAGAAAACGATAACTCCTTACCAATGGATACCAACCTAAACAAAAAGATCAAAATACAGATGAAGAATTTTGAACATGGATTGTAAGGAAGCTCAATGAAATACAAAAGAAAATAGAAACCCAACACCAAGAAATCACAAAAACAATGTAGAAAATGAATTAAAAATTCTCTAAAGAAATCAAATTATTAAAGAAAAACCAAACACAACTGGAAATGAAAAATTCATTCAAGGAATTACAAAACACAGTGGAAAGTCTTAAGAATAGGCTAGATCAGGCAGAAGAAAGAATTTTAGAGTTTGAAGATAACACCTTTGAGCTAAACAAGTCAATCATAGAGAAAGAACAGACAAAGAAGAAAAGTGAACAAAGCCTACAAGAAATTTGAGATTATGTAAAGAGGCCAAACATAAGAATCATACGCATCCCTGAGGATGAAGAAAATACACAAGGGTTGTAAAATGTATATGAAGTAATAATCAAGGAAAATTTCCCTGGCCTTGCTGGAAATCTAGATATCCAGATACACCAAGTCCAAAGGACTCCTGGGAGATTCATTACAAATAGGAAGACACCACAACACATAGTCATCAGACTGGCCAAAGTAAACACAAAAGAGGCACTGATTTGAGCAGTAAGGCAAAAAAAATCAGGCAACTTACAAACAAAAACCTACCAGACTAACTGCAGAATTCTCAACTGGGGCCTCATTCTCAGTCTTCTTAAACAGAGTAATGGCCAACCTAGAATTTCGTATCCTGAAAAACTAAGTTTATTATGTGAGGGAGAAACAAAGAACCTTCTTAGACAAGAAAACACTGAGGGAATTTGTCAAGACCAGATCTACCCTGCAAGAAGTACTCAGAACCGCATTATACACAGATCAACATGATCTGTGATAACCAAAAGATAAAGGTCAGAGCCCAGATACCAAAATGGCTCAAGAGGTGAAACAGAGCGATAAAGTTCTATTCAACAGGAAGAACAGAAATTCACCCACCCTACTTATCAATTTTCTCAATAAATGTGAATGGCTTAAACTCCCCACTCTAGAGACATAAGCTGGCTGAATGGATAAAAAAATATAAGCCAAGTATCTGCTGTCTCCAAGAAGCACATCTAGTCCATAAGGACTCATTCAGACTCAAGGTGAAGGGCTGGGACACAATATTCCATGCAAATGAAAACCAAAAGAAAGCTGGTGTAGCCATTTTGATATCAGATAGTATAGACTTCAAATCAACACAAGTAAACAAAGACAAAGATCATCATTATATAATAGTAAAGGGAAAAATTCAACAAGGAGACATAACAATTCTAAATATTTATGCACCTAACAGGAACACCCAGATTCATAAAGCAAATCCTACTTGATCTAAACAAAATGATAAACAGCGAGCACTATAATAGCTCAGGACTTCAACACACCACTGACAGAATGGGACAGATTCTCCAAAGAGAAAATAAAGAAACAATGGACTTAAACAGAATTCTAGAACAAATGGGCCTAACAGACATTTATAGAACATTCTACCTAAAACCATTGAGTATACATTCTTCTCATCAGCTCTTGGAAAGTGCTCTAAGGCTGATCACATCCTAGGCCACAAAACATGTCTCAAGAAATTTTGAAAAATAGAAATTATACCATGTATCTTTTCAGACCACAGTGGAATAAAATTAGAAATCAACTCCAACAGAAACACTCATCTACACAGAAAGTCATGGAAATTAAATAACCTACTGCTAAATAATACCTAGGTCAAGGAGGAAATTAAGATGAAAATCAAAAGATTCTTTGAACTAAATGATAAAGGAGACATAAGTCAATAAAATCTGTGGAATACAGCTAAAGCAGTCCTGAGAGGAAAATTCATAGACCTAAATGCCTACATCCAAAAGACAGAAAGATCACAAATCAACAATTTAATAAATCATCTCAAGGAACTGGAAAAGGATGGGAAAACCAATCCTAAATCCAGCAGAAGAAAAGAAATAACCAAGATCAGAGCAGAACTAAATGAAATTGATAATAAAAGAATTATATAGAACATTAATGAAACAAAAATTTGGTTCTTTGAAAAGATAAACAAAATTGACAGGCCTCTCACTAGATTAACCAGAAGCAGAAAAGAAAGGACTCTAACAAGCTCAATCAGAAATGAAAAAGGAGAAATCACAATTGATACCATGGAAATACAAAATATCATCTTTGAATACTATAAACATCTCTGTGCACATAAACTGGAAAATATGGAAGAAATAAACAAATTCTTGGAAACACACAACTTCCATAGGCTCAATCAGGAAGAAATAAAATTCCTGAAGAGACCAATATCAAGTATCAAAATTAAAACAGCAATAAAAAATCTTTCAAAAAAAAAATGTCCCTGACCAGATGGTTTCACACTCAAATTTTACCAGACTTTCGAAGAAAAACTGGTTTCTGCACTGCAAAAATTATTCCATAACATCAAGAAGGAAGTAATGCTCCCCAACTTGTTCTATGAAGCCAATATTGCCTTGATACCAAAGCCAGGAAAGGACACAACAAAAAAAGAAAACTACAGGCCAATATCCCTTATGAATATAGATGCAAAATTTCTCAATAAAATACTAACAAACTGAATTCAGTTTCACATCAAAAAAATAATCCGCCATGGCCAAGTAGGCTTCATATAAGAGATGCAAGGATGGTTCAACATACACAAATCTATAAATGTAATTCACCACACAAATGGAAACAAAAACAAAGACCATATGATTCTCTCAATAGATGCAGAAAAATATTTGACAAGACCCAGTGTCCTTTTATGATAAGAACACTTAACAAAATAGGCATAGATGGGACTTACCTCAAAATTACAAAAGCCATATATGACAAACCCACAGCCAACATCATACCGAATGGGGAAAAATTAAAAGCTTTCGCACTTAGAACTGGAACCAGACAAGGTTGCCCACTATCACCACTTCTATTCAACATAGTGCTGGAAGTCCTAGCCAGAGTAATCAGACAAGAGAAAGAAACCAAGGGCAACCAAATGGGGAAAGAAGAGGTCAAACTATCACTCTTTGCTGATGATATGATCTTATATGCAGAAAACCCCAAAGACTCTGCTAAGAGACTCCTGGAGTTGATAAACAAATTCAGCAAAGTTTCAGGTTACAAAATCAACGTACACAAATCAGTAACATTCATATACGCCAATAGCTATCAAGCTGAGAATCACATCAAAGACTCAATACCTTTGACAATAGCAACAAAGAAAATAAAATACCTAGGAATATATTTAACTAAGGAGGTGAATGACCTCTACAGGGAGAACTAGGTAACACTGAGGAAGGAAATAGTAGAGGCCATAAACAGATGGAAAAACATCATGCTCATGGATTAGCAGAATCAACATAACATTGTTAAAATGTCTATATTACACAAAGTGATTTTCAGATTCAATGCAATCCCTATTAAAATACCAACATCATTTTTCACAGATCTAGGAAAAATAGTTCTTTGCTTTGTATGGAACCAGAAAAGACCCCAAATAGTCAAAGCAACCTTAAGCAATAAGAACAAATAGGGAGGCATCACTTTACCAGTCTTCAAGTATACTACAAGTCTATAGTAACCCAAATAGCATGGTATTGGACAAAAACAGAGACATAAACATATAGATCAGAACAGAGAACCCAGATATAAAACCAGCCTCATATTGCCATCTGATCTTTGACAAAGCAGACAAAAACATACAATGGGGAAAAGAATCCCTATCCAATAAATGGTGCTGGGAAAATTTGACAGACACGTGTAGAACACTGAAATGGGAAACATACCTCTCAGCACTCACAAAAATTAATTCATGATGGATAACAGACTTAAACCTAAGACATGAAACTATAAGAATTCTAGAAAAAAAATGTTGGAAAAACTCTTTTAGATATTGGCCTAGGCAAAGAATTTATGAAGAAGACCCCAAAGGCAACCACAGCAACAATAAAAACTAACAAATCAAATGGGATAATGGGATTTGATTAAACTAAAAAGCTTCTGTATAGCCAAGGAAACAATCAATAGAGTGAATAGACAATCTACAGAATGGGAAAAAATATTTGCATGCTATACATCCAATAAAGGGCTGATAACCGGAATCTATAAAGAACTCAAATAAATAAGCAAGAAAAATCAAACAACCCTGTTGCGGCTGCTTTTCGCTCCTGAGCTCGGTAGCAAAGGAATGAATAATTACTCGAAACACATAGTGAAGGGGAGAGGGCAAAGTCTAAAGGAGAAAATGGCCTCCTCAGCTAAGATCCTCCCTGTATTTATTTCCAAGGACACGTGCAAAGGGTCAGGGCCGTTTGCTAATTTCTTTAACAACTTCCATACAGGTCAGCTGTTTTCAGCTGACCTTTGCACTAAGCAAACAAGCAGCTTCAGGCAGGCGTTTTCATGTGACCCTTCATTCCCCCTGCTCATGTTCTTTCCATCCATCCATCCATCCATCCATCCTTTCTTCTAGGCCTGGCTCCCACCCAACCCCTTTAAAAAGTGGGCAAAAGACATGAACAGAATCTTTTCAAAAGAAGATAGACTAATGGCCAATAAACATGAAAAAATGCTCAATGTCTCTAACTATTAGGGAAATGCAAATCAAAACCTCAGTGAGATATCACCTAACCCCAGTGAGAATGGCTTTTATCAAAAAATCCCAAAACAACAGATGCTGGCATGGATGTGGAGAAAAGGGAACACTTATACACTGCTGGTGGGACTGCAAACTCATACAATCTCTATGGAAAACAGTATGGAGATACCTCAAAGAACTAAAAGTAGACCTCCCATTTGATCCAGCAATCCCACTATTGAGTATTTAACCAAAGGAAAAAAAGACATTTTTATCAAAAAGAGACTTGCACTAGAATGTTTATTGTAGCACAATTCACAATCGCAAAGATGTGGCATCAACCCAAGTGGCCATGAGTACATGAGTAGATTAAAAAATGTGGTCTACGTATACTATGGAGTACTATGCAGCCATAAAAATGGTGAACTAATACCTTTTGTAACAACCTGGGTGGAACTGGAGACCATTCTTCTAAGCGAAATATTGCAAGAATGGAAAAACAAACACCATATGTACTCACTATTAAATTGGAACTAATCGATCAGCACCGATGTGCATATATGGTATGGTAGTAAAACTCAACGGAAACCAAGTAAGTGTGGGGGGGTAAATTGGGAGGGGATGGGTAAATTTACACACAATGGGTACAATGTACGCTACCTTGATGATGGGCACACTTATAGCATTGACTCAAACTGCACAAGAGCAAATCATGTAATCAAAACATTTGAACTCGTTAATATTCTGAAATAAAAAATGTGAAAGATAAAAAATGAAATATATCCTAACTTGTTGATTATAGTCATTTTGGTGTGCTATCAAATATTGTTCATTCTATCTAGTTATCAAATTCTATTTTTGCACCCATTAACCACCCCCACTTTATTCTCCCTCCCTGCTACCCATCCCAGCCTCTGGTAACCATCATACTACTTTCCTCCATGAGATCAACTGAAACTTCTAATCTTGTTTACCATTATCCTTAATATTAGCTACCCTCTAATACTCCTTCTGCTCCTCAAATTCCACTCCAAACTGAGCCCCCCCTGAATACTTTTCCTCTATTTTCTTTTTGCCATTAACATTTGCTTTGCTAGTAACATTTTGTTCTTTCTGAGATAAACCAAATGAGGCTGGTTTGTTCTCTTTTCATTCTTTTTCTCATTTTTTATTCTCCATTCTTCACACAAACTAACAAACCCAGAATTTCCCTTAGCAGTAAAAGCAGGAATGCGTGGGTGTGAGAACCCAGAAAAAGCATCTAGAAAAGTAAAAATACTATATCTGTTGGTAGGAATATGGCCATCTTCATTTTTGTAACAGCTAACATATATTGAGTGTCGCTGTGTGGCAGGCATTGTGCTAAATGTTTTACATATATTAGCTCTTTTAATTTTCACATTAAATCTTGCATTTTTCGAACTTTTAAAAATTTCTACAATGAATATATTACTTCCAGAAGCAGAAAATTTTATTTGGAAATTTATATTCACAAAATAAATAAACCCTGTTAAGGTGAAAGTCATCAGATTGGATGAAGATTCTAGGAATGACTGCAAGTAAGATGTTGTTTAAAGAGTTAAGGATGTTTTACCTGAAAAGGGGAAGGGGAGCATGGAGTTACACAGGCTAGCTGTCTTCACGTATTCAAAAGATAGTCACTTGGAAGAGGAATCGGACTTGGTCTCTTTGGCTTTAAAAAGTGAGCTAGAACCAACGACAGAAAATTCTAGGGAGGTAAGTTTTTGCTCAATATAAGACTATTTCTATCCCAAACAGTAATTCATCTAAATCGACAAATATTTATGGGTTTATGCATCCAGAAGAAGGTTGGACGTGGAGAAGTCTAAGGTCATTTTTGACTCTGACATTCTGTTTTAATTTGCATTAAAGCAGATTAACCAGAGAGAAGAGCCAAGGTCTACCTTTGTCCTAAAATTTCAAAAAAGATACGAGTCTATGTCAGCCTTGGAAAAAAACAATGTAGTGTCTGGGCAACTGAAGAATAATTGTAAAGCTTATGGATTGCTTCAGTGCAATTGTAATATTGTTATCAGAAAATAGAAAGGCATAAGAAGCAAAAAGAAACGGCTTATGTAGCAATTTAAAAAGATAACAGGACATAAAACTGATTTAAATCTGTTATTTACTTCCTCCCTTAGGTGGTCTGCAGCCCCCTTCCCTTAATTTCACCCCACTTTCCCTATAATAATCTTTTGCTGACTGACATTTGCTAGCCATGAGACTCAGTCCTGTTCATATCTGTGATGCTGTAAGCCACAGGCTTCCTCGCCCCTCCGAATTGCAATTGCTTTTTTTTTTATTATTATTTTGTAAAGCAGAGACTTCAGTTGGGGTTAACTTTGTTGAGCAACAGATCTACCCTAGATTCTGCTTCACCTTCAGCCCCGCTTGCTGTACTGCTGTATGATACCGGCCTCCCACTCCTGGTGTCACCGGCTTTCACACAGTAGGAGTCCTTGAAGCCAGAGCCCTTCTGTCCCCAGGTCTGATGGCTGCGAATCCTGGCAAAGCTGTGAAGCCCACGCAGGGAGGACACCTTCAGCGCCCTGGGCCGGGCCGGGCGCAGGGCCCCAGCCAGAGGGCGCCAGCGCCTACCAAGCTCAGGAGCCCAGCAAGGGCTCCCCCGCACGTCCTCAGCCGGAGTCGGGGGGGCTGACTCGTCTTGTAAGAAGCCCCTCTCTCTCAATACTCCCCACCGACAGTTCGCTTCTCTGCCAGTTTCTTCTTGGCTGTGGCTGCCCACTCACTCTTAGCTGAAGAATCGGCCCCCTCCGCACCTCGACCCCCAAGGAGGCCCCCACCCCAGCTACGACCCCGAGGAGCCTCTCCCGCTGGGGCCCCTGCCGGCTGGCTCCCGCGCTCGGTCCCCAGAGGGTTCTACGCGCTCCCCGGCACCTGGCGTGGAGGCGGGGGCGTGTGGGCTGAGGGCAGGGGGAGAGCCTGGGAGGTGGGGTGGGTGGGGGACCGGGAAGGGCGCGGGGTCAGGAGGGAGGAGATGAGAGGAGGCCAGACAGGGGCTTTCGGTTTCCCGGGGTCTGATTGGAGGTTGGCCCGATGAGTCGGAGCTGGGGACGCGCCCATCTCCGCCGGCTTCTGCGAGAGCCGCCGGCTGGGCCCCTCCCCGGAGCCGCTTTGTCCCGGGTGACGGCGGCGGAGGTTGCGGGGAGGAGCGGGGAGGAGGCAGAGACCCGCGGGCGCACGGACCGGAGACCAGGAGGCGGGGCGCGCCGCGCACTGCCCCACGCCCAGGCCTGCGGGCTCCGCGCCCGCCCCCACACGCGCTCGCACCGGCTGGCAGGTGAGCAGGCAGCGCCGCGCCCGCAGTCGCCGGCCCCCGCTGACCGCCCGAGCGGCCGCCTCCGCCTCCTCCTCCGCCGGCGCATCGCGGACGCCCAGCAGGTCGGTTATATAACCGCGCCGGCCCCGCTCGCCCCTGCACCCTGTCCCGCCAGGGCTGAGCGCGGTGTCCTGGTCGTGCCGGGGGACCGCGGCGGGGGGCGGGCAAACCAGGCCGGGTCTGGGAGCTGGGTAGGGGCGGCGGGGTGGTGGCATGGGGTGCCTCCTCATCCAGCGGTCAGTCCCGGTGGTGGCCGTGGGGACAGAGGTGTCCCAAGACGCCCCTCTAGGGGGCGCGGATCTCAAGGAGCCCCTTCCCCATTCCTAGTGGCCCAAGGGTTCGCCTTCCCAGTAGCAGCAGCAGGTGCACGAGTGAAGGACCGAGAATGACGCCCGTGTTCGCCGGAACTGAGGATTAGAGAGGGGGTAAGGGAGGCTGGCTGGACGCAGAAAGCAGAGGAGAAAACGGAGAGACCCCTTTCTTCCTAGCGCTTAACCGAAAGCGCTGCGGAGGGGGAAGGTGCTTTGAGGTGCAGCGGGCTGAGAATTGTCCTGCTTGGGATTAGCGGGCTTGGGTCATCTAAAAATAACTTCAAGTTTGAAAAGTGAAATGGACGGGAGCGCAGTGTGCCGGGTGCGTCCTGCCTGTGGGATGCTTCGCTCCAGAAGTCACCAGAGGGAACGGGCAAATCCCAACTGCCTGAGCCCTCAGCTGCCTCCCGGTCTTGCTGGTTTCCAGGGTGCATTGGTTTGACTTTTAGTTAATGATTTATTCTCCAAGGCACTGCGGCCTCTTTCTTATCCCAAAATGAATTATAACAGTGCCTCATGCTTTGACTCTTTCCTGTTTCTTACATCGGGATAGAGGTGTTCAATGGACATTTGAGTCCACTGCCAAAGCAATTTTTTTTGAAGTCTCAGTTTAGTGAAAACAAAAAAGTTTCTGGGCTCCCTTTAATGCACAGTCCCAGAATTTTTCACAATTGAAGAGTAAAGGATGTTACAGCATTCCAGCTCACACTTCTCCCTTCCTTCAGCCAGAATCTCACTTAACTTATCATACAGAAGGGAGGCTTTAAGGCAAATAGGATGTTTTAAACAATGCAACTCAACTTTCACACCTTCGTGATCCTTTGTTACACCAACTTCAAAACGTAGGACAGATGTGGCACACGCACAGGGCAGCGCTTGCCGACTGGCCCCCTCCATTCTCGGAGCACAGCGAAGTTGGAAATGCCCGGAAGCTGGGAACGATCAAGAGGCAGGTCAGCCCTGACTGTGGAACAAGGCAGGGGAGTGAACATTTGGCTGCTTTTCAGCCTACTCATTGATTTTCGTTAGCCTTGGAGCTATTATATTAAGTACGATCAGTCATTGAGTTCAATTAGACTAAAATGTGAGTTGCACATTGCTTTCAAATCCACTGCAATCACATCAGCATTTATTGAGTACCTGCTACCCGAGTCCAGGATTTTGTGAGAGAAAATGCCCTCTGCTAAAGCTATAGGGTTCCAAGAGCCTTTAAAATGCCTAGTGTGTGCAGGTCCTGCGGATCCCACCTAAATCTGGGAGGATGGGACTCTCTCTCTCTGGTGGTGAACATTTAACAGACATAAGTGGGAACTTGAGAGCATTCTCATTTGCAAGTACACATCACACTCTTTTAAAAACCACTTGCATAATCGTTTGAAGATAGTCATATATATTACAGAAACTAGCATTCTCTTTATTGAAACCAACTTTGACAGTCACTGAGGTCTCATTCTTTTATTGTTTTTGCTTTCTGAATCATCCACTCAAAATTGATTCAACAGTCATTTGTTAAGTGCCTATTGTGTGCTATGAAGGCCCTGTGCCAGAGGCTAAAAGAATGAGATCTGTGCCTCCCAGAAGTCAATCTAGCAGAAAAGAGGGATAAGAAGATAAATATAATGATTCAACATGGCGAGTATTTAATGGAAGTAGAAACAAGTTCAGTGGGAGCCAAGGGACAGAAGAGTAGAAGGAATATGGAAGAGTTTTCAGAAGAGTTCACATGAACTGGATCCCAGTAGGTGGTTAGAGTTCTCTAGAGAAGGGACTAGGGGTGCCACATTGAAGGAACAGCATACTCACATGGCAGAAAGGTCACATTCAAAGGACACCTAAGTGTCCTCTGGTAAGGGGGTGGCAGGAGAGTCTAGAGAGGTTGCAGTGGGCCTGGGTTGTGAATATACCCTGCCAAGGAAGTGAAACCGTACAGCTTTTAATGGGAGAAATGATTTAATCCAACTTATATTTTGCAAAAGTGGCTTTGGAGGGAATGAGGAGGTGGGGTTGCAGAGAGTAATGAGCTTAGATTTTAGAGCCTTGGAATGGTCCAGGCCAAAAGAAAACAAAAACAAAAACATAAAACGAAGTGTGCCTGAACCAGATGGCATGGGGGCAAGAGATCCACAGAGAGCCATTTCAGAGGGAAAAATCCGTGGTGCTTGGTCACCAAGTGGGTGGTGGTACCGGAGGAGAAGCTTAGATGTCTAGGCAGATGGTCAGGCTTTTAACTGCACTGAGGAGTAAATGAGAGAGGGCAGGTTTTAGAAAGATGGGAAATTTTTATTTTAAACAACCACATGAAAATGCTCAGTAGGCACTTTTATTTTCAGAGGTGTTTTCTTTATTCCCTGTGCTAATCTTCTACTGACCTTACTTGCCTTAATTCCTAAAACTGTCTAGGGCTGCCTTTGGAGAAGAGGGAGGTGCACTTGATAGTGAGAAGTTGTCTCAGCCTTTATCCCCAAAAGTGAAAGTATGAACTCAGTTATTTGAACGACCACAGTGGTAATAGTCATAATAATGATAATAAGAATGTCTACCATTTATTCACTGCTTACTATATGCTGAGCACAAAGAAGTTAAAACTGTACTATCACATGTGATTCTCCCATCAACTTTCTGAGGCAGGCGCTGTTGTTATGCTCACATAATTGACAATAAAGCCAAGACAAAGAGAGGATGCCTTGTCCAAGTCACAATTAGTAAGAGGTACAGCCAAGGTTGAAGCTCAGGCTCTGATCAGCATTCTGAATGGCCAATATGAATTAATACACCAAAACAATTCCTATTTAACCTACAATGTGTTTTTTACCCTAGGCTTGAATATTTGTGGCCGATCCCATAAAGGGGAACTGGACTGAGTCAGGAGTTCTGGCTTTTAACTGGGCTCTGCACCTGATTTGCTGTGTGACTTTTGCAAAATCACATCCCGTCTCAGGCCTTAGTTATTTCAAATCTGTATATTAGTGGGAGAAGAGTTTGGTCAAATGTCCTCTAAGGAGTCTTGGCATCCTGAAGTCGTGCTGTCTTGCCTCAGATTCTGCTGCTAGAGCTATCGATTTGGTTAAGATTGTACTTGTCTGGTCACTTTTAGAATAGGAACATCTCCAAGAGGATTAACTCAAATGGGTGGCTTGTCCTTAACAGCTTGGTGTGATCTAATCCATCATACAGAGCTAATGGGGGTTCCCGATGTTGGGGGAGCCCAGTTCAGGAAGAGGAGCC
Source organism: Propithecus coquereli (assembly GCF_000956105.1). Taxonomy (NCBI): domain Eukaryota; kingdom Metazoa; phylum Chordata; class Mammalia; order Primates; family Indriidae; genus Propithecus; species Propithecus coquereli. The sequence continues at coordinate 4,110,111 of NW_012155285.1, forward strand.
CTGCATGGGCATTAAAGTAGAGGAATCTCCATAGTCACTAATCACTGTCTTTACTTTAGACATGTTACTTAAACACTACAAAAGTTTCCTCCTCTCTGTAAAACTGGGGTGACTGATACACATGTTATAAGGTTGTGGTAAGGATTAAGCCGGGTACTACACATAAGTCAATCTCCTTGAAGATGATCAGGGAATAGGGGTCTCCATGCCTTTCCCCCTGAGTAGCAGACATGTAGAAAGGGATGGTAGAGTTCTTTTGAAGACAAACTTTCCTACTGCATAGTTTTGATAGGGGCCACCCCTTAGTTGAGTATCATCTATCTATCTAAGAAAGATGTACATATTGGTAATATGAAAACACGCACAGCATTAAATATCTTTCAACAGGGGAACCTCTCAAGTGTACATTAATAAATTACCCTCTTAAATATAAAGAAGCTTCAACATCTCACAACACAGAGGTTTTAACTCTTTTGCCAGCTTATAAGGAGGCCAAGGTTGCTGTAAAGAAAGAGCTTTGCCTAGGAGGAATTCTCATTATGGCATAGGACATAGAGGGATGGAACGGCTTCCTGTTCTGTGTGTCTCTGTGCACACGCTTGCATTTCGATCTTCCTGAAGAGCTTTCTGCCTTCACCTGTGAAATGTTCCCTGTCCTTGTGTCTTTTTGCTTGTTACCAACTGTCAGATGTCACATATTGTAAGTTAAATTAATCTTGTTGAGGAATTTTTTAAAAAAGGTGGAAGCAGCTTTAAACTCAACTGAAACTGTTTTTAAATCCCTTAAAAAATAATAAAGTGTGTGACCATGAATGGTACTTTCTAGAAGTTAAAGAAATGCTTCCAAAAATAGCTCATACTTCCTGCAGTTCAGAATGCCCACAAAAATATTTTCTATAGTAGGGATGAGAAGGGCTTTATTTTCTTATGTGATCTCTCATACCCAACGTACTTTAAAATGAGGCGTGGAATGCTTAGCTCCTAAGCTTTGGAATGTATGCATAAAAAGACATTTTAATGGTAACTATCGAACAAAAGAATTGTACGATTTTACAGCTAGGTCCTAGTTTTTATTACTGTTGCCTTAGTTCTTTGTGGGAATAACCGCTTTAGTGTTTCATGTAATTGAGCTCTGCCTGCTACAAAATATTATTAAGAAGTTCTTTGAGGCCAGGGGCTTTGCCTTAATACTTCTCTTACAGTGTTGAGAATGATGTATAAAAACCATGGGCTTGGCATGAAAAGGTCTGGATTCCAATCCTGATGCTGTCACTTCCCAACTATGTGACCTTGAGCTTCCCATTGACCTAACAGTCATAGAAACTGGCATTTGTTGAATGCTGCCCCTGTTCCAGACACTTTGCTCAGCACCCTATATACATTATCTCATTTAATCCTTACAACTGCTCCACGAGGTGGGTGTTATCATCGCTATTTACAGATGAGCACACCCTGAGGATCAGGGAGAATAAGCCACTCGGTGCCCCGTCTCTGAGTTGCAGTTTTCTTAACTGTACAATTAGGAAAGTAATACTTAATCTCCCCACCTTACAGAGGTGTGAAGGTGACATGCTCTGTGTTCGTGAATGTGCACTGAGAAATGGAATGCTCTGCGCACACGTTAAGGTGACTGTCACAATAGGGACCTCCCGGGAGATCAGTTGTATTTGGGGCTGATATAGAACCATGGCAGTGAGGGGAGGAAGGTCCACTGTATATAAAATACGTTTATGTAATACATTAATAATACTGTATTTCCTTGGCCTATTCTTTGGTGCCCTTTTGTTTTCTTTAAAGAATGTTTGTTGTCAGTACCAAGTGTGGGCTGGGCCAGGCCAGGCCATGCCAGGATGAGCTGATTAGGACATGAAACTGGGTCCAGCTGGTAAAGGGGAAGGAGACCATGATTTGCAGAGAAGAGGTACCTGCCAGGGGGATGTTTTAGTTTAAACAGAGAAGGCTGAACGTCAAAGCCTTAAGGGATAGGCATGATGTGGAATGCAAGAAGTCATCACCAGGGTTTACAGAGTGAGTGACAGACAGAACATAGAGTCTGCTCAAGAAAGGTAGAAATATTTCCCGGTGTCTGATGAGGTCTGTGTATTCAGCAGGAAACCTAGAGACCCTCTGCCATGATTTTTTAGTGTTTTTTCTTTTTTCTTGGACATATGTGCTTTCTATAAAAATTCTGGAAAATGCAGGAAAGTATAAAAAGAAAATTAAAATCACACATACTACCATGAGTGAAGGATAATTATTACTATTAACATTTTGGTGTATTTCTTTTCAGTCTTTTTTTAATATGCATATCTTTATAGAATTGGGATCATAACTGTATAGAACTTTGCATCCTGTGTATGTCACCAAACATTTTAAATAACTTTTCGTGTGAGGTCAATAATCTTTTGAACATGGTTTTCAATAGCCACATAGCATTCCCATATATACTTTTACCATAATTCACTTACATTCTCCCCTAGTGTTGAGCATTCAGATAGTTCCTAATTATTCAAAATATCATAAATAATACTTTGATAAACATCTTTGAGCACAATCTTTTTCTATGTTTTGGATTGATTGTTAAAAGTAGAATTATTGGCTCAAATAGATGGACATTCTTAAGGTTTTCTCTATATATTCACATTGTTTTTAATTGCTTTTCCAGGAGGTGCTAATTAAAATTCCCACAAGCAATGCATGAGAATGCATGAGAATGCAGGTCTTACCTCTGTCCTGCTTGTAAGCACTGTTTCCGGTGAAGATAAGGGCTGGATACTATTGGTGTTTTTCAGAGATAACACCCACTCTGGAAATATTCATGCATACGGCTAGGTTCAAGGAGGTTAATTAGGCTTTCTTTTGGGGAATCGAGGATGGGTGGGTGGGGACCTAGTAGATTTAACATGCATTAGCTTTGTGGGAAAAATGATTTTCGTGGATTAGCTTCTCTCCTGATGGTTCTGTTATCAGCAGTCTGGCACATGGATGCTGTGGCCTGAGTGAGGCCTGACTGTTGACAGCTGTCATCACAGCCTGTTGAGCTGCTAAGGCTGATTTAGACTATTAGTAAGTAGAAAAAGCAACCTCTGGTTAAGTGGGAACTGGTTCAGTTTGCTTCTGGCTTCTTTGTTCAGCAAAACAGAGTTTTCAGATCCTGAAAATATTGAAAGCAAATATGGGTACTTATTGTTATTAGTCTTATTGTTGCCTTAGTTGGTTTCGGGTGGTTCCCCTTCCACTTTTGAGCAAACTTCGGTCAGGCACGTCTTTTTTCACCTTCCATTCAATGAGACACAACGCAGAGTAGACCATTTTGAATAAATAACTAGGATAATCAGTTAGAATCTTCTTAAAAATCTTCATGGTCATGAATGATCAAGAATATCCAATTCCCAAATGGTCATTATTCTGGAATTTTTAATTGATGACTAATCAACTTAGTCTTTCCAAAAAAGGTCTCTGCATTCACTATTAGGCTACCATATTAACTACAGTATTTGATTGTATTGACCAATTTATTGAGGTAAACAGCCAATTTGAATTATTTTCCCCATAAAATTATCTGAAGGACAGATTAATATAATTTATTTTTTATTTTGACTTCTGTAACTATTAAAGCTAAAAGCCTAGTCAGTACCTGGCCTAGACAAATCAATGTTCAATTTATACTCCTTTTTTTTTTTTTGAGACAGAGTCTCACTCTGTTGCCCGGGCTAGAATGCCATGGTGTCAGCCTAGTTCACAGCAACCTCAAACTCCTGGGCTAAAGCAATCCTCCTGCCTCACCCTCCCAAGTAGCTGGGACTATAGGCATGCACCACCATGCCCAGCTGATTTTTTCTGTATTTAGTTGCCTGGCTAATTTTTTCTATTTTCAGTGGAGACAGGGGCCTCACTCTTGCTTAGGCTGGTCTTGAACTGCTGACCTCAAGTGATCCTCCCACCTTGGCCTCCCAGAGTGCTAGGATTACAGGTGTGAGCCACCACACCCAGCCTTATATTTCTCTTTTGAGGTTTAATAATTTTTCAAGAAAGAAGATATCCGCACATGAATTTTGAAATAGAAGATGGTAAATTCAGGTAAGTTGATAGTAGTTCAAACAAAATTCTGTTTGCTCAAAAGCAAAATCTCTTAGCCTGACAAGTGAAAACAAAGTACTAATTCATGAATATGTTAATTTTTTCCTGCTGTGGGCATTAATGACATTCATTCGATCTTTTATGTTGTACAAACAATGATTTATTTTAAAAAGTGTAAAAAAGTTGTGGTCAGAGAAGATATTCAGCAACTGGCATATCACAGAATGTGTTTATTTGGTATCCTTTATTTTCTGATTTCTGTGTCTCTTGGTGATTTCTGTTCAACACACAGCTGTTGTTTAGCATTAAACTTCAGATTTGACAAGGGGACATTTAGGTGAAGCTCTGAATTGAAATGTTTGCTCCTTCAGATTTTCAAAGGCTTACCCTCTGCCCTTGTGTCTAAGTGCCACAGCACATGAAGACTCCGTGGGAATTTTTGGCTTGTACCCTGGACTTTGGTTTGGTTTCAGCCTCCTGAGATGTCATGGATGGGGAGAGGAGAATTCCTTCTCATTCTGTTTGCAACCCTGCTGGGAGGTCCGGTGTCTTTTGTTCTGGAAGGTTAGGAAGGCTTTCACAGCTCCCACAGGTGGGTAAACCAATTTGGAAAGGTCAGCTCCAGGTGGAGGTAAGACTGAATGGTAAACCCGAAGAGCTCCCCTGAATCCAAATTGCCTTGATTCAAGCCAACAACGGATTCCTTCAGCCTGTATAAAAACTGCTCAGATGATTAAAGTGGAAACTGGGGACGCTGAAAAATTCAGGCTGGCTCTAGATGGGCCCAGTTATGTTCTAGTGAAATCATTAATAGCTTACCTGGGACATAAGACAGTCCATAGTGGCCCTGTGGGGAAACCCAGGTGTGTGGTCTCCCCTGGGTGGCCCTCTGCTCCTTCCTGCTTCTGTTCATTAACCTAGCCAGCCCCAGGAGGCCATAGGGCAAGCACTGAAGAGAATGATCCTGTCAGTATTTTGGAAGGAACTTTAGGGGCTCCCAGTGTAGAAATCCCCAAATGTAGTAGTTCCTCATGATGCTTCTAGTTTTGTTCTTTAAAATAGCTCCTGAAATGTCACAGTGATACAAGTATGACCATACTTATCAAAGAGGCTTCTGTCTTGGGTGATAAGAACCAGACATCTGCTGCACTTTCAGTGTCTCTTTTTACCCTTCATTCAACCTCTTCCTCTCAGCTCAACCTTTATGATGTCCTCACTGCCACTCCTGGCTATTGTCTTACAATTGAAGCCAAGGTGTGATATTATGAGAAGGTTATTTTATCTGAACAAAATTGGAAATATCTTAATGGATATGCATGAAAACCAATCCTAGGTATTTTTATGACAGTATAAATTTCAAGGGCATATCTTATAGGAAAGAAAATCCGAAGAATAATAAAGTTAGAGATCTTTAGCTAACTAGTGTTCAGGACCCATTTCTGTATGGCAGGGAGCCCAGCATTCTGGATGTCTTATCAGATCACAAGGGCATCCCTCCGCCCCTCAATCTCCCCATTGACCATGATTCTCTTTGAATTATTCCATTTCTGGAGACATGAGCCCAGATCGTGGCAGAATCTGCCTATGACTGTTTGGGGACTCTCCCTGTAGCTTCTGTCTCCATTCTTCTTCTCATACTTCATCCCAGTGATCCTAAGGCTTGGAAAAGCTAAACTCATGCCTCCTGCTCCAAAAAGAATGGAAAAATAAAGACAAAGATGTAGACATTTTTCTTCCTCCAAAAAAGAGGAGTGATGTTCAGATGTTAGAATCTAAACAATTAACCGAAGAATAATTTTTTAATATTAAAAAAAATAACCTAGTAGTCATTTGAAGCCAGTTGATCAGCATCTAACCTTGATTCATTATCTAGAAATGGTTCATTATCGAGTTTGGTGAGAGCTCATCACTAAGAGAATAGGTTGTTGTTGTTTTTTTTTTCCCAAATATTTTTTTATTCAGTTTTAACTATTCCTTTTTTGATCAGGCCAATCCTTTCAGTGATTTTCCAAAATATCAACAAAATTATGCCTCTTCTTGCTTTTAGATTTTTATTATTGAGATATTTATATGCGTCCTTTATAGTATCCTAATTATTACTTAAACACACCATTTTTATACCTCTTTCCTCATCCTAGGACTGGTAATGGTTTATTTATTTACTTTTTTTTCGAGACAGAGTCTCACTGTGTTGCCCGGGCTAGAGTGCCTTGGCATCAGCCTAGCTCACAGCAACCTCAAACTCCTGGGCTCAAGCGATCCTTCTACCTCAGCCTCCACAGGCATGTGCCACCATGCCTGGCTAATTTTTTCTATATATTTTTAGTTGTCCGATTAATTTCTTTCTATTTTTAGTAGAAATGGAGTCTTGCTCTTGCTCAGGTTGGTCTAGAACTCCTGAGCTCAAACAATCCCATCGCCTCGGCCTCCCAGAGTGCTAGGATTACAGGCGATAATGGTTTATTTTTAAGACAATATGCTAATATCATGATGAAGTTATTCTTCTTACATTGTAGGGTTTCCGTCAGTCATGTCTGTTGTCAATCATGGAAAATGTAAATGCTGCCAAATATACACATTTCTTTTCCTAATTGCAAATTGACTTTTTATGGCTACTTATTAGACAACCCCAGGAGACCAATAGTAATAATTGAGACACAGCTGCTAGAGACCAGATATTATTTCTTCAGCTTCCTATTCTAATAAATAATGAACCACCACGTTGTTTATAAATAAATAAAAAATCTTTGTAATAAATAACAAACTAAGAAGCAATTGCATACAATTTGCAGAAATAGAGTTATAGAAATGCTAGATATAATAATAATCAGAATGAGAATTGTTTTATCAATGAGAAACAATTTAGAGAACATTGCAACTTTATAAAATTATAATTGGACATTCTCTCATCTGTGTCTTGAAATTCTAGTCTTCCCTCTAATTCCATCTCCTCTATATTTTCTCAATTCCTAAGCCCTCAAAAGAGCCGTTATCCTTTGTTGAACCTATGTGTATGGCATATACATAGTGTACCTATATATTGCCTTCACTCATGTATTTCATTAATTCATTTACCCCTACTACGAACCAAGTATTGTGCTAGCCACTAGGATTTAAAAACCAATAGAATGTAATTCCTACCTTTAGTGAAATTAGAGCCCAGTAGACTTTAAGCGTCTTACTTGTTTACCTACATGTCCCCCTAGACAGTAAGTGCCCAAAGAATGAAAACCCTGCTGACTCATTTATTCATCCTGGCCCCGGCTACACTCATCACAATGGCTTGCCATTGGTGGGCACTCAGCCAGTGGTAAAATGAACTATCCATTGTATCCATTCTATTAATAAATAATTCAGGAACACAACCTTGAAGATATCAACACCTTTAAATGTCTTTAAAGCCTTTGTTCTCCTTACACAATTGTTAACTATAAAAATAAGTAACCCTGCAAGATAGGTTTGCCTAGTTTCACTTTGTGTGGGTGAATAGGCCTCTTCTTTCCAGAATATCATCCAGTACCACATCTCTATTACATAACAAAGCACCAAATATGATTGATAGCAGTGTCTGAATTTCCTGCAGGCAGACATGTGAAAGGCTTCTTCTGTGTCAAACTCAAATTATTTTGAAATGCTTCTGTTTTGGTAAAACAGCACATCCTTTCCTCTTTTGTGGAACTTCGAGGTAAAGCAACCAAACAGGAATAATAGTTGGTATTTATTGAGCACCTATTAAGCACCAGGCACTGGACTAAGGACTTTCCACATGTCACACATAGTCTTCTCAACAACCCTATAAGGTAGGTTCTATTTTTATCCCAATGTTATGTAGATAAGGAGCCTGAGGCTCAGGGAGGTTGACTCACTTGCTTATGATTGTACAGGTAATAAATGGGGAAGCCAGGGCTCACCAATGGTCTCTCTCTCCACAGACCTCCATGCCGTGTCAGAGTGATTTGTGACAGATTTGGGAGGCATTTGGGAGGGGAAGGCACAGGACTTCCACAGGATAACTCTTAAATTTTGCTATTTTTATTTCATGCTAATCTAAACTCATGTTAACATATTCTGGGTCATCCAGATGACCACTTTCTAATGAATAATGCTGCTGCATGTTTGTGGCACCTGAATTTGTGTTGTTTATTTACAATCAAGCTGGTGCCAATGCTATTTTAGTTGCCATGGGCTTATGGGAATGAACAGTGAACTTACTATATAACTAGCCTCAAGTGAAGGCCACGTCACTGCGTGGTACACTGGTCCAGTGAACACCTCGTTTTGCTGTGAATGAGGAAATGGGGGAGGACGGTCCTACTGCATGGAGGTGGCAGGAGCATTCTTAACTCCAAAACACCTGCATTGTGGTTTTCAGTATCACTGACATCATAATGAGAATGGACGGTGACTTTTAGTAAAACATCATCATCTGAATGATGTTATTAATCTGAATTGAATTGGTGGTGCAATTTTGTTTGTATCTTCTTAGAACATTTAGCTGGCATTTGATGTTTTTAGAGGAACTGAAACTATAACTTAGTTTTATGTTTGTACATATTTAAGTATCATCACAATAAAAACCACTTACGCCAAAAATTTAGAGGGGAAGCAGTATAATTTTTTCCCCTAAAATAGTCTGTATGTTTTTTAAAATTGAGCATACTGAATTATTCTGCAATACATAACAAAAACCTTCCACTCAAAAAATGCTCCCACACCCACCAGGGGTCTGGCCTGTCCACTCGAAGTCTTTCTTAAGGGAGGCATTGACATTTTCTCTCAACCTGTAAATACTATCTGGGACAGTGAAGATCTGACCTTGGGTGAAACTCTCCGTTGCTGTGTTCTCTGGTGCACCTCTGACTAGCCCTGTCGATCAAGCTGCTTTTAGATTCTTTGTCTCTCCTCGTCCTGATTCTGATAACTGACAGTTGTGTATGCACATTGCCCACGGTTATAATCATTGCCTTATCACCACCATAAAGATTTGTGAATTCGGACTATGAAGTAGTACCAGCTCCACCTAAACAGAAAAGATAATGACAATGCATTCGAATTTTAAAAGCTTATGGTTTAAAAGGTCCCTGAGTCTGTCCAAAATGACATTAGTTACTTTCGACTGAAGAAAAGGCAAGCCCTTGTTAAGTGCAGACACTCAGAGAGGAGGTGATATCTGACGGTGTATTTATCCTTAGCTCTTTGGTATTGTTTATGATTAATTCCTAGTAAGACTTTGGGGCATTGGAATAGAGGACAGTGAGTTCTGATGGAAAGAGAGGAGAGGCTAATTTTATAGCCTGTGGACATCTAGGGGTGGGAAGCTGGGAAGTAAAGGCTGGCGTAAGAGCAGTGCCAACCTTGGGCAGCCTAGGGCCATCCTGTAAAAGAGGGGACTTTTTTTTTCTTATGTGTATAACTGACTGTCCTCCACTTATTCAAAGTTTTAATAAAGTTTTTCTATTTTAATAAAATGTATAGAAGTGTGCTACACATGTTTATTATTATCATTATCATTATTTCCTGACAGCCTGCTCAGTGCAGAGAAAATACTGTAGGGTTCACCGAGTGGAGAATTCCCAGGGCTGGGCTTTGGTCCTGGGTCGGCTACGATTTCCCTGGGAGAGACAGGGCCTTCCCTTAGCAACCTTTGGGTTTCCTAGTTTACATCGGTAAGGGGTTGGGCAAAATAATCACTGAAGTTGCTATCAGCTCTTTAATCCATTATATAGTCTAGACTTTGCAACAGATCATTATAGTATCCTTAGAGCTTGTGTTTCATCAAAATGACCACCGGTAGTTATTATCATTATTATTTTAATGCTCATCTTCAAAGTCAGGGCTATTCTGAAGCAGGGACTGTGGGAATTCTTACTTTTGTCATATCTAATGATAGAAGTATTCAGTAGCTTTTCAGGACATCCTTAGGGAGAGCTTGAACACCCAGCTCATCAAACATTTCTGTATGTTTAGAGTTAGCCATTTCATGGTAGGAGCTGTTCCGATCCTTTCTCTGGGCTTATTTTTAACTGCCTTCCGCAAGGATGCTTCCGTCCTAAGGATAACAAGATGGATAGGTTCTGCTTCTCAGCCAGGTCTTTACCTGACTGAAGGGAGAAAAGGATAGCACTGATTTTGTAGGAATTGTTAACTTTATCTTATTTTCATACTTTGTTACAGTTTTGAATCTGTTATCTGGCAAATCTCTTCAGTAGATAATATTTGTATTAATAGGTAACACTTACCTAGATCTTAACATGCAAGATGTTACTTTGAGGCTTTTACCCATAACATGACATTTGATCCTCAAGGCATCTTCATCCACATTTGACAGATGAGGAAACTGAGGCACAAAGAAGTTAAATAACCTCCCCAAGGCCACACGGCTGATAAGTGGGACAGCCACAATTCAAAACCAGACAGCGGCACTCAGCATCTGTGGTTTTAACCCTATTTGGTACTAGCTTTTATGTGTGTTACACAAAAATGTTATGGACTTAATTTGATCATTTTTATAAATTGAGCCTTGGAGAGCTCACCAATAATTTTATCCTAAAAAGGGATCAATCAACTCATATTTTTGCCCATCTCTCCTTTCCTGTTTTTGACTTTTTGTGTCTGGTAAATAAGCTATTAGAAACCAAGACAGTCCATGTAGAATTAAGTACCAGAGTTGGAAGGGAGAAGGGCAGGATTCTAAAGGACACAGAAGAGTTGCCAGATGAAGAGATACATAGGGTGAGGTTCGGAAGGGTCCCGAAGGCAGGAGTTTCTGTTCCTGTGGAGTTGGGATGTGTCACCCGTGAAAGTGTTCACCAACCTGGAAATGCTCTAAACCTCGTCCTTTTACGTTTTTATGGAGGATGCATCATTCGGGTATGATTGACTACATCATTGGTGATCAACTCAGCCTTCAGCCCCTGTCCCCCCCCTGGAGGTAGGGTGGTAGGTGCTGAACCTTTCAACTCTCCAGTCGCATGGTTGGTTCTCCTGGCATGGCAACCAGTCCTCCCTCTTGTGGTTATCTAGGGGCTTTCCAAAAAATCCCCTTATTAACATAAACTAAGGTGTGGTTGAAAAGCACTTGTTATGAATAGCAGAAGACACTGTCACCTTTATTACTCTGGAGCTGTTCCAGCTGTTTCAGAAACCTAGGATGAAAGATCAAATATTTTAACAAAAGATACTCTTATTGCTCCCATCACTCTAATCACTCAGGAAATTACAAGGGTTCCAGGAGCTGCAACCCAGGAACCTGGGACAGAGACCAAAATATATGTTCCTTATTATATCACAATATCACAGCATGATACAAAGCACCGTCCACCTTCAGGATTCAATCTATGAGGCTGGCAACAGGTTTGGTGACTCACCACTAAGTCCTCCATGACTGAGCATCTTGCACCTAAGAAGCACTCATGAGGTATTATTAGAACTTTTGGATAGATTAGATGACTGCTAATAGCATTCTAATTATGTTATTAATATTCACTGGGTTGTTTGTTACCTAATCATTAAAATAATGTTTCACAGCTTCACAGATTATTTGATTGACTTTATGCATGCCAATGTACCAAAAAATGTTGGTTTTTTTCCCCTCATTATTTTGGCCTGGTGAGATGGAGATCAAGATTCAGGGTATCTTCATTCTAGCCCTGATTCTGCTATTCTAGCTATGAGGCCCTGAACAACTGAGCCTCAGTTTCCTACTTTGTAAAATGGGCATTACAGTAAGTGCCCCATAATCTCATAAGGTGTGGGGGTCAAAGGGCACAAGAGCTTTGGTGACAGCAGATGGAAGGTGTTATTGTTTTCAGCATCACCCACCAGCAATTTCTCATTATCCGCTCCTCGTTCTTTACCAGTGTCACTTAGCCCATCTTTATGTCTCATCTTTGGCTTCCGATTTTAAAATGGAGTTAATAAGAACACCTGTTAGATGAACACTAGAAAAGAGAAAAAAGACCCCTTTTGAATGATTCATGACATCCCCATTGGACTCTAGAAGCCATGAAGGCAGGGATCATGGCCATTCACTTTGATTTGTTTTTGTCCATCAAGCACATGGTAGGCCCTCAATAATTGTTAGTTGAATGAATAAACATAACTCCCAACTTCCAGTATGAGATCAGAGAGTCAAGTAGCCATTCGGCTCTCCACAGGAGTGGAAACAACAGTCTTCGTCAGACCCCCAGAGAGAGTGCAGTGTTTCAACTACTCTGCGTTAACATAATTACAGAAACCAACCTGCACAGAAGGAGAGAAGTGATGAGAGTGAAATGAATTTGAAATTGAAATAGCTAAGGAATGTCCGAATTACAGTTTTCTGCTCATGTGGAGAAACATGGAGCCTTGAAAATCATCCTTCAATTCTCTTCCAGTGGCTGGATACTGCCGAAGCAGGGAGGAGCAGCTGAGTTCCTGCAGCCTGCTTCTGTCTCCTTTCCACAGAAGCACATGCCTCCCCACATCCCCCCTGCAATGGACATAGCAATTTACTTCCTACCTTAGTTAGAAATAAAATCGCTGCTCTGTATTGTCAAGAAAATAGTCAACCTGGGCAGAATATGACTTTATCTATCTGAAGCTTGCTCAAGTGGGCATTTCTGGAAAAGAGCAGAGAGATGTGAGCAGAGAAAACCTAAGTCCTTCCCACAGCCTGTAAGACCACATGTCCTGGCCTCTTGTTTTCCCTCCAAACTCATTTCATACGCTCTCTCTTCCTTATTGGCCTCCCCTTCTTCCTCTCTGATTGGAGAAAGAGTCCTGACCAGCCATATATAAAATAGCAAATGCCCTATACTACAACCACACTACATGAGTTTTGATGGACTGGTGGAAATAATCTGAGAGATATCTGTGCCTTCCAGTGGAGAGGTGAATGAAGTGAGGTGAGTTTACGAGGAGGGAAGCCAATGAAGACTGAGAGCCATGCAAAGTGAAGACAGACTTCATCCTCTCCACATCTAAGCCAAGGGCAAACCATGTTTACGTGCTCAGTTAGACTAACTTTCCTTTTCTCTTGTATTAAGTACTTCCCAAGTCATCCTTTTTAGGACTCATTCCCTTATTATCTTTTTAAATGTTTCATATTTGTAGGTCATTAAGTATTAAATGTCCAATTTCCAATCAAAAGTGTAGTTTATTATATCTCAAGAGGCAGTACACTTAATCAAAGTCTGCGCCTAAACTGTCAACACTGTTTTGCCATCTAATGGTAGCTTGTTTATGCCAGCAGTGAAGAAGCTGAGAGAGCAAGTGGCAATGAGGTCACGAAAGATAAATTCCACAGCTTGTTGAGAATTAAATATTTTTCCTTGCAAGACGTGGTCCAAAACCTGGAAGAAGTGGTAGTCAGTTGGTGCAAGGTCTGGTGAATATGGTGGATAACAAGAGAGTTTCCAAGTCCAGCCTCTGTAGTTTGAGCAGTGTTGTTTGTGCAACGTGTGGTCGAGTGTTGTCTTGCAAGAGGATTGGCCTGTCTCTATTGACCAATCTTGGCTGCTTAATGGAAATTATCCTCATCATTTCATCCAATTGGTTGCAGTAGACATCTGCTATAATCAATTGACCAGGTTTCATGAAGCTGTAGTAGATAATACCAGTGCTGGACCACCAAACACACACCTTTAGCTTTTTGTTATGAATATTTGGTTTTGGATTATGTTTTGGCACTTCATCTTTATCCAACCATTTTCCCAAATGCTTGCAATTATCAAAAAGAATCCATTTTTCATCAAACATAACAATGCAATGTAGAAATGGATCATTTTTGTGTCATGACAGCAAAGAAAGGCAAGCTTCGAGATGATTTCTCTTCTGATGCTCATTTAATTCATGTGGTACACATCTGTCTAGCTTCTTTACCTTGCCAATTTGTTTCAAATGGTCCAATATTGTTGGAACAGTAACATCAAACCTTGCTGCTAATTTATGTGTAGGTTGAGAAGGATTTGCTTCCACTACAGCTTTCAGTCCATCATTATCCACCTTGGTCTCAGGTCACCTACCTCGCTCATTTTCAAGATTAATATCACCAGAATGGAACTTCTCAAACCATTGACATACTGTGTGTTCATTAGCCACATCCTTCCCAAACACTTTGTTGATATTTTGAGCTGTCTGCACTGCATTTGTTCCATAATGAAACTCATATCCAAAAATAACTTATCCATGGTTTCACAAAAATTGCTCTAAAATTTTTTTTTGAAAAACAAAAACCAAAACAAAAAATTGAAAAAACGAAGAAGGAACCTCAAAAAAAAAAAAAAAAAAAAAAGGGCAAAAGGAAAAGGCAAAAAAAACAAATTGCAAAACTAAGAACTAAAGAAAATGGAAAATTTAAAACTAAAAAACCAAAAACAATCAAAAGAACTGGAAAATGAAAAGGAAAAAGGAAAAAGTCCGGTTGAGAAAAAGAAAAAAAAAAAAAAAAGTTTAAAAAATGTAAAAAATGAGAAAAAGTAAGTAAACTAGTGGAGAAAGGGTAAATAAAGAACTGGCTTGATTTATGTAATGAGCATTTTTGAGCATCTGGTATGTGCCAGACACTGTCATCTGAAAGGTAGGACTATTAGGTAACTGTATAAAGAGACAAATAGCCATAGGCCCTCAAAAAGACAGGCAAACCTAAAATAATGCTTCTTGTCCTTCCTACCAGCCATTCCTGGCACTGAACTAGGTTTTAGGAATGCAGTGGTGAACGCTGATCTCTGACATCTTAATCAGGAGCTTCGATTTTGTTGGCTGTTTTTCCAGTTAAACATATGGGACGGTGGTTAGAAAAACAAGAAGGTGAAAGCACATCCAAAGTCATGTTGAAGTACTGGGAGGGCCCCTCATGCTGTTCTGACTGTGTTTGTCAGGAGTCTGTAGGCTGCAGTAGTGAAGCCACCATCCTGATGCTTAATTGTCATGATGTCCACCATGATGGTTTCAGCTCATTAAAGTTATAAGTTGTCTGCTTCGTGCTGCTCTAACAAAATACCTGAGACTGAGAAATTTATAAAGAGCAGAAATTAATTTTATCGCAGTTCTGAAGACTGAGAAGTCCAAGATCAAGGTGTCAGCATGTTTGGTTGTCTGGTAAGGGCTACTCTCTGCTTCCAAGATGGCGCCTTATTGCTACGTCCTCCAGAGAGAGGAACACTTTGTCCCCACATGGCAGAAGGCTCACAAGCCCATTGTTACATGAAGCCTCTTTTATAAGGACCTTAATCCCATCCATGAGAGGTGGAGCCCTCATGACCTAATCACTTCTTAAAGACTCCACCTCTTAATACCAGCACATTGGCCATTAAGTTTCAACACCTGAATATTGGAGGGGACGCATTCAAACCACAACACAAGTGTTCCATCTGCTCTACTGGACAAGTAGGAGGATGATATACATCCTCTTCCCACCTCATTTTTAGCATGGTCTTTTGTGTAAAGCAGTATAGAGGCCAGGACAGTTAAGTTACAAGACTAGTTCTCAAAAGGTGGATTAGTGACTATGCTCAGTCTCTCTCCCCGAACCTTCTGTGGGTCTTCCCCAGAACCCTTACTACCAAGGCATGTCCCATCCTCCACAAGCCCTGGCCCCTGATCAGTTGCTGGAGGGGGTGAGAGACGTGGTGAGCTGGTATCAATTACGGTAGGCCAGGAGGCACTTGAATAAAGGTTTCAGTTTGTTTTTTTCTAGGCTAAAATCTGGGTCAGCTCTTTCTTGTAAACAACACATGGCACCAGAAGTGGGAGACTAATTATGAATCATCCTGAATTGTGACTCTCTGACAATGGAGAGGGAGACTAGGAGTCATTTACACAACTGCCCAGCCTGTGTCAGTCTCTCAGTTGGGGCCCTTGGCTCAACAGGCCAAGGGCAGACAGCTCCCTCTGGACAGGAGGTTGCAATGCAGGAGTCTGATCAGCAGTTGCTTCTATAGGAATCTGAAGGATATTACAATTGTAGTTGTGAGAGAGAGAAAGAGGTAATAGAAACCGTCTTCAACCAAAGGATATTAAAAAAAAAAAAAAGGAAGGATTTTAAAAGTGACCGGAAGCAGCCGGGGCAGTGACTTACTTTCAGATGAAGAGCGCATTGTGCTAGCAATGAAGGGTAAGGAAGACAGGATGAGAACGCTCAGCCTTCTGGATTCAACACAACAGGAGACAGTGAGAATCAGTGAGACTCAGGAAGTCACTCAGGTGAGAAAGTGGTAATCAAAGGTGAGAGCAAGGCTCTGGGACATCTTTTAGTAATGAGAGAGAGAGAGAAAGAGAGAGAGGGTGTAGCTGTGGGTAGAGTTTGGTGGTGTTACATGCCATTTGTCTCACCAGCACGGGGGACCAGGAGCCTTGCTGGGTGCCAGCCATTACAGGAAGAAGCGAGAATACTCAACATATGGGAGGAGATGTAAAAACGTCAATAAACGGGTTCACGTTGCCAAGTGTTGTAAATAACAACACATGTGCAGACAGGAGGGCAGAAGGGAGGAGCCGGGCCGCGCTTCCTGGCTGGAGGATGCGTTGTTGGTGTTGGCACGGCTGCGGTGGGGTCAGAGCCTTCCTGTCAAGTATCCTGAGCCTCTAGTTGGGTCCCTGCAGCATTTTTATCTAAGTTGGAAAATGGTGCTGAAAGGAAAGAGAACGGTAAGTAAAACAAACGCGGGACTTGTATTAAAAAGCTAATTGAGGTTATGCTTTGGTTGAAAATGGGCTGATAAAACTAAGGCATTTAAATAGCGGTTCTTATTCTTATCCTAAAATCATGTCAAACCCTGGGCCTAACACAAATTATGCCTTTCCTGGAAAGTGAAGCGATTACTGGAAAACAGATAAGCAGTTAAAGGTGCAATCTACAGTCAGATAAACAGGTGCAAGTGATTACAGCAAATGCTAACATTTCATGAGTGATTTTGGCTGCTGGGCTCTGGGCTAAATTCTTTACCAAGATTATCTCATTTGGACCCTCAATAGTCCCCATTTATAGCTGTGGAAACTGAGGCTTAGTGGGTGAAACTAACTTGCCTAAAATCATGAAGTAAACTTGTGGAAGGAGGATTCAGACCTAGACTCCAGGGCCAGCTGCAACGATCACTCCTTCTCCCAGCTGATGGTCACAAATGAATAGTGAGCTGGGTTTAAATCTGGGTCTGACTTCGAAGCTCTTGTATTTCTCACTGTGGAAGGAGGATCTCTTCTAAAGAGCTGAAGAATAGAGTGTCCAATGGGAATTTTGGGATTTGGGGTGCGGGGAGGGAGAAGAATAGTAAGGTATTTAATCCATGCAACAACCCCACAAAGTCAGTACCATTATGGTCCCACATTGCATACGGTGCCCTGAGATGTTCAGGAACACATCCAAGGTCACACAGCTAGAAAGTGGCAGTGCCAAAATTCAAACCTGACACACCAACTTCAAAGTCTACACCTGACTACTGTAGTCTACCACCTCTCCATAGATAAAAGGACCCATGACTCTCGGAAAGAGAGGAAGAGCTCCTGTGTCTTGTGCAAGACTGTTGGAGAGTTGCTCTGTGAGAACTAAGATGGTTAATACTAATAATAGTTCACATTTATTGAGCACTCATGGTGTGTTCCAGTCATTATTCTAAGTGCTTGCATGTGTTAACTGTTAAATCCTCAACACAGCACGATAAGACATACACTCCTGTTATCCCTACTTTGCAAGTGAGAAGACTGAACACAGAGATTGCATGGCTTGCCCAAGGCAAGCTGAAGAGTTGAAAGTCAAATTCAATTCAATGCAGGAAATGTCAGGGGCTACCTTCTAAGTGTAAGGTCCCGTTTAGTAGCTACAAGGTTAGCAGGTGGCTAAGACGTAGCTCCTGCCCTCAACACTGAGTGGAAGGTAAGAATAAATAAGTGCAAAGAGAGCCAAAACAAAGTGGTGTCCTGAGGGGTACAAACACAAGACAATGGCAGTTAGTGATGGGGGATCTCATCTCAGGCAGGCTGGGCTCAGAGTGGGGCATGAAGCCAGGGACCCCAGATGTGGCTTTGAGTACGAGTGGGATGTTGATAGGTAGGTTGATGGCCAAGGCTGCACTGCTATCTGTAAGTTTGATACAGATAAAGCCCTTAGAACACAGTCAGCACTCGAGGATTGCTGCTGTTATTTGCATTGTTGACAGAGCTGGAACTTGACGCTGACACCTGTCATTGTTTTCTCAGCACCGATGAGGCAGTAGATGAGCCTAGGTAGGAAGACTGTCATCTTGTGGCTGTCCTGGTTCACTGGGCTGATGAACTATTTTCATTTAATTTGATAGATCCTAGGGAGTTATGGAAGATTTTTAATGTGGAAATGACATGAACATTTAGCTGCATTTCAGGGAAAAATTAGCATACTGTATGCTGGGTGTTGAGATTGGGGTATTTCTCCTCCTTCCGCCTTCCTTTTCTCCTCGAATTAAAAGGACCTTACCTGTAAGTTCTTCATCACCTGCCAGTCCCATCGGAGGGAGTGTGACCTGTCCCCTTGGCCTCCTAATGAGTCTGAGCAGCCCTCCACCCCCCAGGCAGCCTCCTAGTCCATCTTTTCTTTTTCTCCTGGAAGGAGGTCCGAATAGCTCAGACCCTTCCTGGCTGGATTTTTCCTCAAAGCTGTAGTCTCTCGCTCTCTGCCTTTTTTTCTTTTCACTCTGTCTCTCCCCAGCAGCCCCATGACCCATCCAAAAGCTGAAGGTGAAGGATGACGGGATAAATCTGACTTCGGCTACCATAGCAACCTTCACCTGTTTTGCTGCTCACTTTTGAAGTGCCACCCTCCTGCGAAAAGTTATTTTGCATATAATTGCTTGGCTCATCTGGAGGCTTTGGGCTTTCTTTTAGTTTCTTATAAGCAATAATGAAAGGATGGTCTTCTGCTTCCAGGAGGGCTCCTGAATACATCTTCCCCAGTGGGGTGGGCGTTCTCTGCTATATACGGAGCTGCTCTCTGTTCACGCTTTTGTTTCTAAGAAAAATGCAGCCAGAGATGATGCATCTTCAACTGCATTATACAAACCCTGGGTCAGTTTACAAATGACTCAGCTTTAAAATATTAAAATTTTAAAATTTCAAGTTCTATTGAAATTAACCCATGAAATGTCCAGACTACTACTCATTCATGAAGCCTGTACTAGATATCTTCATTTGATCCCAGAGAGCCTCTCTCCCTCCTTTTCCACCCTGCACTGTGCTCCTGTGCCCCAGAGCCAAGCCCATGTGCTCCACGTCCCTGGGTCCCTTGTTTTCTGGCTTCCAGTTGGGTTTGACGAATGGGAGTTGCCACCAGGAGGTCAGAGAAAGAGGGCAAGGTAGGGATATTTATTCTTCTGGCACTCTCTTTGTGCCACCATGGATTGATCCATTCCTCAATGGAAGATCTGTCAGGAGGTCACTCCACACAGCCCTCTCCGTTCTCTCCAGATTTTCCAGAATCTCTCCAGGTTCTAGAAAGCCCACACCTCCTCAGGTCTAGGGAAAACGCTAGCCCAAGCTTTTGCACTACCTGTTGTGGTTTCCCTATACCCTGCCCACACCTTTGTAGACAGTCCCTTTATTAAACTCTTCTCAAATTATCGAATTTGAGCATGCCATCTGTTTCCTGCTGGGACCTTGACTAATACAATGTCCAAACCTCTTCTGCTTTGGGCGAGTGCTTATTTTGTTTAATAAATCAATGAGTCATTGTAGGTCTTTCTTTGTAGAAGCAGATTTTCCTGTCTTTAGGAACAACTTCCTCACCCTCCTACCCCTCATAAAAGGTGGTGTCTCTTTTATGTGACTTTCTTAACTTGCAGGAAACCTGTTTGAAACAGGAAACCTGTTTTCTTAGTGTCAGTTAGGTTTGTGGGAACGGAATACAAATGCCCTCTCTGCTTGTCCCATCTGATTCTGGGTAAATTTGAGGGTCTTCCTTCCCTTTTTATTGTGTTCATTGAAGGAAAACACAGGATCTGCAAATCCTCTTGGGAGACCATGGGTATTATGGCTCTACAGATATACAGACATTATGGTGGGCAAGTTTGTAAGGCCATCACTGATATAGAATCTAGTGCAAAGGAAGAAGATGGAAATTACTTGCTTTTTTTTAATACTTCATGAAAATTCATGAGATGTTGCTTCCATAGGGAACTGAATTAATCGAATTACTGTCCAGTGGGAGATTAAGATGGAACAGTGACTCCACAAGGTGTCCTAAAGAGAGCCATGAATGAGGAATGTGGATAATTTCCTTTGAAAACCATGAGTTGGAAACTGCATGCTCCTGATTCTTTCAAGACCAATCCCAAATGGTATCAAGAATAGCATGAGGTTCACATAGCTCTGCAGGTGTGAAATTCTGCAGCTGAATTAAATAGGTTCCATTATATTTCAGAAAGAGCTCTAATGGGTTTCTATGGTGCATAGCCTAAGAATATCATGTCTCTCCTTTGTATCTCAGGATGCCTGGCATGGTTTGTCGTTACTAATATTATACTTCAATCTCCCTGTAAGATGGACGAAAATAAGCAAAAGGCCTGTCTTATCCCTAGGAGGATCTAAATATTAAAATACCAAAAGGGTGAATCAAAAGGACCTCACCTATAAGGCCAGACCAAAAGTGAAAGCTGAGGTTGTAATTTAATTGTAAAATTATTATTATCTTTCATATACAATTTTCTCCTAATGAGCTCATTTTGTCCCAGATATCATTAAAGAATCACTTAGTTTTAGAGCCGAAAGAATTTTAAATACTGCAAAACAGGAAGTTTAGGTTTCTACTCTTTAAAATTTTGAATTGAGTTCATTTAACCTTATATTCAAATTTATTTACTTATTTATTTATTTTTAGAGATGGGGTCTCACTTTGTCACCAAGGCTGAAGTACAGTGGCATGATCATGGCTCACTGCAGCCTTCAACTCCTGGGCTCAAGTGATCCTCCTGCCTCAGCCTCCCACTGAGACTATAGGCATGAGGCTCCCGGCTAACCTGACATTCAACTTTAAAAGAGCTATAAGCATTTCTTACCTACTACGTATTAATGCAACATTGTATTCCCAGATTTTATTATTAATATTCAAGCTGACATTGTCATTTTTAAATTCTTCCAAACTAACAAATCTCCCATAATCCACTTACTTGTTTTTCAATCAAGATTGAACTTGAAATCAGAATGAATAATTCATTAATCATTTCCATTTATCCTGTTTCCTTATTTATCCTCCTTAGCTGGCCATAATTTGGAATCAAGGCATATGTTTTTCTATTTGTTGCCCTTATTGCAAAAAGATTTATATATTTCTGTTTTTAAATTTAAAAAGCTAAAGAGTTGAATCTTTAATATTATTTTTGTCTAAGAAAAAATAAATTCAAATGTTGGTTGCTTTTTGTATGTCTTGCTCATTTTTCTCCTTTTGCGGATTGTTATTTCCTGTTAAAAAAAAATCTTGCCCTCTAGTTTGAGTAACCTGGAAGAGGAAAAATTCATGCGGGTTACATTATGAGCATCCAAATGAAAGGTTCAAACATTGGAGAAAGTTTTTGTTAAAAGTTCTGATTTCTCCTTTCCTGAGCATCTTTAAGCCTATAGATAAGCATCTGTCTTTTTCTTGTGTATTTTCTTCCAATCATGGAAAGATGAAATTCTCAAAGTCAAAAGAGCCCTTAAAGGAAACAACAGCCACCCATGGCCCAGTTCCTTAGATTCTGTCTGGGACATCCTGCTAGATGAGTGGCACCTGCTATGTGAAGCTTATTCCTTGGCTATCTCCAATACAAGGAGTTCACTAAGGCATGAGTGAGGCAGAACATTCTGTTATAACCTGATTTGTTAAAAGATTCATGGCTCCTTATGTTAAATTAAAACTTTCTCCCTGGTTTGACTTCTATTATAGTTTCTTACACAAATATACTATTTCCTCTTTCAGAATTTGAAGGCAATCATGATTTTGCTCGAGACTTATTTCCTATACTTCCTTGTGCTGTTTCTTCCCACACCCCTGTCTCTTAGATGACATAAATGTGAGCCCCTCTGTGGGACTGCATTGTTTCCTCCAAAGGAATTCTAGTGGTTCTGTAGTGGATAGTGCCCAGAATTGACCATGATGTTCTCTCGGTGTTGAGGGGACTCGAGATGAAATTATAACCCCTGCTTCCCCTTCTGGTCACACATCACACAACTGAGTGACTTTATTGGCTAGTATGAGGATCTCCATGGATGTTTAGACTTTGTTTTTTCTTTTTCCTGTGGGTTCCTCAGCTGTTCTCATGGACTCATTTGTGATTAACCCCCTCCTTTCAGATCCAGCTTAAGGCTTTCTAGACCAGAACTCCTATGGGCAAATGCATGGCTCCCCATTCTCATGAGTTATACTCCATTCCTAGAAAGGTAGAATTTTTTAGGATTCTGCAGTTCGTAAATCTGACTCTCATGCACATCAATAACTCTGTGATAATGATGATATCCAACAGAACTGGATATCTCCTTAAGGTCTCGTCCCCTGGGTTTAATCATACCATATAATTTTTTGTTAGGAATGAAATTAGGGAGTTTTGGAAAGATTAAGTCCCTTGTGTAGAAACTCAGTAATGTCTCTATTATCCAAGTTTATTGGGGAAGAGGGAATGTATTCACTTACCCACACAACAAACATTTATTTAGTGGCTACTACTGTCGAACAGATAGATATCTGTAAGTTTCAGGTGGCTAGTCTTCAGAGTAGGAAGTATACTGTCTTCCTTTTAGGTCTTTTACCATTTAATTAATAAATTCTATCAGGTTATTTGAAAATCTTGAATGAAAATTATTTTCATATATTAGCAAAGTAATGAAATGGTTGCAAATTATCCTCTCTTAGGCTTCCTCCTCCATTAAAATGAGTCAAATTCAATCATATTCTCATTGTCACTAACTTTTTAACATTTAAATAAAACTGTCATTTTGTTGTTGGTAGTGTTTTTTTCCCAGGGTTTTTCTTTCTTTCTTTCTTTTAAATTACTTTCTTTTGCCTTACAAATATTTTTCCATCCTAATGAAGTCTCCAGCCAAACTCATGACAAATATTCAGGCAACTTTGCTGCATGTTTTTCACTGTGAGTGTCTGGGCTTAACCCTCACGGACAAACCCTGGAAGTCTGAAAATTGTTTACACACTCAGCGGTGGTAGAGGATGGCCACTTCTGTAGTGCTAGGTCCTCTGCCATTGGCTTGATTGATAAGCCTAAAAGTAGTAATAAATAGCTTTCATTCACGTGTTCTTTTGGGGGCTTCAAAAGACTTTAATGTAGACCCGTAAGGTAGACATGGCCATGCTATTTCTTCATTTTTCCGACAAGAAAACCACATCCCAGAAGTCTCCCTACTTACAGTGAAAAGCTGGCATTGAGGCATTCCCTTGGGGCCCTTCCCAGTATTGCATACAGATGTCTCTTCTCTGTATCTGAAGAAGTTTTGAGATTCTCCCACAGGAGGCTTTGTATTGTAATAGTGGATGGTGGTTTTTCTTTTCCGGATGCATGTGGTGGTGGACATTTCTGCTTTCCAAATGTCAAACAACAGAAAAATGATTAAATAAATTATGACAGATCCATATACAAGGATACAATGTGGCTATTAAAATTAATGTTTTCAAAGAATGTATAATCATATGGGGGACTGCTCTTGATAATATCAGTGTCGCAAGCAAGAAGTGGGAATTAAACAGCAGGATCCTAATTTCATTTAAAAATTTTTACATGTAAAAAGAGCCCTGGAACTAAATATACCAAAATGTTAGCAGGAGTTTTCTCTGGATAGTAGGGTTATGGATTACTTTTATTTTCTTCTTTATACATTTCTGAATTTCTAGTTTTCTTTTTTTCCGTGAACCGATATAATTAAAAACATAAATGCTATTTTTCCCATACTGTACAGATTTTTTATTTTATCTAGAGGAATTTTTAGAGCGATTCTTCCTTTTATTTATAAAATTACATTTGATAAATCAAACCTTATATTTAGATGAGAGGTTTGTTTCATTATTAGTGTATACAATTGAAATAGTGTTATTTCAATAGCAGTAGTATTATTAGTGTGTATTTCAGTAATAGTAGTATCATTATTGGTATATACATTTTAAGTTTGCCGTTATAACCCTTTTGCTAGTCTATGATTTCCAGAAAATGACTTCTTTTTATGTAAGTCATTAATTCAGCCAAACATCATTTCGAGGACTTTCTATATGTACCTGAAGATACACAGATGAAGACAGTCCAGGTTCTGCTCTAAAGAAATACCAGTCTGGGTTGAGATGTAGATTAGTAAATGAATCACGACAGTGGAAGGTGATGAGGAAGTGAGAAGGCTATGCAGGGTGCTCAGGGAGCTCGGAGGAAGAACACCACGTCCCAGGGCCGTGGGCGACGTTGGGCAGTCCTGCTGGAAGAGTTGTGTCTGAGCTGAAGGCAGCTCTGCTCTTGGATGATCAAACTCAGATTTGCAGATAAGAACAGCACATGGACATCCTCTTATGTCATGTAGACAATGGTCGCCTCAGAGGTTTCTTACAATAGTTAAGAATTTTGTAACTATTAATAATGTGAAAAGACAAACCAGTTAACCTGGGCTGTGGGGCCTTTACATTTCTTTATTAGGAAGTTCTTTTAATCTTCAGAGTTCTCCTTTCTGTTTATCTGGGTTTACTAAGTAAGGCAAAGTTGACGCTAACGCATAATTGCCTTGCTCTGAGAGTGTCATAATGATGTGCTTTATAGTATTTCATATTCTGTATCCTTTTATATAGTGGTTAACACTGATTTTTTTTTTTTTTATTCCAGGGTATTGTGAGTGTACAAACATTATAGTTACACTTTATGTCTTTGCCTCACCCAAATGCGGGTTAAAGACATGCCCTTCCCTCCCTTTAGTGCTCCCCGTGTCCTTTAGTTGTAGATTTGCCCCCCCATCTCCCTAATCCCTAGAGAGTGTTTCTGCCATGTGATCACCCTAGTGTTGATCAGTTAGTACCAATTTGATGGTGAGTACAAATGGATCCCGTTCTTCTGCTCTTATGGTGCCTCACTTTGGATAATGGGCTTAAGTTTAATCCAGGAAAGTATAAGAGGTGCTAGATCACTGTCGTTTCTTATGATTGAGTAATATTCCATTGTAAACATATACCAAATTTTAATAATCCACTCATGGATTGACGGGCACTTGGGTTGTTTCCACATTCTTGCAATAGTGAATTGTGCTGCCATAAACATTCGGGTGCACTGATTTTGATCGCTTCCTGTTTCATTCCTCTGCCTCCCCTTACACTGCTGAGGGAGGCAGAGGGATGTTTCTGTTCCCATTTTGTAAGGATAGGCTGAGCCAGAGGGTGATCACTTGGCTTCTCCAAATTATGAGGTGAGTCAGTAATGGAACTGGAAAGAGGAATTAGGGCTCCTTTGTTCAAAGCTCTGACTTCTAAAGTATTTCTCCATATAAGTAGAATAGGGTGTTTGCCAAAAATGCATTCACCCTTTAAATCTTTACTGAAAGTAATGAGCTTAAAATAAAGTCTCATGAAGATAATCGTTTTGTTGCAGCTTAGAACAGAAATTAAGGCTATTTGGGTAGATTAAAATGAGTCCTGAGTGAGGCTTAATATTTGGTCTATTTAATTAATTTGTTCAGCAATGGATTTTAGTTTCTTTTTGGAAAAA
>NW_012155285.1:4136361-4157588 GCF_000956105.1 Propithecus coquereli
TTTTGGCTCCTATCTCAACCAGGCCTAAGATTTTATATGTAATGCATTATTGCCATCAAATGTAATGCATTACTGCTTATCAAACTCTCATGGGGGCTTTTCTAGGAAAAATGAAAACAAAAAATATAACCTCATCACCATGATGCATTCACAGTTCAAGAGGTACAAGCAGAAACTCATATTTTGCTGGGGAATCCAGAATTCGTGTCTAACTAAACTTCATGAAGGCAGAGTGACGTTCAATGGTGCCCATCTTTCTGTCCTTTACTCCGAGGCTCTGTGACTGTGGGATCGAAGCAAATGAGCTTCCTGAAGATGACTTAGTAGCCCTGTCATAAGTGTCAGTCTTACCTGTGCAACTGTGGGCAAGGGATCTCACCTTCTGGGCCTCTAACTATTGAGCTTTGAGGAATATAGGCATGAAATAGATAAAAAAGAAAAAAAGTAGATACCATCCTTGAAATATCTGGGGAGACTAACAAAATCTACTAAATTATGTACCAGTACCAAAAAATGGAAAAACTATGTAGTTCTGTAAATTATGAATATAAGGTATGAGAAAACAATAGAAGGACTTAACATCGCTAAGGTAAAATTGATACTGGAAAGCTTCAAGGGGGCTATGAGGGAGAGGGATCTATATACCATGAATTAGTCAAGATAGTACTGATTTTTCAGGATCTAGACTTGGTTCACAAATCACTTGAAATAATTATGCCAAGCAAAATAGGAAATATATGTATGTGTGTGTGTGTATGTGCATGTGTGTGTGTATTCTCATTGTGGATTAACTATTAGAGTTACTATAATCAGGATTCAGGTGATGATGAAGTAGATCATACTTCCTTAAATATAGATTTCTACTAGTTTTGATCTGCTTCATTTCTATGATATAGGAGAGTCAGCTCTGGCACCAACCTCCCTGGGTTTGAATTCTAGCCCTGCCATTTTGTCAGTGACCTTGTAAAAAGTTACTTAATTGTTTTATTCCTCTGCCTTCCCACCTATAAAATGGGGATAATATGGTAACAACCTCATAGACTATTGTGGAGATTAAATAGGTGAGTTAAAGTATGTAAATCATTTAGAATCGTGCCTGGAGCTCAATACCTGATGGGCAATATCAGTAGGGCTGACAGTGGTGATCTCCAACTCCTATCCTTGGGTTTATTGTTTGTTTTGTTTGTTTGTTGAATCCATAGCACTTACTGGATTCTTGCACGGAAGCAGAACTGTATGGTGAATTCTGATTTGGAGATCAAGGAGACAATGTGAACTTGCTGGGTCTTCTCCCTTCCAATATCCCCTGCTTTCCCCCTAATTACACTCCCCCGCTGGGCCCCAGACAGTCCAGAACTGTGACCTGAACACCTAGTTTTAAGGAAGTCGTTCTGCTGTCACACGTCTGTCTTTGTATCCTCAGGAATGAGGGGAGAATCGTACTTCGTGGGAATGAGGAGCCCGGGACAGCAGGGGCACATCCCAGAAGATGGAGGACTTTTCTTACTCTGCTGCATAGACAGAGACTGGGCTGTCACTCGGTGCCTTGCGGAAGAAGCCTTCCAAGCGATTACCGACTTCAACGACCTTCCCAACTCGTTGTTTGCATGCAATGTTCACCAGTCAGTGTTTGAAGGAGAGGAAAGCAAGGTAAGAAGTCTTCTTTGTTCCTGAAACACGGGAAGATGTGGCATTATCTCAACATAATCCTCCTGTGCATTTGCGGTTGATGTTTTGAAGTTTTGGGACATGTTTACTTGGCTCTATTTTTGGTGTGTGTAGCAGGATGAGAAAAGCCTGTTCTATTATCAGCTAACATCGGAGATACACCTGACAAGGTTGTAGATGAGACTGTGTTGAATTAAACTGAGTCCTCCGTGACTCGTAGGTCTATCTAACAAAACAAGTGGTGTTAAGAATATGGATTAGAAGAAATACCCCTTGGGCTAGGAAGCAGATGTCTTAAACTCCTGAAAGTTTCATTTTCCCCTATTTTGCCAAAACATAATTTGCCTTTCTCAAAACAGCACAAGCTCTCTTTCACCCCTACCTGCAGTTTGATGAATGTTCTAAAAATGGCTTTTTAGGTAGTTATTACACGTCCCTCAGTAATTATTACAGAGGGTAAGTTGGTCGGCATCTGAGTCCTTCTTTGCTCACTGATACCATGGTGGTGTTGCTATGTGTGTGTTGTGAGAATTCAACAGACAGTGGTAAATCCTTGATTTGAAATGATTGGGGAATGAGGCTCTCTATGTATAAACATTTCTCATCTTCCCATTTTAAGAAACAAACTTATCTTAGTGTAAATGTTCTTGGCAATCACAGTAAATATTCCATCTGGAGATCTTTCCAAAGTTTATTTCAAATTTCTCTGATCTTTTAAATGGGGTATCTAAATGGATCAAACCTTCCCTCATGGATGTAGGCTCCTAACTGTAAATATCCACTATTATACTGTGTTAGGAAACATGCATGAAATTTGGGAGGGGGAAAGGCCTTTTTCTAAACCAAATTATGTGGCTATGTGTGCGATATAAGATTTACGATTGCTGTTTCACAAACTTTAGCTCTTTCTGCCAATTGCTGAAGTCCCAACTTTGTTGTCTGAGCACAATTACAGGAAGTCTGATTTCTGGATTTATTGATTTTCTAAACAATCCTGATAGCCACAGAGAAAGCTATCTCAGAGGATTAGGAATTATTTCAAACTATTTAAAGATATTTTTATAACAATATTATTTTGGAGTTGAACAATTAAAATGATGGGCTGAAAATAGCTTGAAATACAAGGAATTATATGTAATTAAAACCTGCAGTGCTGTGATCACCAGACTATTTAAAGTAAGAAAGTGGCACATGCCAGTTTCTTCTTTGAAAGAAACTGGGCAATTTTGTTCTTGAATTAGATCCAGGTTACCATAGATTATAATTTACTCAGGGCAAGTAGTTTCCCCTGAAATATACCTGCCATAAACTATTAAGCGAGGGTTCATGTTTTCTCATTATGTCATCTGTTTATCTAAATATCACATTTAAAAAGATTTTCCTTAAAGGTTTAATGGGGGTTTTGATTTTTTCCTGACTATATACTTCCCAGTAGATCGCAGCAGTAAGATCTAGGAAGGTGCTGATCTCATTTAGGCGTGCTCTCAAGAATAGCTGATCAACTCAACCAGAACTGGGGACACAGGAGGATAGAGGGTTGGGGAGAGTTCACGGCGGTCTGCCCACATCTATTTTGATAGTCTGATATGTGATTGAATCATGGATTGTAAAATGTTCTTATCTAATTTGTGTTGTTGGTGCATTGCAGCACGAGAAATAGTATTTGGTTTTAAAAGGACCTTGATAAAATATTGAGGTGAAATAAACAAGATGTAGTTCAATGGAACCATTTTCAAATTATTTAGATGACATTTTTATAGCCAAGAAGGTAAATTTTATAATTGGCCAAAGTCTACGTAGTTAAAATTATTGAATCAGACAGAAATTCTTCAAACTGTGGTGCAATTTTAGAGCCCCCATTTGTAGAGTGTCTCTAGGATATCAAATAATATGATATAGATTCAGTTTTGATTTAATTATATATCCATGGTTTAAAGGTGACAAAGCAAGATAATCAGATACCAGATCACTGGAAATTTAGGAAAAAAAGTGTTTTTCTTGAAGGTCCAGACTTCATAGTCTTCCCTTTCACCTCCATTTTTTTCTTCTATGTTAATAAAGTCACTTGTCTTGTACCCCATTCTCTCAGGACATTCTTTCCACAAGGTTCAGATTTCATGAATCTGAACCATGAAGTCTGATGGTGAGTATCTTTCCCAAAGGGTGGACATTTTAGCCACTGGTCTAAGTTGGGGAGCTATTTTTAGGCAGAGGGGAAAGAAGAAGGAAATGTTTCCAGCACCTCTTGTATTTGCCTTTGGGCAGGACTGGCCATGGTCATTGTCTTTATTTTTGGCTTTGGGAAGATGTATTCAGCAGCCTGGAATTATATTAGGGGGATGAGATGTCAGAAATGATGCTTAACCTTCATTTCCAAGGTCCAGGTGGATAGGCAGTTTTCATATGTAACTTGTTTTGGCAGAGTTATTTATTTATTTATTTTTTGTCACAAACTACTTCTGAATCACTGTGTCTTTATATTGATGGATTTGAGTTTAGACTACGTCTTGCAATTTTTATAAAGTATGCATTTTAACTTCCTTAGTTGGATAGGAATTAAAGCTTTTGCTTTCTGAATGAGTCTTGCAGCAATCTCTTCTCTATTTTCCCACACATCTGAGATACCTTTCCTAAGCCCTTTTCCTTTTTGAGGAAATTTGGAGGATACTGAATTGGACTGCTGATAATGTAGGTAATAGCTCAGGATATGATCTATGTTTGTTTCTGCTTATTAAAGTGATAAATATTCTGATATGCTCGGTTGTGCTGTTTTATTTAAATTCTAAGTTCTGACACCTAAAGCACATTTTTTAAACAGCTTTGTGAAGTCCATGATGTTCATTCCAATTTTCAGTTAGGCAGAATTCTGCGAGGTCGTATTTTGATTTGATGCTTTTGCGATGAACGAGCACATACCTCAGTGTGGCTTGTTGTGGTCCAGATGGTTGAGATTTGTTTATATAACACAAAGGAGAGATGGAGTTGGAGGAAATTGGCATCTGAAACCAATAAATGCAGATTGCTGTTTGCATGCTACAGCTTGAAGTATAAATATTTTTCTGTGAAACACATTTAGAACTGGGATTTGCACAGCATCAAACACCTAGAAGTTACTAGGGTTCATTTCCCTTTGGACCGCTCCCCTGGATTTCCCCTTCTGGATTTAGCTGGGCTGTAGAACTCATCTTGAGACAGGTGAGGCGGGAGGGAGTGTTCTTCGAGCTGCCTGTGTCTATGCTGAAGACAGATAAAGGTCTCCTTGATAAGATGTTGGAACTCACTGGTCGCTAAAGGAGAACAGTAAAACAGCCACTATGAACTATTTAGCCAAATTCATTTGAATATAGATGCCTAAAAGGTATCTTTATAATGGCCTCCAAAATATGAATCTATTAAGTTTAATAATAATAATAGCAGCAGCAAGCACCTATATAGCACACAGTGAGGTGCCAGGTGCTTTTTCAAGTGCTTTATAAACATTGAGTCCTTTAATTGTCATGACAACACCATGAGGGTGGTATCTTTCTGCCTCTCCAACTGCTGGGCACATGGCAGGATTGTATTCCCCGGACCCCACTGGCTAGTTCTGCCCAATGTATATGCCAAGCATTCAATTACCAGTATTGGGCCCTGAAGGATGTTCCTTTTGCTCTGCTAAGGAAACTGGCATTGTGCCAGGTAGTGCCTGCTTGGGCATTTTGGGTCTTGGAATGAGGACCATGATGATATGGGGCAGGATCCTGGCCAACCTATGATGACATGTAATGCATCCAGAAAAAAC
The DNA here is from genome assembly GCF_000956105.1 of Propithecus coquereli. Taxonomy (NCBI): domain Eukaryota; kingdom Metazoa; phylum Chordata; class Mammalia; order Primates; family Indriidae; genus Propithecus; species Propithecus coquereli. The sequence continues at coordinate 4,141,811 of NW_012155285.1, forward strand.
AAACAAACGAATGAATAAAAAACTTTTGTAGTTTTAGGTCGCTGGGATTTGGGGGTCTGCTATTACAGTAGAAGTTAGTCCATCTAGGTTGATACAATAAGTATCATAATCCCCATTTTTCAGATGAGGACACTGAGGCATGAGACTTTGCCCATGGTCCCACAACTAGCGGTGACTGATCTAGGATTCAAATCTAGGTTCCCAAGCTACAGGGTCCATGCCCTTGAACATTATGCAGTACTGCCTCTTGATATACAAATATTTTATGAAAATAGGTATGATATTTGGCTCTGGAGATGAAATGGTGAACTAGATAGGTTTAAACTCATTTATCTTATAATCTCCCCTGAGAGATGGATTCAAAATAAGCAAACAAATAAGGAACATAATAAATGCTGACAGTGATACCAAATCAAAAGGGCATTTAACATATTTTCAACTATATTCATTGCCTTACACACACACTCATACACATGCTAACTCACAAACATATGCATGGGTTGGTTTGTTTTTAAATAAAGGGGAATTTATGCCACCATTAAAGAGTATCTTCTACCAAAATGGGCATGAGGTCAGAGACCTGGCTCTACTGGCTCTCTCAGTCTTTGTGCTTCTCATAAATGGATCATTTCAATGCATTGCAAGTGGCTAACGTGATTCTAATATTCAAAGGTATATATTTCCATTCAACATGGCCACTAAATATGAACTAATTCTTTTTTCTGGAGCTCAGCTGAGGAAACACTGATCTAATATAACATGACAGGCATTATGAAGGCATCCTGAAGGATTTTCAGAGCTAAATCTGATTATTTGTGGTTTTTACTTTATTCCCCAGGTAAGAGTTATACCCCCACTCCAGTTTGTAGGGGAGATATGGATGTTCACTTTGTACTTTACAACTACAGTTCCACAATCCAGTATTTGTGGTACTGAAATCTGAAATCTCTGAAAACTGAAGCCTTTCTCATAATCCATTTAGAGACAAAACCTCATTTCATTCAAAATCTGACTTGAACTGATAGGAAGTTCCCTATAGTGTGAATATTCATCCTTTCTTCCTGCAGGAATATTCCTGTCTTTAATGGCCAGGGGCTGCCCCAGAACTTGCTGGAGCATTATACAATATGAGGTGTATGTATTACATTTCCAAATCCCAAAATTCAGAACCTCAAACATATCAGGCCACAAGGGTTTCAGGCAGTGTTTTGTAGTTATGTAAAATATAAAAATGAACCTACACCCCATGTTCAAAAAGAAGAATGAATTCATCCCTGAAATCTGAAATGCCATCAAGATAAGCAATTGAATGTATTTTGCCCATAATAAGATGTTCATGTCTATTGTTTCAGTTTTTTAAACAATTTATTTTTTAATTGACAAATACAATTGTATGTATTTATTGTGTACAACATGTTTTGAAATATGTACACATTGTGTAAGGGCTAACAAGCTAATTAACATATACATTAACTCACATTCTTATCATTTTTCTGGGGCAAACATTTAAAATCTGCCTTCTGAACAATTTTCAAAAAAATGCAGTATATTGTTTTTAACTAAAGTCATCATGTTTTACAAGAGGTCTCTTAAACTCATTCCTCCTGTCTAGCCAAAACTTTGTATCCTTTGATCAACATCTTCCCACCCCTTCCCCCAGACCCTTGTAACTATCATGGTACTTTCTGCTTCTATCAGTTTAATTTTTTAAGATTCTGCATGTAAATGAGGTCATGTGGTATTTGTCTTTCTGTGCCTGGCATATTTCACTTAACATAATGTCCCCCAGGTTCATCCATGTTTTCAGAAATGACAGGATTTCCTTTTTAAGGCTGAATAGTATTCCACGGTGTATATTTACCACATTTTCTTTAACCATTCACCTGTTGATGGACACTTAGGTTGATTCCATATCGTCGCTATTGTGAATAACGGCACAATGAATGTGAGAGTGCAGATATCTATTCGACATACTGGTTTCATTTTCTTTGGATGTATACCCAGTAGTGGAATTGCTGGATCATAAGGTAGTTCTATTTTCAGTTTTTTTGTGGAAACTTCATACTGTTTTCCATAATGGTTGTACCAGTTTACATTCACACTAACAGTGTGCGAGGGTTCCCTTTTCTCTACATCCTTACTGACACTTGTTATCTTTCATCTTTTGGTAATAGCCATCCTAACAGGTCTGAGGTGATCTCTTTTTGTGGTATTAATTTGCGTTTCCCTGATGATTAGTGATATTGAGCATTTTTTCATATACCTCTTGGTCATTTGTATGTCTTCTTTTGAGAACTGTCTTTTCAGGTCCTTTGACCATTTTTTAATCAAGTTATTTGTTTTCTTTCTGTTGAGTTGTTTGAGTTATTTATATATTTTGATGTTAGCCCCTTGTAAGATTTGCACATATTGTCTCTCCTTCCATAGGTTATACTTTCACTCAGTTTTTTAATGGAGTCTATAGGATTTTCTAAACATAAGATCATGCCATCTACAAACAAGTTGAATTTAACTTCTTCCTTTCCAGCTTGGATCCCTTTTATTTATTTCTCTTGGTTAATTGATTTTCTTTCTTTCTCTTTTGCAATTTCTTCCAGTACTATGCTGAATAGATGTGGTGAGAGTAGGTATCCTTGTCTTGTTCCTGATCTTAGAGGAAATTTGTTCACTTTTTCATCATTGAGTGTGATACTAGCTGCGAGTTTGTCATATATGGCCTTTGTTGTGTTGAGACACATTCCTTTCACATCCAATTGTTGAGAACTTTTATCATGAAAGGATGTCGAATTTCGTCAAATGCTTTTTCTGCATCTGTTGAGATGGTATTTATCCTTCATTCTGTTAATGTGCTGTGTATCACATTTATAGATTGGCATTTGTTAAATCATCCTTGCCTTCCTGTGATAAATCTCACTTGATTGTGGTGAATAATTTTTTCAATGTGCTGTTGAGTTTAGTTTGCTGAGGAGTTTTGCGTATCTGTTCATTAGAGATATTGACTTGTAATTTTCTTTTCTTATAGTGCCCTTGTCTTGCTGGCCTTGTAAAATGTGGTTGGAAGTGTTCTCTTTTCTTGAATTTTTTGAAAGAGTTTGAGAAGGATAGATATTAGTTCTTCAAATGTTTGGTGAAATTCAGCAGTGAAGCCATCAGGTCCTGGGCTTTTCTTTAATAGCAGGCATTTTTATTACTGATTCAATTTTCTTCCTTATTATTGGTCTGTTCAGATTTTCTCTTTTTCTTCAGGATTCAGTCTTGGGTAGGTTGTATGTCTCTAGAAATTTATCTGTTTCTCTAAATTATACAACTCGTTGGCCTATATTTGTTTATAGTAATCTCTTAGGATTGTATGTGTTTCTGTGATATCAGTTGTAACGTCTCCTCTTTCATTTCTGATTTTATTTGAGTCTTCTCTCATTTTCCTTTGTTTAGCTAGAGACCTGTTGATTTTGTTTATGTTTTCAAAAAAGTTAAAAAAAAACTCTTATTTTGTTGATCTTTTTAATTTTTCTAGTCTCTATTTATTTACCCTCTGATCTTAATAATTTCCTTCATTTTACCTAACTTTGGGCTTAATTTGTTCTTCTCTTTTTAATTCCCACGATATAACATTAGGTTTTTAATTTGAGATCCTTTTTTCTTTTTTGATGTAGGTATATATTGCTGTAACATTTCTTCTTAGAACCTCTTTTCCTACATTCCATGGTATGTTATGAGTCTATTTTCATTTGTCTCAAGATATTTTTAAATTTCTTCTTTGATCCATTAGTTGTTTAGGAACATGTTGTTTAATTTCAGTGTATTCGTGAATTTTCCAAAATTCCTTCTCTTATTATATATTTTCTGGTTTTATACCATTGTGTTTGAAAAAGATAATCGATATGATTTTAATCTTCTTAAACTTGTTCAGATTTATTTTGTGGCCTAACATGATCTATCCTGGAGAATGTTCTCTGTACACTTAATGAGATGTATATTCTGCTGCTGTTGGATTGACTGTTTCATATATGTCTGTTAGGTCCATTTGGTCTAATGCACAGTTTAATTCCAACATTTACTTGTTGATCTTTTGTCTGGATGACCTGCCCGTTGCTAAAAGCGAGGTATTGAAGTCCCATACTATTATTGTATTACAGTCTATCTCTCCCTGCAGATCTATTAATATTTGCTTTATATTTTTAAGTGTTCCAATGTTGGTTATATATATATTTACAACTGTTATATCCTCTTGATGGATTGACCCCTTTATCATTATGTAATGACTTTCTTTGTCTCTTTTGACATTTTTTGACTCAAAGTATATCTTAGCCAATATAAGTATAGCTATCTTTGTTCTCTTTTGGTTTTCATTTATATAAAACATCTTTCTTCCCTCCTTTAGCTTACAGTCTATATGTGTTGTTAAGGGTGAAGTGAGTCTATTGTAGGCAGCATATAGTTAGGTCTTGTTTTCGTTTTGTTAAATCTATTAAATCATTGTCTTTTGATTGGAACAATTAGTCCATTTACATCCAAGGTAATTATTGTTAGGTAAGGACTTATAACTGCCATTTTGCTACTTGTTTTCTGGTTGTTTTAGAGATCTTTTGTTTATTTCTTTTTCTCTTCCTATGAGAGAAATTGTGACTAGGTGGTTTTTTTCTTGTGGTATGCTTTGATTCCTTACTTTTTATGTTCTGTACACCTGCTATAGGTTTTTGATTTGTGGTTATCATAAGACTTACATAAAACATCATTAAAACAGGCTATATTAATCTGGTAACAACTGTGATCACATAAAAAAACTCAACATTTTTACTTCCCTCCCCACATTTTATGTCTTTGATGTAACAGTTTACCTCTTTTTACATTGTTTATCCCTTAACAAATTATTGTAGGTATTATTATTTTTAATGGTTTTTAATCTTAATGCTAAAGATATAATGATTTATACACCACCATTACAGTATTAGAGAATTCTGAATTTGATTGTGTACTAACTTTAACCAGTGACATTTATACTTCCATATGTTTTTGTGTTATTAATTAGCATCCTTTTCTTTTAGCTTGAAGAAATTCCTTTAGCATTTTTTGTACGATAAGTCTAGAGGTGATAAACTCCCTCAGCTTTGTTTTTCTGGGAAAGTCTTTTTCTCTCCTTCATTTCTGAAGGGCAGTTTTGATGGATAAATATTCATGATTGGCATTTTTTCCTTTCATTGCTTTAACTATACCATCCCACTCTCTTCTGTAAGGTTTCTACTGAGAAGTCTGCTGTTAGCTTTATTGGAACTCCATTATATGTGATATGCTTTTTTTTTCTTCTTTCAGGATCCTCTCTTCATCTTTGATTTTTGGCAGTTTGATTATAATATGTCTTGGCATACTTTTATTTGGATTGAATCTGAATGAAGACCTTGCTGTACTTTAGTATTTATACCTTTCCCTAGATTTGGAAAATTTTCTGCTACTATTTTTTTAAATGAGTTTTCTGCCCCTGTATCTCTCTCTCCTTCTTTTTCTAACTCTTAAAATTTGAATATTTGCTCTTTTGATGCTGTCCCATAAGTCCCATAAGCTTTCTTCCTTCCTTTTAACTCTTTTTAATTTTTTTCCTCTGGCTGCATATTGTTAAATAACCTGTCTTTGAACTCACAGATTCTTTCTTCTGCTTGATCAATTCTGTTGTTGGCAATCTTTACTGTATTTTTCATTTTGATCATTATATTTTCCAGCTCCAGAATTTCTGGTGTGTGTGTGTGTGTGTGCTTGATCAATTCTGTTGTTGGCAATCTTTACTGTATTTTTCATTTTGATCATTATATTTTCCAGCTCCAGAATTTCTGGTGTGTGTGTGTGTGTGTGTGTGTGTGTGTGTGTGTATGTGTGTGTGTGTAATTTCAATATCTCTATCTCTGTTAAATGTCTCATTTTGGTTGTTTATTGTTTTTCTGATTTCATCGAATTTTTTCTCTGTATTTAAAGTTGGCAATCTTTCTTAAAACAATTATTTTGAATTCTTTGTCAGGCAGTTCATAAATCTCCATTTTTATGGTGGTAATTGGTACTTTATTTTGTTCCTTTGGTGGTGTCATTTCCCTGATTCTTCTTGATCCTTGTGGCTGTGCATTGGGTCTGTGCATTTGAAGAAGTAGGTCTTTATTTCAGTCTTTGTAGACTGGCTTTGTCTGGATAAGTCCTTTATTATTCAGCTCATCCAGAGATTCTGAGCAGCTTATCTGGCATGGTCTGTGACTGGGCTTGTTGCTAGAGTCTTCAGGCAGGCTAGCCTGGTGCCTGGATCAGCAGGTAGGCAGACATGGTGCTTGGGTCTGTGAGGTTGGGCCTGGAGCCTGAATTTACTGTAGTGGACCTGTTGATTGGGTTTAGGGGAGTGGACCAGGAGACTGGGTCCTTGAAGACCGGTCTAGAATCTGAATCCATAGAAACTATCCCAAATCCTGGATTCACAGGACCTGACCCTGCACTAAGGTAGTCCTTGACTTTGAGTCTATAGGTCCTGGCTAGATGCTGGTATGGGCCTGGTCCGTAGGCCCAATCAGACATGCCTATAGTCTGAGTCCACAGGGGATGGCTAGGCACTGGAGTAGTCCTGAAGCTTGAATCTATGAGGTAGTCCAGGGACTTCAGTCCATAGGCCTGATCTGGCACTGGGATCTACTGGAGTGGGCCCAGACTTTGGTTCTACTGGAGCTTATATCCACTAAAACTAGCCCAAGGCCTGGGGCTGGCCTGGTGCCAGGACAAATATAGGTCCTGACTCTGTAGGACTCATCCTGGAGGCTGGGTATGTGGGTGCTGGCCTGGGTGCTGGGCCCATGGTGGCTGCCTTGAGATACCTGGGGCCACAGGGTTAGTCCTGGAGCCTAGTTATGTGAGGGCCATCCTGGCACTGGAGTCTTCTGGGATGCACCTGGCCCCTGGCTCCTGCTGGAGCAGTCCTGAACCATGGATCTGCTGGAACATGGGGATGCAGGGGTTGTCCTGAAGGGTGGGGCTGCAGGGACCAGCCTGGCACTGGTTAAGCCCTGGAGCCTGAGTCTGTGGGTGCCTGGTGACTGAGGCCAGGGGTGCCAACCTGGCAAAGGAGTGGTCCTGAACCCTAGGGCCATGTGGGCCAACCTGGCTCTGGGCTGGTCTGGAACCTAGGGCAGCCCTAGTGTCTGGAGCCACAAGGGCTGGCCTGATGACTAGAGCCGTAGGGGGTTCATGTCTATTGGAAATAAAGGACACATTGAAGCCAGGATGAGTGTTATGCATTGATACTTCTGTGTGGAATTCTCCAAGCCAAACTCTGTCACTTGCTGAGTCTCCTTCTTTGAATGTGTACAGTTTAAAGCCTTTGACCTGCTGTCACCGCTTGTGCTGTCTCCAGCCCTTCACCCCGGCTCCTGACTAATGGTCTGGTCTGGGTCCGTAGGAGAGTCTCCTAGGCCACCAGGTAGATAGTTATTGCTCCATGCATACATTAGTGTTGTCTCAGGGAACTTATATTGTAAAACCTCTTGTATCAACCACTCACAAATATTTGGCTTCTCTTCATTTACCCTTTCCTCTCCAGGCCCTGAAGTCCATGAAGATAGACAAAATTTTGTATTACAATTTGTATTTATATCACCTTGCACAGAACCTGACACACAGTAGGTACTCAATCAATATTGAGTTGAACTTCTACTTAAACAATGACCAAATTAAGATGCAGAAAAATGGATTTCCCAGGACTGGCTGATAATTTAGAGATAGGGGAAAGAGTAGAGTCCAGTTCATTACCCACCGTGTCTCACTGTCTCTAAATTCCACTGTGGAAAACAGGTTCTAGAAACAAAGTTGGCTATCCATCAGTATGAAGTTTCAGGTGAAAGAATATAAGGCAGGAAGAACTCAGGTGATTCAAGAGCAAGACTCAAGTATAAATACACTGAATCCAAATCACTCTTGTAGTTAACATGTGACACTTGTGAATAAACCTGTTGTATATGTCAATTTATATTTATGTGATGTTTAAAGTGGCTAGAGGTGACTGACTCAGTAAGCCAAGTGAGTGAAAAATTAAAAGTGTCTTAAGCGCATTTGTTTTCATAGCTACTCCCAGGTGAAGAAAAGGGAGAGGAAGAAAGAGAGAAAAGGTAGCAATGAAAACTGAAATCTGGTGCTTTGGAAGACCTTAGAGAATGTGTAATGAGGATGATTTAAGGCTGGTTAAAAATTTCACACTAAAGATAGATAGCAACAGATGAACACAAAGATAATAATTTATTGTGGTTTAAGTATTACTGAATATAGGTTGAAAAATGAAGTAAACTGTGGCAGCAAAATGATGACCAAGTATCAGTTTTAAATACTTAAGCAGAGAACAGTTAAATCAGACATCAGATGTTTAAGGAATACTTAGGAGTTTCATTGTTTCTCTTGTGTTCATTCCTCATAGGTAAATGTGACCTTCACAGTTGTGTTCGTTTTTCTAAAGAATGTTTAAAGTGTAAAAATACAGTGCCTACCATTGTACTCCATAGGTTAGCCCTGTTTTCTTTTTTCTTTGAACGGTGACTAGGAACCATAATTAGTCACTGCTAATCACTTGGGAGCACCTGCCAGATGAGAGGCCCAGTGTGGGGCAGATTTGAAAGCTGCTGTAGGACATTCCCTGGAACCTTAACTTTTCTTGAAGTCATGAAAATATATTTAGTATCTTGCCTCTCCACAGTACCGAGTGACCCCCTGGGGCCCAAGAGCGTGACAAGCTACTCTAAATATCCCACTTAACTACTGGAAATAATGGAGGCAGTGGAAAGAATTAAACCCGATGCACACAGAGTTGAAAGTATTCGATTTCTGTGCCAAAGAGTGGGTGAACACATATTCTTGACAACACCTGGTGAAAAACAACTGCCATGTTCCATTTGGTCTGTGATAATATTAAAGAGGACAGGGAGCTTCCCCCTCCTTTATGGAAAAATAAAGGAATGGAATTCACTTCATATGGTTTCCATCAGAGCTGCTTCTAGCCTGTACGGTGACTCTTTGAATTATTGAAAGGTGCCCCTATGAGCAGAAGCAGTCTTAGGATACACTGCCTGGGGTAAGGAAGGTGACTGTAAAAATGGCGCCCTGTTCTCTGGGCTGATGGGGCAGTCGAAGCCCTGGGCAGGAGTGAGTGGCCTAGCAGATGGAGGGCAGACTAGATTTCATCCTCCTGGCTCAGGAGCCCTTAAGAAGTGCGCAAAGGCACAACCATCGTGGTGACCCTGGTCATATGAGATAATTTTGAATTATTTCAAATTTAAAAATACGTAAATTCAAAGGTAACTATTGAGTTCCGTTGTCTAAGAATGTTCCTTTTTCAGAGGCAATTTCAGCGATGGAGCCCAGGGATAGCATAATTTTTATTATTGTTATTTTCTTCAGTCTCAACAGTTGAAGGTGGAATGGGCTTCACCCTGCCTTTCTTAGCTTCCCTGATTCTGGTCTCAGTTTGGTGGTCGTGAAATTCTTGATTGACTCAGAGATAACCAGAGAAAGTCTCAGAGTTTTGATGTGAACTTTAAAACTCCACCAAGGTAACCATCACTTCAGGCCTGACATTTAGCTCCATGGATGAGATCGGTGTGATACAGATGGATTGAATGCCAACTCCATTAATAACATGTGATATTTACTCTGTGAGAGTGAGGTGATCAGTGTGCTGCACAGATTTCCTTATTACCAGCTCATTGATAATTTTATGCATACAGTGCTCAACCATACACCCTTACCCTTTTAGGAGAATAAATATATAGGAACAGAACACATGTAGTTTATTTTTTTTAAGTTTGATCAGTATCTGGTAATGTTTTGGTAATGTTCAATTTTACTGGGGATGTTGTATCATACGGCATCATCATTTCAAACATAAACACTGTAATCTCTATCAGTATTTTGAGAGGGAGACTCACTGATCAGATAGGTGACATAGTTAAGATTTTCATCCAGCATGTTGAAATGTCATACCTTACACTTTGTTCAAAACCTACATTCCCCTCCAAAATTTGTAGCTATTATTAACTCTAAATTACTTAACATAATATGCTATTTATACATGGAGTGCACTGCGTAATATGATGGTCTTATTCTAGCTGGGTGATTATAGGTGTCTGGAGGTAGAGCAGGTTCGTCATCCTTCTGTGTCCCACATGTCTAACTCAACTCTCTAGACAATGTGGGCACTTACGGCAGGCAAAGAGCCCAGAGAAAGGGCTTTGGATTCAGAACCACATGGGTTCAAATCCTGCCTGGACTGTATACTAGGCATGTCATCTTGGCCAACACCTCTTTTACAAAATGAGGTTAACAATACCTTCTTCACTGGCTTGTTCTGTGATGAAATGCTCAGAAGAGGTAGCACAATGTTTACCTTCCTGGTAAACACTGGTTCCCTTCCTCATTCTCCTTCAGTCCCCTCCCTACGGCCCAAATCTGTGACTATCTACCCCTGGCTCAAGGAAGGAAGGAAGGAGCTTTTCTAAAAATCAGGTGGTTTTCTAAAAACATGCAGACCTCGACAATACATGTGCTATGGAAGTTGGAAGGAAGACCTAGGCAGATCCTTGCAGAATTATGACAAAGTTGTGCTTTTATATCAAAGCCTTGGGCTTTAAGGAAGTTTAATCTCAGTCTTTACCACGTGGAATGTGTTTCTGCATCTGTTGTGGGGTACTTCTTGTTCACTGCTCCCCACATAAGGTTCATGCGATACTTTCCTTTTAGAACTAGTGCCAGGAAAACTTTGTTTCCTCTGGAAACTGGTATTTTTTTCTCACTAGGAGAATTATGTAGTTTATGTGTTTCTCTTTTTCCCTGGCTTCTAGGAAGCTCAAATTAAAAATTAATACTCACATAGCAAGTCTATTTATTCTTACTTGTCCTGATATTTTATTTCGCTTGCATTAAACTAATTATGTATAGATGTAATCTAAGACATTTACCTGAATTAGCTCATCAAACTTTGCTCATATTTTTATGAGTACTTTAACAATCATCTTTTAATATGGAAAGTGGCTGCCAGTGGTCATTAAGGATGTATTTTGCAGATGTTTTTAAATTCCATTGTGAATATGAATAAAATCACCTAATTTAATAGATTATATGATATTTTTAGAGTAACATGCATACAAACATTTTTTGCCAGAACTCATATTATTTAGAAGAATAGATTTTAAATATCTTCAAAGAAAAAGTGTAACTTGGCAGTCACAATCAATAATAACATCTTCCATGAACACACATCATCTAGGTCTACATGTTTTTAGAAAAGCACTGGGTCATTTAAGTATACCTTAAGTTTGACTCTTAAATCCAATTAATATTCTAATAGTGATTTGTGACAAAATGAACACGTATTACCCATTTGAATATATGTATATTTAAGTTTGTCCTTATCATAAATCAGTCTGATTTTGAACTCTAAAGGCTTAGAGCCCAATTATTTCATGGGAAGATGCTGTAGTTTCAATGCCTGACACTTGAGAGTTTTATGCTTTCCCTCAAATAGATTATTTTCTTCATTGGTATTATGTTCTATCAAGTTGCAAAACTTGGAACAGAAGTCCACTTAAAAGTTATCACTGTGTAGCTGAAGTTCAAGGCTTTGCAAGGGGCATAGGAGAGGAAAGGAGTTTGGCTCTTCAGTTAGTGTCTTTTGAAAATTTCAGGGAACAAGTCTTCAGTGTCAGAAATCCGGCACTACTGGCCAGTTTTCATTAAATTTGCTTTTTACAGATAGTCTTGCTCTAAATGTGGGAGTAGGGAGGGTCTGGACGTGGTGATTCAGAAAGGAGAGGAGAAAGAGAGCAAACATTGGTTTCTTAGCCATGGCTTTGCCCAGCTTCCTGTGAACAACTGGATTTCAACCACAGTGGGGCCGTCTTTCCTGCCCAAACATCTCCAAGTTCACACATCTAAACAGGTACAGTCCTTTTCAAAGGGACTCCTCTTTTGGCATCACTGACAGCACATTCTTTGCAATAGTTTAAGTGGTGCAAGGTTTTTGTATTTAGGGTAGATTTGAATCTGTGGAAACAAGCTGTTTAGAATTAAGCATGATGACTTAAGTTGGTAACCAACCCAAGTAAAATAACTTTTATTTAAAAACAACATGCACATAAACACCATAATGAGAAATAGCTACAAAATAGTAAGAAAGATTTTCATTTGGAGCTTGGGAACTGACTTTTGAGAATTCCAAAAATGCACAGTGAAAGCGTTGCTACAACAAGAACATCTTTCTGAAAAAGAAACAGTTGTACATGTGAAACCTAATGTATTCCATCAGATGCAGTTCCTCTTTACTGTGCTTTATTTATAATGCACCCAGCTTTGACTGTCAGACCCATGCTTCTCGCTTTGTTTTTTGCTGAACAGAGCAAGCCTTAAGAATAAATAGATGGGCTTTGTGGTATGAGGAACATCCTGTCCCCAGGTATCTCCTGTAATGCTCTAGAATCTCTTGGAACTTGAAGGCTATTTGCTAATTAACAGTATTCTTTTTAATGAACATACCCCTAGGAGACAATATATTCTCAGATATACCTGAAATATATCCTAAGATATACAATATAAGCATCCAGGGAAGAGCGGTGACTCATAAATACACTAACGAGGGTAAAGAATATCGCAGCAATCAATCAATCCAACCATCAATTATTTAATAATTATCAAAACTCTATCATGTCCCAAGTATTGCTCTTGGCACTGGGAGTATAAAGAGGAATGAGATGCAAGCCCTCATGTAGCTTAATGTTTACTGGGGTCTGATAATTATAGCACAAGTTAGGTGAAATGAGAGATTGAGGTGGATAGAGCATATCATAGGGAACGGCATCTAAGAGGGCAGAGAGAAGGCTCTGGAATTTTTTTTCTATAGAGATTTTATCATGTACAGAGCAAGTGGGGAGAGGGGCTCAGTCCTTGGCAGCCTCTTTGCTCATGGAGGTCAGGATGTGGTTCAGCTCCTCTCGCTTCCCCCTGGGATGGATACGTGTCCTCACTCTTGGTGAACTTGACAGCCCTCTTGTCCTTGGCGACCTCAAGCAGCCCCATGGTGTGGCGCTCATGTGGGGTGAAGCCACACACTTCTTGGATGGTGTCCCACTTGAACTTGCTGTGCTTGGTGAGGTGCCCACGGTGGCAGCTGGGACTTGGCCTGCTCATGGTGCTGGTCACCGTGTGGCCCTTGTGGAGGCCCACGGCCATGGGGCAGCATGGAGCCATGGCTACTGTTCTTTAAAGGCTGTGTTGCGGGAGCTCTGGGGTGTGTTTCTGTTCTAGACCCTGCACCTGTACCACAGTCTCCAAATGGGCCCATCCCGTGCCATGAAATGTGCGAGCTGCGGGCGACTCGAGGCTGGGATTTTTCAGGCCCTCCTCTTGTGTAATCAACATTGTTGTCCTATCGCACAGGACCTGTTTTGGAAGGATGACTGATGAGTGAGGGTGGCAGGGGAAGAGCTGCTACCTTTGGCACGGCTGCTTCTCCAACAAGTAAAGCAGCCACGGTGACAGGCGATGCACGGATGGAACATTTTTATCCGCGACCCACGTGTCCTAATTTTCTCCTTCAGCGTGTGAAATCTTTGCTTTCCTCAGAAGGTGAGCTGTGAGCTTGCTTATTTTAAAAACTGCAACCTGTGAGGAGAGAGGGTGTTCTTTGACAACATTACATCATTGAAGCTTCTAGGTGTTGAGTCATCATTATTTTTAGGCAGCTCCATGCTTTTTTTGGTTTTCTAAGAATAGACCCTGTGTCTGGACTCTACAGAAAGTCACCTCGGTAAAGATCCTGTCACCACTCAGCAGCTGGGATAGAATGCCTTCTTAATGTCCAGGTTCAGGGCACATGTTTTAGAATTTTACCTCCAAACATTCTGCCTTTTTAGGTTTTCTGTGGTCAACATGATGGCTTTGCCAGACACTGCCATTTGAAGTTGTTCAACCCTTTGTCAAATGTACTTATTGCTATAAACAATAAAAACAACTATAACAACAACAAAGTGCAAAGCCCTCCCTAATAATGGGCTCCTTATTGTCTGTGCTCAGTGTCCATTTGGTTTGTTATCACCTTTGTCGGTGACTTTGCCCAATTGTTAAACATTTCAAGACATACATTCATGCCTTGCGTTTTATTAAGTGACTCCAGATCCCACACGGTTGGATATGGGGTAGAGGGTGATGTGGTTGGAATCTATGCAGGATCAACTGAAAGCATCCAAAACAAATGTTATTACACCCTGTTAAACTAAATAAGCATATAAATTGTAAACTGAATTAGACCTTGATGACAGGGTATTAAAAAGGATGGAGCGAGCCTAGAAATGGAACTTTGTGGGTCAACGTGGAGGCTGGTTTTCCCATTGCCCACTCAGAGCATATGCGCAAATATGATCAATTTGTTTTCTGTGGCACTTTTAAGCCCATAGAAGTACTAATGGTTTGCGAGTATAACCAAACGCTTTTCTAACTGCGATATAAATGGAGGAAGCATATGCTTGGAATAAAATGAGGTAGCTGTTTAATATTCCATCATAGCATACCTTTTGTGTCTGCAGGTGACAGAAGAACCGTCACATGATCTGTGTCTCAGTGTGACCAAAAGGACCCATGCACACTGGGAGGGCTGAGCTTGGCTCTGAGTCTGGTACTCTGGAAGGGTTGGTTCTGCTTTTATCATTTAAGAGCTCAGACCTCATCCCCGCCCACGTCCTTTGTTTCTCCACTTCTGTCTCTAATTAGGGAAACGATATAGCATGGTGACTACAAGAGAGGGCTCTGGCATCTAACAATCCAAGTCTGAAACCAGTTTTCACTGTTTATTAGTTGTGTGACCATAGGCAGTTTATTTAACCTTTCTAAACTTCAGTTTCCACACCTGTAAAAGAGCATCAAGAAAAAGTATTTACTTCATAGGGTTCCTGTGAGGACCTAAGTGATAGAACCCACGGTGCCTTGATCATAGGAACTGCACATGCTGGCTATCGATGATAATTTCTGCCCTCCAGTCTGATCTTTTGCATTTTGCGTCATTTGAAACTCATGGGCCTCTTTTGCTTTCCTTACCTATGGTTGCTGCACAGCTCACCAAAGAGTAGTATATTGGTCAGTTCCCACTGTCTGTTCTCACTACCCTCAGAAGAACAGCTAAATTGAGATGGGGCGGAGTGGTAAGCCAGATGACCACCCTTTGAAATCTGGACGAATATGTTTATTCACAAGAGCCAGTCCAGGGGAAAGTCCTTTTTCTGTCTCTCCTGTGTATAGTAAGTATCTTGGATAGCCACACCTCTTTCTCTTTCTTTAAATTTCAGAATATTACAGGGGTACAAATGTTTTGGTTACATAAATTGTTTTTGCACTATTTGGGTCAAAGTTATAAGCGTGCCCATCACCCAGATAGTGTGCATTGTACCCATTAGGTGTGGATTTAGCCATCCCCCGCTCCCCCCTCCCACCTGCTTGATTTCTGATGAATGTTATTTCCATATGTGCACATAAGCATTGATAGATTAGTTCCAATTTAATGGTGAGTACATGTGATGGTTGTTTTTCTATTCTTACGATACTTCACTTAGAGGAATGGGCTCCAGTTACATCTAGGTTAACACAAGAGATATTAGTTCACCACTTTTTATGGCTGAGTAGTATTCCATAGTGTACATATACCACATTTTATTAATCCACTCATGGATTGATGGGCACTTGGGTTGTTTCCATTTCTTTGAAATTGTGAATTATGCTGCTATAAACATTC
>NW_012155285.1:4158551-4158858 GCF_000956105.1 Propithecus coquereli
TCCTAAAGAAAACCAAATTGGTTGACCAAGCCTTCTTTGTGAGTAATTAAAGGCATTTCAAATTTTGATTTTGGGAAACAAAAGTCTACTGAACACAAGATGTTTTTCTCTGCTGGTGTTTCATCCTTGCTAGTGGCAAATTTCGAGCATGTGTTAATTGTGATTGGCAATTTAAGCAGGTCTGATTACTTTAGAAGGAATTAACATTTACGTTAGAAAGAGAAGGTACATGAGAATAGAGTCTTTTAAAATCTGAATGTGATTTTTTTATATTCATTAAGTACTTTAAGAGTTTTACTTAGAAGAT
>NW_012155285.1:4159631-4164187 GCF_000956105.1 Propithecus coquereli
GTGGGTCTCTGGAAGCAGCCCTAAAAAAAATAAATATAATAAATTTATAGTCCAGTTCTTTACATCTCATTCTGAGTTCTTCTCTTCCCTACATTCCTAATGAGGAGGCTAAAATTCTTCAAGTTCTGTCTTTATAAGCTTCTTTTGGGGCTGTCTCTGCTTAGTGACATGGAGGCTCTCTGAATTGTCCTTCCTTGTTGCCAAAAATACCGTCTTGTAAAATCTCCTGAGAGTATTTCTCCATGGGCCCCAGGGGACCCATTCTTGAGCTGGCTTCACAAACTCCTCCCCCTCAGCTGACCCCACATACAGGACACCAGAAATCGTGGGATTCAGGCCAACGAAGTTTTGTTCCCAAAGACTTTGTTCACTGAGTTATCCTTGGACCCAGCACCGGTGTGGTTAGGCTCAACACTTTTATCATTTTGGTAATATTTGGTATCCCAGCAAGAGCAACTGTCTTTGTCACATGTGTAGTATGAATGAGGCTTGAAGAAAGGTGACACTCAGGATGAAGGCTAATCGGCACCTTGGTCAGCTGGAGGAAATTTTAAAGGACTGAAGTTTAATTAATGACCATATAGAATCACATGAAAGTCTTGTGTCAGGTTTTTCTAGGTAGCCTGTGTTATTAGTGCCATTTTATAGTTATACCCAGTGATACATTGAAGTGGGTTTTTACTGGCTCAGCCAATGGAGTGCAGCATTTAAAGGCCTGGCTTAAAATTGGCCATGGGAGTATTTACACCATGGAAATGAGCAAACTCTATAAATCGGATGTGTTTGTTTACTGAGAGTATTAGCTTTCTATCACTTTTGGAACAAATGACCACAAGCTGAGTGGCTTAAAGCAACACAAATTTATTATCTCAGAGTTCTGGAGGTTGGAAGTCCTAAAATCAAGGTGCCACCAGTGCCGTGTTCCTTCTGGAGCCTCTTGGGGAGAGTCCTTTCCTTGTCTTTTCCAGCTTCTAGAGCTGTGTTCCTTGACTCACTGCCCCTTCCTCCAACTTCAAAGCCAGCAGTGAGTATCTTCAACTCTCTCTCTCATCATGCCTCCCTCTCTGACCCTGATCCTCCCCCCACTCCTAAGTAGTGTGATTATATTGGGCACACCTGGATAATCCAGGCTAATCTCCCCATCTTAAAGTCCTTAACGCAATTAGATCTGCAGTGTCCCTTTTGTCATATAAGTTAACATATTGACAGGTTTCGGGGATCAGCACATAGATATCTTTGGGGGGATTGCATTATTCTGTCTACCACAACCTGAGCGTTGCTAACCAGTGTACCACTGCTTACAGTACACCGTATGATGGAGTTTCTCTGGATTTGGGAGTAGGGGCCAATCTGAGTACCACACATGGATCACACCGTTCCTCTTCCACAGTTTACCTCCCACCCCATGATTTCAGCATTCTAAAAAAGAATGCTAAAATTTGGTATTATATCCCTTTATTATTATTGTTGTGACCTTATTTTTTATGACGTACAGAGGTACCGAAGTTAGTTACTCGCCCAAAGCCATACAGAGCGTGCTCATAAATTTTTTATTGGTGAGACTTCCCCACCACCACTGCCACCACCAAGGTAAAAATAACACATATACTTAAAAATCAGGGACAAATTTGCTCAAAATGTTACAAAAACATTCCTGTGTTTTCCGGTTTATAATAAACTTCTTTACTGTTGATAGAGTGGAATGGAATATACATCCCACTTTCTCATGATTAGGTGGTAAAGCCTCAAAATCAGATGAGGCCCCTCAACCAAGTTGTTTATTATCACAAATAAGGATTCGGGAATTGCTAATATCTTCAGTATGTATTAGTTGCTTAATTATGATGCTACTTCAGAGTCAATGCACATGTTGGCCAGGTTTGCTGGTAATTGGTTATTTCCATGTTTCATGTTTAGAAACAGCATTGTTTCTAAAGACATTGATGGCTTTTGATGCAGCACACAAAATAAGTAGCGTTAGTTAGAATAAAGCTTACACAAAATAGTTATTATGGTAAATTAGACCTTCATAAGCTGATATAAAGTGCAGTTAAAGTTTGTAACTACAGCTTCTAAAATATCTTAAAGAACAGTGTAATTCATTAGTAGGAAATGGGGTATCAGTAACAGAGAATTCACTATAAGCCTTTTATCTCAGTCATGACATTTTTGTCTCCATGTTTGATAGTCCATACATCTAATTTTGAACAGGATTGCCATGATTTTGACATACAGATGTATAGGTGTAGCTTGTAATGCAAAATCAGTAAACATCAGGGTTTCCCCCCTATCTTAACTTGAAATGAAATAAAATTGTTCTAATACTGTGAAGGCAGAAATTCCTCATAGTGTTAATTCTGCTTTTAAATGTCAGATGGAATACTGATCCATGTAAACCAATGGATACTCTATAGCATGTTTTTTTCTTTCTAACTTTAATTTTTGAATAAATGATAAATGTTAGGTTAAAATGTAAGAAAGCCAGTTAATAAATGGTTTGCTGTGGTTTTATTTATGTGAAGACTTTTACATGTGTACTTCCTGTGGATTTAGAGAACTATTTTAATAGTACCACATGGGTCCCTTGGATCATTTCTAGGAACAAATATTTCTAAATTGTTCTAATACCCGAGAGCACCATGAAAGCATTAGAATCACCTCCCATATTCCTTGTTGTTGAGTGCTAACCAGAACGAGGAGTTGACTTTCTTTGATTGTTTTTCCCTGAATGAATTTATTAAGGACTGGTACGTATTAAATAATTACTTTGGTATAGTGTTTTTTTCCTCTAGAGGTTTTCATTAGCACTTAAAAGCAAGTTTTTAAAAATTAAAATAGAAATCTTGTATGAGATATTAAATTTATATTAAATTCAACCAGGAAAATAAAAGTGTATACACACATACACACACAAACACACACACAAACACACACACATGATGCTGGGAAGATAACGAGAAGAAATTGTTTAGTTGTTGCTTGAACTTTCCAGCAGAAAGTTCCTCCAAGAGCTCCTCCTGCTTCCATACTCTGCTTCTGTCTTCATTCGTTAATTATTTACACCACCATACTCTTCTCTGCCAGAGATCATTTTCCTGATTGATAGCATCTGGGGCTCTCTATGTGAAAGTATTTTAAAGGCTGTATCAGGGAAAATCATCTTTTTCTTTCTCCTCCTCCCTCAATTTTTAATAACCCTTAAAACCTACAGCTAATAGCCTCCCTTAGTTCCCTTGCCGGTTGTTTCCTATTTTATATTCTTGATACAAATGTGCTGGGAATTTGCTATGGCACATCCCTTTGAAGAAAGCAATCTTTTATTTCTCAGTGAGAATGAATAAAAGTGAAGTCACACCTAGTGGGTGATGGAGGGCTGCAAATCCAAACTCCCTACGAGAAGGCAAATCTTAAACCAAATTAGGGAACTTGGAGGATTGAATTAAACTATAAATGTGAGTGCATTCTCACTCATATATTCCTCTTATCTCCCTCTGTATTCTTCTCCTAAGCAATTTCACCCAAGCCTTTAATTGCTACCTCTATACTATTAATAATAACTATTAATACGAACATCCTATCCCTGATCTAAACAGCCTCTCTGAGGTAGGCATCTGACCTCTCTTCCTGACGTCTCATGATTCAGCAACTCATCATGTTCAAAACTAAGCTCTAGCTCTTTCCTGCTAGGCAGGTCTCCTTCCAGTGTTCGCTATATTCTTAAACTGAACTACCCTATACCCAGTCCTTCAAATCAGAAACCCCCTTCTCCCTCCCCTACACCATCTATAGCTAGTCCTGATGAAGTTACCTCCTAAAATCTCTCCTACGTGACCATTCTCTTTTTTCCAGCTCTCCAAGCTTCAGAAATCTCTCATCTGGACGATTGCCATTGCTTCTGTCCTGGTCACCAACTGGTCCACTCTTGCTGTCCTCTAATCCATTTCACTTTGTAGGGTGAGTGCTTCAGTTCTTAGGTTTCGAGGCTCAAATCTGATGTGTGTAAAACCCACCAAAGGTTTCCAATTCCTTTCAGGATAAAGGTCAGTATTCTTAGCCTGGCCCTCAAGAATCATCCTCCTCAAAGCTTTTCTCTCACGTCGTAGCCCTTGGGTCCTCTGCATGCAGCCATGCTAACTTCTACTTCTCTCAGTTTACAAGTGTTGTGGTGTTCCCAGGGCCTTTGCACATGCTGTTTCTTCTGCCAGCATCTACCATATATACTCCTATCCCCACCCCTCCTGTGCCAGCACCAGACCTTGTTAGTTCCTCTTACACAGAGCTCTACTTTCACAGAGCTTTGCTCATTTCCTTCAGAGTGCTCATCTCAGCATGCCCGATCCATTTCTTTATGAGATTGTTCACTGAAATCGTCACATTAAACTCTAGGGTCTACAAGAGCAGGAATGTATCTGCCTTACCAACCATTCTCCAGCACCTAGCACAGTGCCTGACGTACACATCTGTTGCAGAAATGAATGTGTGATACCTTTTGTTGGTTCCTCTAGATCCTACTTGTATTGATAGAGACATTTCACATGGAACCCGTCGATTTCTTT
>NW_012155285.1:4165232-4176136 GCF_000956105.1 Propithecus coquereli
GACTGGAGTGCAGTGGTGCAATCTCAGCAAGCTCCAACTCCCAGGCTCAAGCAATCCTCCCAGCTCAGTCACCTGAATAGCTAGGATTACAAGCACATACTCTCATGCTTGGCTAATTTTTAATTTCATTTATTTGTAGAGATGGAGTCTTGCTATGTTGCCCAGGTTTGTCTCAAACTCCTAGGCTCAAACAGCTCTTCTGCCTTACCTCCCAAAGTGCTGGGATTACAGGCATGAGCCACCATGCCTGACCTTAGTCAACAAATATTTATTGAGTTCCGACTATGTTCCAGTCATTGTTCAAAGTACCATGAGTAAGACATAAACTATGCCATCACTCATGGAGTTTACCTTCTAGTGGAGAGAGACGATGAACACATAAAGACATGTTAATACATAATATGATTTTCAATGGGAATAAATGCTACCAGGTGGCACTTGTACAGAGAGAGACCCTTTCCTTGCATCGTCGTCATTCTCCTCTTTAGTCAGGGAGTAAAAATCTTTGTCCAAACCACTCCCCTATCCCCAGGGGGCCTCCACTTACCTCTCAGTGGCCAGTGCTTCTATACAATAGATGAAAAGGAGGTTGGAAAAACAAGCACCTATCAAAAAGGAATGGGATAGCCAGGCCCAGCTTAGCCCTAGCAGATTTATCCTGTAGCTGAATTATGTTCCTGAGTAATTCGGGGCTCTTGTTAAGAGGGAAGAACGGAATGGCTTATGTGGAATCAACAGAAAATGTCTGCCATAAACTTGTGCTTGGATCGCTTGCAATATCGAATTGTCCATTTTTTGGGTTCTCTCATTTTTCTGAAAATCCAGAGCCATAGATCAATAGATCTATATTGGTCGTAGATCAGTATAGACACATTGCATTCAAGGTCATGCGTTTTGGAATCTGGGTTAAAGAAGTAGGATATTAGAAAGCATGCAGAATGTACACTGTTGTAGTCATCTAATGGATATGTCATCCTTTATTTACAAAATACACATTTTTACCCAGTCCTGATATGCACCAAGCCCTTGAGAAACAATTTAATAAAAAATAATTGCTAATAATTATTGACTTCTTACCATGTGCCTGCCACTATTTTAATTATTTTACACGTATAATCTCATTTAACTTTAATAACAATGCAATGGGGGAAGGTACTACTATTTATCCCCATTTACTAATGAGGAAATCGAGGGTCAAGAACTAGTCCAAGGTCAAGTAGGGATGTGGCCCTAACGAGTTTGGCTCTAAAGCCCATGCATATAACCAGTAAGCTGGACTACTAAGAAGGATAAGTAGCAATTCTATGGCATGCTAAATGAACAAGGTAGTAGATGATAATGTGGTTTAAAAAAGGTATTAAGTGTATAATTTTTGTAATTATTCATTTAATTTCCATGAAATTTTGGTTTATAAGGTTCATTTCTAAATTCAAGTTATTCAAAACATTTTAAATTATTTCAGGGGCTCAGGAAACCATCCTGGTAATAGAGTCCCCTCTCACCCTTCTAATAAGACTCTTCCTTCCATAACATTCCTACATGGGAGGGATCATGGATTGTTTCTCCATTCCATTTAGAGAAGTGAAGTGACTTTCTCAAGGTTACATAGTGAATAAGTGGTGACAAAAGGACTCACACACACAGGTGTGTGAACTCCTACCCTTTGCTTTACTTGTCCAAAGTCTGTCAGAGTTCAAATCCCATCTCTACCATTTACTAACTGTGTGACCCTGAGCAAGTTACTTAATCTCTCTGTGCTTCAGTTTCCTCACTTATAAAGAGTATAAGAATAAATAAGTGTGAAGATTGAATGAAATAAGTTGCATAAAGTACATAGGATGTGACCTGTTTACACAGTAGGTATTCAATAAGCAATACCTCCTTGTGCTACCCACAGATTTATTTGTTTTCTTTTCCCTTCCAATATGCTAGATGGGTTTTATACTGAGGAGGAATTTTAGCTTTCCATTCTAAGCTTTAGGGCTCATTCATTTACCTGTATATATTTGCAAAGGTAGCTGCTCTTCTTATTCAAGACTGTCTATGAATTATAGAGGGTTCAGCTGCCTACTGTATTCTCATACAGATTAATTAAAGTGATTGGCACTAAAAGTGGAAAAATTGATTGTCTTTTAAAAAACTGCTTGGTGGCCGGGCGCAGTGGCTCACGCCTATAATCCTAGCTCTCTGGGAGGCCGAGGCGGGCGGATTGTTTGAGCTCAGGAGTTCGAAACCAGCCTGAGCAAGAATGAGACCCCGTCTCTACTAAAAATAGAAAGAAATTAATTGGACAACTAAAAATATATAGAAAAAATTAGCCGGGCATGGTGGCGCATGCCTGTAGTCCCAGCTACTCGGGAGGCTGAGGCAGGAGGATCACTTGAGCCCAGGAGTTTGAGGTTGCTGTGAGCTAGGCTGACGCCACGGCACTCACTCTAGCCCGGGCAACACAGTGAGACTCTGTCTCAAAAAAATAAACAAACAAAAAAAACTGTTTGGTGATGAAAAGAATAATAGTTGCAAAAAGAATCCTGTTGTCTTTAGTAACAATTATGTTATGGGAATATGGAAAATAAAACTTAGAGAAGGGCTTTTAAGCATAGTGAAATGCAATTATGAAATAATTTTATCTATGTTTAGAAACACTCTGAAGAATTTTATTCATTTAAAATAGCAATATAATAACAATAAAATTTCTGTGGGAAGCAAATGTAACATACTCTTAAAAGAAGTAATCAGTCTCTGTCTGAACCAACTTCCAGAGTTCAAGCTAATGCTAAGTGAACTACTGAGAAATAGTTAATGTATAATCTTTAGTCGAGAAGTAAATTTTATTTCATAAGGATGGCTGTGCTTCTGAAGATCAAGAATTAAAGTTTTGATATATGCTTGTTTTTTTAAAGTTGAATAGGCATATAAATGTATGACTCAAGAAACTAATCATAGGTATTCACACTTTATGTAGTTCAAACTGTAATTTAACTTTTTTCAGCTTCTGATTGTAGAAATTAAGCAAGAAGACATTAGCAGGGGTAAAGAATAAAAATATCTTTTCTTAAAAGCTGTCACCAGTCTAAATACATTTTCAATAGAGAACAGTTGTCAAAGTATAGTCTGAGGACCCCTGGGGGTTGCCAAGACCCCATTAGGGGTCTGTGGGGCCAACCACAATGCTAAGACATTTTGACCTTTTTCACTCACGTTCTTGCACAAGTGAACGGTGGAGTTTTCTAGAGGATGCATGATGTGTGATGATGCCATCACTCCGAGGACTAATGGAATGTGCTTGAGTGCATCCTTATTTTAAAATATTGTTCTCATTTTTAATGTGGTAACTATAGACTGATATAATCCACACAAACAAAAGCCCTTTGGTATCCTCAAAAATTTTTAGAAGTATGATAGGTCCCTAAAACCAAAAAGTTTGAGAACCGCTGCTCTAGATAAAGATAGTTTCTGACAGATGAAAGGATCATTTTGCAAGTGCTGCTGACGTCCAGACAGTTAAATATGGGGAACTCAGAAGTTTAGTTTTCTTTGTCAAGATCATTACTTGATATGTATCATATAATCATTTGTTTCTGGATTTGGTGTCCGTCTCCCTGGCTAGAACAATAGCTCTGCGAGGGTAAGGGCTTTTGACTGCTTTCTTGGCCCCTATATCCTAGTGTATACAATAGTATCCAGTGGGCCCCAATATGTATTTGTTGGATGCATTGATTTAAATTGAAGATATCGGAATATTATTAACGGTTTACTACATGCTAACCTTATTATGTACATTGTCTATAATATTCCCAGCATCCCTGTGTAGAAGGTACTGTTGCTATCTCCATTCTGTTTAGCGAAGTGAAGTAACTTGCCCCAGGTCACACGGCAAGTCAGGGGCAGCCAAAGGACTCACACACAGGTCTGCCGGCCTCCCTGCCATTGCTGGCTCTCTGCCTGGACAACTCTGCCACATTGGGCCCCGATTAAGGCTAGGTACACAGGGGTGTGTATATGTACGGCAAATCTAAAGAGTTCCGTACAGAGAGCCAACTCCTTTAGGAAGACAACAACAGTGCATTCTAGGTGCAGGTGGCAGGCAGGATCTAGTGTCAAGGAGGACAGGGTCAGAGAAGCAGCACTAGAGGGTGGGTTGGTACACTGAGTCCATGAGAAAGGCAGGCCACTTTCTGTCTTGTTTTATGCCCTCTGCTTGAGAGGCAGGACATCATAGTGATTGAGAAGGGAAGACCCTGGAGTTGCCTGCTAAGATTTGAGTCCCACTTGTATTCCTTGTTTGCTGCGTAACCTCAGGCGAGTTGCTTAAGCTTTCTGTGCTTTAGTTTTCTCACATGTAAAGTGAGTGTGATGATAATAGTCCCACCTACCTTGTGAGAGTGTTTTGAGATTAAGTGAACTAATAATACTTATATAGTTCTTAAGATGGTGCCTTGCACTTAGTAAGTTATGCATAAGTCTGTGTAAGTGTGAGCAATTTTTTTATCGGAGATTGTCTGGGGCCCATAAAAGTTGATTGTGAGTAAAAGGGATGAACCCAGGTTCCAGCAGCATCAGAGGCAGTGCTGTTGGAAGGATGTTGCAGAGTGGGTAGCTGGCAGGCCCTGGAACCAGACTCTTGCCACTAATTGGCTGTATGGTCTTGGGTTAGTTACCTTCCCTTTTTGTACCTTAGCTTCCTCCTTTGGAATAGAGAAGATAAGAGTGCTCACCTCATTGAATTATGTGAAATAGTGAGTTAATGAATATAAACCATTTAGAAAAGCACCTGAACCACGATAAGTGCAATACCCAATATCGTTCATGCTGCATAATCGACTTATGTCTTCAGTGACTGGAGAAGAAAGTTCAGTCTAATCTCAAAAAATCAAAGAAGTGACAAAAACCGAAGCTATCTAAGACAATAGGATTTCAAATAAGATAATTCAATAACAGTGAAAACAATGAAACAGTAAGGCACCCACAATTAAATTAGAAAATGTATGAGGAAGTAGATTAAAAAAAATGTATACAAGTAGATTTAGAAATGTATAAGGAGGGGCTGGGCATGGTGGCTGATGTCTGTAATCCTAGCACTCTGGGAGGCCGAGGCGGGAGGATCGCTTGAGGTCAGGAGTTCAAGACCAGACTGAGCAAAAGGGAGACCCTTTGGCCAGTGGCTCCATAGTGCACCGAGGAAGAGAAAGGGCTCAGCTGGAGCTGTAGGTAAAAGGCCAGGCCTTCAGCTGGAGGAGAAAGAGCTTGGTCTCCTGTCTCTTTCCTTTCTTTTACACCTTTTTCTTTCCCCTGTCCCCCACAAGATTGAAAAATGTCAAACACAAACACTGTAGGACTGGTCATCTGGACCGGTCTTTTAGTCTTGGTCTGGTCTACCGTAACCAATAGCATGACCTTAGACAAGCCACTTGACTCTTGGGACCCCCGATAAGAAGGCCACATTAAGTTCCTTCGTATGCTGATTCTGGGAATTCACTTAAACTATCCAGAAATACTAGGACTTCCTGGAATGAAATTTGGAATTCAGATGGTCTAGCACTAATGCTTAGACCCACTCCTTCAGCAAGGCACTAGGTATCCCAAATGAAACATCTGGACATCCCTGGGAATCAGGGTCCTCTGAGTCCTCCAGCCTGGCAGCCTGGGGTAAGTCTACGTGGCCCTAGAGTAATGCAAACTTCCCAAGAAGTTGGTTGTCTTGACATAGTCATTATTCCCTGTGAAAAATGTCCTTGAGAGCTTCGTTTATCCTCTTCACCTCCTCATCAGTAGCACTGTGCTAACGTTCCTGTTATTCATCATGCTTTAAAATTAGCTTCTTAATCCTCTTAATATTTTCAACTTCTCTGCCTTGAGATATGCACCCAGCCTGAACTTGGTTTTGTGCAGCCTCCGTACAGCATATAAATAACAAGAATAGATTGTTCCCCTATCCTTTGCCTTCTTCACCAATTAAGTGCTTTTACTCATTGCTCTTATTTTCGTTCTTGGTGGAATAAACCTGAATTTTCTCAACTAAGTTTGGCTTTGAAATTTAGTGGTGTATTATTTATCTCCATTCACTTAAATGTCAGTACCTTTTTCAATCTTTGACTGGAATGTGTTCTCCTTCATTAGGAACAGCATCCGTCTTCTATGAGGCTTTGACTCATTTACTTTCCCTTTTATTAGCATTTCTTTCTTCTTTACTCCCTGTCTTAGTCTGTTTGTGTTGCTATAAAGGAATATCTGAGACTGGGTAATTTATAAAGAAAAGATGTTTTTGGCTCACGGTCCCGCAGGCTATACAAGAAGCATGGTACCAGCATCTGCTTCTGGGGAGGGGTTCAGGGAGCTTCCACTCATGGTGGAAGGTGAAGGGGCACCGGGCATGTGCAGAGATCGCATGGCGAGAGAGGAGGCAAGAGAGAGAGAGAGGAAGGTGCCAGACTCTTTTTAACAATCAGTTCTTGGGAAAACTCTCATAGGAACTAATAGAGGGAGAACTCACTCAGGTCTCCACCCCCAACTCCCAGGGAGGACATTGATCTATTGATGAGGGATCTGCCCTCATGACCCAAACACCTCCTGTTAAGCCCCACCTCCGACACTGGGGATCCAATTTCAACATAAGATTTGGAGGGGTCAAACAAACCAAACTATAGAACCCCCTAACGAATCTATCCCCATGCTCCTATACTTAGCTCACTTCTTATTTCTAAATAAGTCTCTTCCTTGGAAATTGTATTCACGAACAGCTTCATGGTTCCTTTAAGCAGATGACTTTTATATTTTTATATTTAGATTGTTTATCCATCAGCTGGCTACTTCCATCATTCCTTAGCCATATATTGAGCACCTATTATGAATTGTGTGCTGTGCTGGTGCTAAGGATATAAACATGGTGATTTTCTCTACCTTCAAGCAATTCTAGTGGAGTTTAGTTGAAGTGGCAGACACAGAGTCAGGTAATGCCAGCCCAATATAACATGTGCTAAAGTAGAGTATTAAACAAACTGCTTTTGGAACCTAGACAAGTGGATAACTAACTCTCTGATGGCTAGCAAGGAAAGGCTTCCTGGAAGAGAGGACATTGGAGTTGGGTATCAAAGGTTGAGTAGGAGTTTGTGAGTTGTGATAGCGCCCAACTTCCCACTGTTCTACGTACTCTGATATTCCGGTGTCACTGCAAATTCAACGTGTTAAAAGTCAAATTCTTCATCTTTCTGCCTAAATTACTTCACCCATTTGACTTTACTATTTCATTATTTCCCAATCATCTGGGGAATACATTTTCAGCATTTTTGTCTCTTTCCTCTCTCGTGTCCCTACAGTCAGACACAAAGACATCTGTATTCTTCCTTCATCTTTTTGTTCAGTTGTTCCCGCTGCCCTGGTCACTTCATACTCTGCTACCTCTTGTCTGGGTTATTGCAGTCGACTCCTAGCTGATTAATCTGCCTAAATTTACTTTCCCCATTTAATCTATTTTGTGCTTCATTGCCACATTAATCTTTTTTGAACATGAATTTGATTTTGTCACTCACCTACTTAGAAATAATGGCAAGCTGACATTTGTTCAATGCTTACAAGATTTATGAAGCACTTTTCTTTATGTTATCTCATTTAATTATCAAAACAACCTTGTAAAAGAAACACTGTACCTTCCTGAATATCCTCTAAATTTATAATCCAGTAGTTTATGAGCTCCAGGAAATCAGGAATGACGTTTTGTTAACCTCAGCATCTCCGGAGCTTAGCACAGTGCTGGTTCATAAATGATGTCCAATATATGTTGTATTATGTTTTTGTTCCCGCCTCCCCCCTGCCAGTGTCTGCACATCTGCATGTGCCCAATAAAAAATTAGTTGTTCAGAAGACACTGAAATTGAGTTATTAAAAAAGAGAGGACAGTTTTCCCAAATATTTCACATGCTGATACTGTTATTCTACACCCTGCTTAGCCATAAAAGAATCACTTCTCTATGTCGTGATTGCTGCTGTTTCTGAACAGCTCCTAAGCCTCAATATTCCCAATGGAGTCTTACCATTTGGTGCTACGTAGATACAGAACCACTCCTTGTAAATAGCTTTCCTTAATTATGCAACCAAGACCCGTGCACACGGTAGTCTGTTTGTATTATTCTTAAAATCAGACTCAATTTAATTTTCCTGCATGGATATCAGTGATATTATGATAATTAAATTATTTGTATGAATAGTCTTTAAATTTTTTTTTTTTTAATGTGGGAGTTCTGTGGCTTGTCTGTATTGTTTATCTGCCTGTTTTAACTCCTGAATTTATGAGAAAACTGGTTGTAGAAGGAATAATATAGAAAACATTAAAAATATTAATGAACTAAAATAATTGAAATCTGCCCTATGAGAATTTGAAATTTTTAAACCTGGCAACACAGTAAAAAGGATTTGGCTACTCTTGTCAGGTATGAACCAATTTGCATAAAAAGACGAAGTGACTTTTTTGGTTGTTATTGTTTTTGTGCAACCATAGAACATAATCTATCCTGAATTTTAAAAGGCAGTTTGCTGACATGAAGAATATGATGAACCAGCAAACTATTTAGAAATGTGCTTGACTTTGCAATAACAACTTATGTTCTTTCTCAGACAAAATGGTTTGAAGCAGTGAAGCGTTCTTTCCAAGAGTTCCTGCTGCCATCTGCTGGTTCGTACAATTCAGCAGCGAACTTCTAGATGGAGCATGGATGATGTGGTTCATGAAAATGTGATTTTCAGGAAAAACAAATATATTTTGTGATTTTATTACATTTTAAAAATAGATATAAATACTAACATGAGATTAGATAAACAATCTATTTAGAAAAATTTCTTTTTATAGAATCTTGGACATAAATTTAAAACAGGGATTGATCATGGGTCCTAGGAAAAGTCTTATCTTCCTTTTAGAACACATACTTCCATGGGTAAAATCAGGTTGCTTGAAGCTGAGATAGATTTCAAGTGAACCAGGCCCCAAACTCTGTGTGTGGATGAGGGAGAAGTTGGGACAGTGGAGGGAGGAGGGTACTCGGTGAGTAGAGACAGGTAGGTTAGGCCTTCTAAGCCATGAGTTCTCAAACTCTAGCTGTAGCAGAAGCACCTGGAAGGCCTGTTTAAACAAAGATTGTTGGGCCTCACCCAGTGATATGCTGGTGAATTCTTTACAACTGGCTCATTGGAAAAAAGACCTGATTTGTAGCATTTGCTGATTTCCATGCTGTAAATGCCCTCAGTGTGGCTAGTTTCAAGCTGTAAGCGTGGTGTCACCAAATGTGGAGTTGAGAAGAGATGCACTGTAGCCCACCATTATGCAACATTTCTACCACACACCTACACAACAGATGCATGTAACCTCACGAACACAGAGAATAATGAAATGAAGCTTTTTTTTAAAGGAAGTGTTGAATTTTGAATACTTATTATTTCTGTTTTAATTTATTTACTTGCAAGTTTATGTAATTTAATTTTTAGTGGTGGTTGTATTTAACAACCAGCTTGTAAAATTTCTGGAAATTTAACAGTTGGTTTTCCAGAATGGGTAGGAGCTGGCTCCCAGCCCAGGACTGGCTCCCCATGTAGAGTATCTAAATCGATTCAGTGGGTCTGGGGACACTGAAGCTGATCAGAGGAGAATGATGGAGAAAGAGGTCCATGCAGTCACTGGGGTGCTTGAAAGGCACTGATTGTAATGGTGCAATATGGCATCTGAATTTTATAAGGAATTGAGGATGTAGGATTGGTTAATTTGATTCTGGATAGTGGAAGAGCGAGAGCCTTAATGGTTGGAGGGCAAAATGAAGCATAAGGATTGTTGGAAAGGTCAGAGAAAGGAATGCTTGAGGTGTTTACTTTAAAAACTCAGGTTATTTTTCTCTGATTTCATCATAATTGATATTAGTCAGCTAAGATACTAAGATATTTTGTTGCGATAATGCTAAATTACTATATTTTCATAATTTTTCTTTCTTGAAGTTCAAATAAGGATCATGATAAGAAATTATCTCACATATAATTAATGTCAAATGACATACAAAACAGGGCTGGGATTTGTGTGAGAGAGCACTGGCATTAGCACTAGACAGTTGGATTTGAGTTCCAGATCATTTCTTTAAAGCTGTGTGACTTTAGGCACAGCAAAAATCTCTCTGAGCCTCAGTTTTCTTATCAGTGAAATGGGTCTAATAGTTTCTGCAATGAAGTGTTATAAGACTTAATTGTGCATGTAAATCACCTGGCATAGTGCCTGGCTCTTAGGAAATGGCAGCTTTATTCTGGCAGCATTAGACCTTCAATACAAGTACTTAGGAAAGTTTTAGCTTGTTTCTCTTAAATACGCTACCCCCAAATGAAATTGAATATGTTGGATTATGTCAAAAATATATATATATACACATACATATGTATATATAAGGAATCAGAGAAAATTGGTGCATCAGTATTTTACCTCGGCTCCTGTGATGGATTGGGGAACAGAGACTTCAGAAAATGGCCAGAAGGATTAATGGCAAGTGAATGGGAGAGGGAATTTTCCCTGCAGTTCTTGGTTATCCTAAATGAACATCTTCTTTTTCTTTGCCCAAATTGATAGGATCCTCCATTGGTTTTACGGAACTAAATTTTAATCTGAGTTCATTTCCGTAATCTTTCTTCATCAATTTGTTTCTATTACCTTTTTAATCAGGAGGCTTAGAAACAAATCACAGCTCTTAAAGAAGAAATCTTATGTGTGAGCCCTTTGAGGTAAGATATGCAAATGACAACACCAATGATATATTGTTTTTATCTCTCAAATGTGCAAAGTGAATAAAAATAATACTCAGTAGGGGAGAACATCTTTGCGTGAAGGATTATAAATTGGTCTGATCTTTCTGGAAAATGATTCGATAATACAACAGGAGTCA